>NC_080177.1:13814616-14117741 GCF_950295315.1 Erinaceus europaeus
TTAGCAGCACTGGGGAAAATATTCCTCTGCTAGTCGAAGAAGCAAAGGGAAATATTTCTTTGCTACTTGGGAAGACTACTGAGAGGGCTGCCAGAGCAAAGTAAAGATAGCAGAGAGGGTGGTTGGGGAGATGGCTCAACAGGCACAACAATGGATTTATATGCTTGGGGTTTCTGGTTCAGTCCCCAGCATCGGACGTGATAGAGTGGTACCATGGCTCCTTGCTCCCACCCCATCCCATGCAAAACACTCACATGTAGAATTTATTATTATTATTATTATTACTATTAAAGTAAGGGAAGCCCAAAGTGAAGGCTCAGCACATGGTGGTGAGGTTAAAACATTTTCTCCAGCCTGCTAATCTTTAGAACCTTGCTTTGTCCACAGAAGATCACTTACTGACTCATGGTCACACTGACCAGACCTGGAGGTGAACTTGAACTTGAACTCAGTCCTGCTCATTGGGAGATGCTGCCATGAGCAAAATGACCCGACACCCACAGCCCATACCAGTTAACTTCTTCCAGCCCCAGGGTTCGTGCCTCTTGAGGAAATCAACCTGAGGGAGATTGGGTTTATCAGACTCAGGAGTTTATCAGGAGGGACACTGGTGGGGGTGGGGTGGAGAAAGAGATGACTGTGTATTGAGCATCAAGCACCTTACAGGTGGTGCTATTCACACTGGCTTAGTTCTTTCCTGCTCAAGCCTTTGAGGTGCAGAGAAGAGGGGCTTTAGAGAGCTCCCTTTCAGCAAGGTCACCCAGCTGCTCAGTTCACAGAGCTGAATCTGAACGAAAGGCTGGGCCCAAACCTTCCCTTCTCCAGTGTGCCATGCTGTCCACCTCGTCAACAAAATGTTTATGAGAAGAGTTGGTAAGAGCACAGCCCCAGGTCTGGGAGACAGCTCACCTAGTAAAGTGCACACTTTGCCATGCGTGAAGCCCTGGGTTGGAGCCCCTGACACCACATGGACTATCTTGAATAGCACCAGGGGAAGCTTCATGATGTCAAGGTGTCTCTTCTCTCTGTCTCTCTCTACCTGTTTTTTTTTTTTTTTTGCCTCCAGGGTTATTGCTGGGACTTGGTACCTGCATCACAAATCCACTGCTCCTGGAGGCTATTTTTTCCCCTTTTTGTTACCCTTGTTGTTATTGCTGTCGTTGTTGGATAGGACAGAGAGAAATCGAGAGAGGAGGGGAGACAGAGAGGAGGAGAGAAAGATAGACACCTGCAGACCTGCTTTACCACTTGCAAAGTGACCCCTCTGTAGGTGGGGAGCTGGGGGCTTGCATCTGGATCCTTACGCTTGGTCCTTGTGCTTTGTGCCACCTACGCTTAACTCGCTTCGCTACCATCTGGCCCCCTCTACCTCTCTTCTGAAGTAAAGGAGGGGGAAAAAAAGAGTGACCCAGGAGGTGGTGCAGTGGAGGTGTTGAATTCTCAAGAGTGAGGTCTCCAGTTTGATTCCTTGCATCACAAGTGGTTCTCTCTCACTATTAAATCAATAAGTCTTAGGGGGAAAAATCTGTAGGAAGTGGTGTTCTCCATATGAGGAAAAAAAGGAGACACACACACACACACAGAAAGAAAGAAAGAAAAGAAAAGAAAAAAAGAAAGAAAGAGAGAGAGAGAGAAAAAAAAATAAAAGAGAAGAAAAAGACATAACCCCTCAGGGTTTTCATTTCCGGAACACATCAGAAAACCTTTGGCAGTTCTATGAGAGATGGGGACAGAGTTAAGGGGATCTGTTTGTCTGTTCATCTTAGTGATTCTTGATGAAGCAGGCACATTCTCTCTCTCTCTCTCTCTCTCTCTCTCTCTCTCTCTCTCGCATGCAGGTTCTTGCTTGGCCTGGACCACACCCAGAGTTCCCAGCCCCCTGAGAAGTACAGCAGCCCCCCCCCCCAACACACACCTCTCTCACACAGCTGCTGGAGCTGTAAGCACTGGACTTGAGTTCTGGTTCTGCCTCTTGGACACCTGCATTAAGCTCTGCCTGCCACAGTCTCTTCATCTGTACAAACTCATAAGCCTGTTTGGTAGGATTCCTGAAGACCTAGAACCCCCTTTTTAAAAAAAAGAATTAATTTTACTTATTTGGATGGTGACACAGAGAAATTAAGAGTGAAGGGGGACAGAAAGAGAGGCACCTGCAGCACTGCTTTATAGCTAGTGAAGCTTCTCCCCCACACAGGTGCAGACTGGGTGCTCTGAGTCCTCGCACACTGTAATGTGTGCGCTCAACCACCCGGCCCCAGACTTGCTTCTTTTTTAGAACAGTTAATACCCCAAATTGAAAATGTGTGTGTGTGTGTGTGTGTGTGTGTGTGAAATGGGATGAGGATAAAGAAAGGCAACCCTTCTAGCAGTGTGCTAGCACTTCTTGCTCCTGCTAGTGTCATCACACTGCAGACAGATACTCCCCTGCTACAGGGCTAAACTTGATTTTTCTACTTGGAGATGGTGCAAAAGCAAAATTTGCTCTGTGGAAACCTTCAAGCTTTGGTATTTGTGGCTCCTGGGCTGGACACGGGATGTATAAGACTCCTTTTCCTGCTGGGACCATGTAGTTTGAAGTCACCAACCTAGACGGTTTCACTTCCTTGTAAGTACAGTGTTCAATACCCACCTAAGTTCTATACAATGATTTGTTAGATGCGGGGCTTTGTGTTTCAGTGATTTGTGCCCAATTATAGGCTAATCGAAGTATCCCAAACTCGGTTATGGTAGACTAGGCCGAGTTAGGGTAATCTGTAGGATAAATATGTCAAATGCATTTCCATCTCATGATGGATTCACTGTGTTGTCTGTAAGCCCATTTCAAGTTAAGGAGGATCTCCGGGAGGCAGATAGGCAGCCTGAGACTTAGCACAAGTGAAGAACTAGTCCAGGGAGGCACACCCAGAGAAGCTGGACTAGAACTAGCTCTGCCTCTTACTCTGCTGCACTTGGCCTGGCCTAGTTCGTTGTTTGTTTTTTCCATTCTGTGCTAGGGATTGAACCCAGGACCTCATAAGTTCGAAGCTACACCCCAGGTTTCGCAGTGACAGGGTTCAAGTGAGATTATTGATTTAACCTCTAGCAATACTTTCAAAGTGTTGTGGGCTCTTCCCACATTTCAAGCTGAAAGTCACATTATTAATTCATCCGTTAAAAAGAGCCTTTTTTTCCTTATCAGTATGGTCACAATTTTCTTTTTTTAATCAGTGTTAGGGAAGTAATGGTTTCCAAAACAGCTGTTGTCACATGGTACAAGTTCTCATCTTTCTGTGATAGGTATCTGCACACCACTCCCACCACCAACTTGGGCCTTTCTCCACCGTAGTGCACTGGGTCCCAAGGCCCACTCACATCCCACCCCACTTAAAAGACTTTGAGAAAGCCAGGCAGTTATCAGCAAGAGGAGAACTGACAGAACGCAGCCTAGTGCTACTACTGGGCTGTAGGAGGGACTCACACTTTGTGACAGTAACAGCTTGTTGACAGCAGCATTACTGCGTGATTGTCTGGGGTATCTGAGAAAAGTATCCAGTGTTTGTTTTAATCTTAAAGCAACCATAAATACATGCACAGTTGCAATATAACTACAGATCCCCTACGTAGAAAAAAAAAAAGACTCATTCTTTGTAATTGGGAGCTAGGTAGTCTGGACTCTTTCCAGAAGAGCAGTTTTTAATGTTATTTGTTTGTTTATTTATTTATTTTGCCACCAGACTTGTTGCTGGTGCTTGGTGTCTACACCACAAATCCATGACTCCCGGTGGCCTTTAAAAAAAAATTGCCTGGTTTTTTTTTTTTTTTTTTTTTTGATAGAGGCAGAAATGGAGGAGGTAGGGGCAGGGAGGGGGGAGAAAGAGACAACTAACTACAGCACTGCAGTACTGCTCCACCTATTGTGAACACCCTCACCTCCACAAGCCCCAGGTCCGTATATGTGGTAACATGTGCATTATACCTTGTGAACCTCTACCTCAAACCCCCCCCCCACACACACACACACGAGCACTGGAGACAGTCAGGATTTCAGTTCCATTGTAGGAACCCCATTAAAGCATTGGGAGTGGGGTTCTTCTCCCACCTTGGTGCTGCAGACCCAGGTCATGGCCAGGAGAGGCTGTGGGTGCAGACAGTAGCTGACATGGGGGGGGGGGAGGGGTAGCTGGGACTTCACGGAAGTAAAGAATAAGTTGGGTGTTTTGGTGTCTACAGAACTTTGTGGTTTCACAGGGCAGATTGAAGCTTCCCCCAGTGCAGTAGTGCTTTCCTGTGGTGTGCTGGGGGCTCGAACCTGGGTCAGGCATGTGGCAAAGCAGGTGCCCTCCTTGGTGAGATAGCTCACTCTTTCCCTCCTTCTCATATATCAGCTTTTGAAGATTTTTTAAAAAATTTCTCATTTTTATGAGAGAGACATAGAACGAAGTTAGAAGACCACTTAGCTCTGACAAGTGGTGGTGGTGGGGACTGAAGCTGGCACCTCTGTGGCCTCAGGCAGGCTGGTTCCACGTGTTAACAAGCCTTCCCACACATTCTGAGGTCTTAGGAGGGAGAGTTTCAACACATGAATGCTTGACCCATGCTCTGTACATCACAATATTGTCAGTGAATATTTTTTTAAATATCAAGTTTTTTTTTATTGGCAGGCTAATTGTTTATAGTATGTCAAGTTCTCATAAAGTTAAATAAAGTCAGGGGAAGATCTTCCAGGTAAAGAAGAGGACAAAGTCACAGAGGGTAAAGAAAATTTGCCTTATTCTGGGAGCAGCAAGATTAGTATACTAATTAGTCAAAGGAGAGACGGGAGAGGGGAAGTGTATGTGAGAGAGAGAGAGAGAGAGAGAGAGTAAAGGACAGTGCCTTTGTGAATCAGTTAATTTGTGGTGATTTGCAGCCATGGTTGCTGAGTTTGGAGTCTTGTCTCCTCAGCACTTTCATTCTGGAGTTTGCTGAATTCTCATGATTCCCATTAGGTAGATACCATCATGATCCCCACCCAGATGGAGAAACTGAGTCAGAGAAGTTCAGTAACTTGCCCTAAATCTTACTGTGTAGGAGAGAGAACCAGGATGGGAAGTTAGCATGCTGAGTTTTTGTCTCTGGGTGAGCTCACAAAATGTCTGTTTGGTTTGAAGCAACCTAGTAACCCCATTACCCACTAGATCTCACCATCTTCAGTTGAGATGAGATCAGCCTTAACGTATAACTTCATGACTTGTGGGAAATGTAATGCCTTCCTTGAAACTTCTCCAAACTGGAGGCTTGTGGTTCTGTTTCCTGTGGGTTCTCAAAGCATTTCTAAACTGCTGGTTGCCCTTCTGTCTTGTGGTGTGGTTCACCCTCTCTTCAATTCTCTATCCCTTCAAATCAGGAATGCACTCAGACTAGGCGGGCTGCTGTGAGCAGTAGCATACCATGGCACAATGACTGTAATATTTAGGGCCCTCTTGTGCTCATACCCAAGACCAGGTGTAGACAGAAAAGGGCACTGTCCTGGCCAGAATTGAAGTCCCTATAGATGGCCCCCGACCCTTCCCAGTTGTGGCTGTGAGGGCTGAGGAGTGAAGATGAAGGTACAGGAAAAAGAAAAAAGAAAAATCCAAACAACAGGGCCTAAAGGACACTTTGAATGTAGTTGATTTTTTCATTGCTTAATCTTGGACCTGGATGTGGTGCACCTCAGCCAACAATCTCCTAATTTGGTGCCAGATGTCCCTGAGCACTGATTTTTAGCCCCAGGAATCACTCCCTCACTCATTTTCCATCAATAAGCCATATGTGTCTGTACTCACCTGAAGCTTAGGTGATTTTTCTTTTTGAAAAAGTTTTTTAATTCAAACCTAGAAGTGGTGAGCCTCAGCTGCCAAACTCCCAGTTTGGTGCCAGCTGATCCTAAGCATGACCTTTTAGTCCTGGGAATCTCTCCCTCATCCCTTTTCTGCCAACGAGCCCCATGTGGCTGAAGAAATCCTGGTTATGTTTTGTTGAGTTTTCAGGTAATTTTCATTGCTTTTCCCAGTTGGCCAGGGAGAGCAAAAACGAGTCTACTGCTATTCCGTAGCCACCTCAGTTATTATTTTGGAGACAACTACCATACAGTTTTTCCTTATTACTGGTATGTTAAAGTGGGAAAAAAAAGTGTTAAGTCCTCCTCTTCCCCCATGCAAAAATGGTGGGAGACAGAGAGAAAAGGTATTTAGAAATCACACCAGAATAAAACTGTGAAAGTCCAGTACTTGACTTAGGAGGTGGCAGAGTGAATGAGGCATTGCACTTAGAAGCCTGAGGTCCTGAGTTCAACACCCAGCATCGCATGTGTTAGAGTGATATTCTGATTCTCTGTTCTTCTTTCTCTGGTGTTAATAAATCTTGAAAGCAAGCCTGCTCATTCAGAACAGGTGACAAGGAAGCTATTTGGTAACTTCTGAAGTTATCATTTTATACTTACTGGGTTATTCCTCTAAGCCAGACTTCAGTTTTTGTTGTATACGTCACAGGAGAGCCCTAAAACAGGATAGGGTGCTGCTTAAAAATGATGAAATGGGACAGAGAAGCAATTACAGAAGCCAGACCTCCGACCTTCTGCACTCCTTAGAGATCTTTGGTCCACACTCCCAGAGGGGTAAAGAATAGGGAAGCTTCCAATGGAGGGGATGGGATACGGCACGCTGGTGCTGGGAATCGTATGAATTGTACCCCTCTTATCCTACAATCCTGTTGGTCATTATTAAATGACCACTAATAAATGATAAGTTAAAAAATAAGAAAACACAAAGCAGAACTTGGCTGGGTTTGGTGTATTGCAAAGTAAAGGACTCTGGGGTATGTGTGTGTGCGGGGGAGGGTTCAGGTCCTGGAACATGATGTCAGAGGACCTAGAAGGGATTAAAAAAAATGATGAAAAAAAAAAAAAAGATGGGGCTGGGTGGTGGCACACTTGGTTCAATGCACATATTACCATGCACAAGGAACTAAGTGCAAGCCCCCAGTCCCCACCTGCAGCAGTGAAACAGCTGTCTCCCTTTCTCCCTCTCTCTCAATTTCTCTGTCCTGTCAAACATTAGAAAAATAAAATAAAGCAAAAAAAAAAAAAGTTAAAAACTAAATGATGAGATCTTTGTTGGTATTTTTCTGAGGCCAGATTTCTAGTCCTAATCTTAAAACACAGTTCCTGTAGTAATACATGTAACCATCAGGCTTCATATTTCCTATTTGTACTCACTTTGATTTTCCAAACATTTATTACGAGACGGGCTGAGTGGGAGAATAAGTGCTAGAATATCACTAGCTTATTCAGTGCACAAAATTAATCCCAGGATCCTATGCCTCCATGTAAGTCTACCCTTCATGCCACCTTCTGGGTCACTATGCTCAGAATACTTTTTAAGCAGAACACTGTTCAGCTCTGGCTTATGGTGGTACTGGGGATTGAACCTGGGACCTCTAAGTCTCAGGCATGAGAGTCTGTTTGCATAACCATTATGCTCTCTTCGCAGCCCTCAAGAGTTCACAACAATTACAAAAGATCATAGTTACAACTGAGTTACAGCCAAAAGTTATTCTTTTAAAATGGACAGCGTAACATAAATAAGAGCTTGCAGACTGCTACTAGAAATTCGAATTTATTTTCACGTCTGACATGGACAAGACGACACATCAAAGTAAAAATATAGATGAAAATAGATAATCAAACAGGTCAGAGCTCAACATTTAGTGTTAATTTATCTAAAACTATGTTTTATTACTCTTCCCCAAAATAGTTGTCTTTTCCTAGTTAACTAGAATTCTGAAAGAATATAAAAATACCTGACAGTTTTCCACTTATTTAGTTCTTAAGAATGTTTTTTTATTTGTGAACTCCCAAATGGCAAAAAGAAAACCCAAATAACCATATAAACAACATGTCTACACTGTTTTAACTTTTTTTTTTTTTTGTCATAACTGAAATATTCAAGTCAGGTGATTGAGTTTTTGTGTCGAAACGTATTCTGAAAAGTATCTGGGTGATCATATTCTGGGTTAAAAAAAACTGCTCTGTTAACGATAAAGCATATATGGTACTTAGATAACATTCTGAATTCTTGACACGTCTATACAGGGAAAAAATAAATAAAAAAAAAGGGAGGGAGAGCAATTTTGACTGAGCCCTTTGAATAGTCATAGAAACTTCCAAAGAGCCCTTGCTGCATCCACATATGCTGTTAGTCTTAAGAGGATGGCAGGACACAGTACACCAGAGGTTGGCAAACTTTTCCTACTTGTGGACAATCAGTAAATGCTTTATATTTGTCAAAACGATTCGAAACAGCCACATAATTGTGGCTGTGGTCTAGAAACACACAATTTTAGGGATGGCATTTAAATAAATTTCACATAATTCTTGTATTATATAATATTTTGATTTTAAAATGCAAGAGCCATATAAAACAGGCCAGATCTGGCCTGTGAAGCATTTGCTGACCCCTGATCTACATGTGTTATTAAGGTTGATAAGTTATCTCACATAAGGCTTCTCACCAATCCTGCAGGGGGCACTTTCCTTTCTGCCATTATTTCTGGGACAATCAGGTCAATAAAGGGACTGACATAAAAGGATAAAGACTTGTACAATATCTTTTAACCTACCTGGAAGATGTTTTTAAGTATTATTAAAGATGTAAGAAGGCATCATAATCTGAGATTATAAAATAAAGGTTATCTATTTTCTAGTGTTTTTCTTAAGATGTCTTAAGGCCTACTACCATTAATTAAAAAAAAAAAATTTAAGAAACTCTACATTTTCATTTTTTAACAAACCACATGACAAAACATTTTATTTAATAATTGTATAAGAAATTACATTTTGAAAATTGCAAATACAGTGTGTGCGCGCGCGCGCACTCACACACACACACACACACACACGCGCTATACTTTGTTATTAAATTACAAGGGCAGACCATAGCTTCAAATCTTTCTAAATTCAGTGATATGCAAAATACCTGGTTTCTGAAGGGGCGTATGGAAAAGTATATGCAACTTTTTTTAAAAAAAAAAATGTGATATGGCTTAGTAACATTTACTTAGAGAAGCATACACTTTTCTGATATACAGTATCTTCCAGGTACACAGCTGACATACTGACACATCTAAGTTTTATGTTGGCAGTTCTTTCAGAATAAATTTAATGGCACTATTTAAGTTCACACTGTCATAAATTTAATTGGGAAAAGTCTTCATGTTTTTTTAAACCTTAACAAACAAACAAACACACAAAAATATCAGGAAATGTTTGTCCTTACAATCTGATTGAAAAAAACAGGTTAAAAGTAAAAAACCTTTTGTAAGAGAGAGCTCAGTGATTGGCTGGCTTAGTAGGTGAGTTCACGGGCTTTCACTGTCTCACTCTCTCTCTCCCCAATACTGAGGAACACAATTTCCTCTCTAATCTGCATGCTCCTATCAGTATCACAAACAGTATCTCTAACTGGTGATCCGTACAACTCTGATACTCTGATGTCCCATCTCTTGTGATTCACATGGCAGACCTGTAGTAAAGGATTGAAAATGGCATTTCCGGTAGAGAGGATATTTTGGAGGTCAAACTTGCTTCTCCTCAACACAGTATATAGTGGGGAGTCACTTTTCATTTGTGACTAATATCAACTGATTCATGAGCAAAGTGTCAGATCAAAGACAAAAGCTGAACCAGGTGAACGAGTCATATATCTAGGAACACACTGTGTACCTTTTTAAGCTTATAATATGTAAGGAAGCAAAACTGTCTAACCTTTACTAAAACAGGAGTCAAATTCTATAAGAGCATCTATTCACAATGGTGAATAATACAAGTACACAAAGCAAATTAATTAATTGTGGTTGTTTCAGAAGTGAATGATAATCTGTTCTCAAGTGGCAGGAGTGGTCTGATGAGAAATACAGCCCAGTGTCTTATTAGCAACGGACTCCAACTGTGATTACATGGGGTCACACTCTAACTTCAATACACACAGAAATCTGCATTGGGAACAATCAGCTGTTCTGGGACTTCAAAGAGTGAGAAACTTGGTTTTAGAAAATGGAAATAAAGTACCTTAAACTGAAAAGAAAGCAGAAAAATAAGAAACCCAATGATTTGGCAAACAATACTGATGAGAACTGTAAGTTGGAAAAATTTATGCTCACAAAATCCTAACTCACGGAAAATGCTTATAGGAATTTCACTCACTGCTAGTTCTGCATTGCAAAGTCCTCTGAAATATACCTTATCCAACTACATTCCTCATTACATTTCTAAGGCATTATGGCAGTTAATGAAAGTATAGTTGCTTTTCTAAAATAAATCCAAGGCTGCAACTGGTCACTAGTGAAACAGAGGTTTATGTACATAATTAACTGACTCTGCAAATAAGACGTTGCAGAAGTGTCCAGTTTTTATGTTGTGATCTCTATTCCATTGTAATTAGCTTTCCCAGTGCTAAATGAATGATGCTGTGTTTATCCAAACCAAGCTATTTTTCACAGGACCATGGAGAATTAGCTTCTAGATAGCAGGTGAAGGAGTCAATACTGACTAAACTTTCAGTGTAAGAAGCTGTTCAGTCCTGGGTCATATATGCTAAATTCACAGCTTTCTCTGTGGATTCTTTCAAGTTACAAAAAGTTAATTCAATTCTGAAATCTTAGAAACCAGCCAAGTAAAGCACAAATACAAAATCTGCAGTTATTGATACAAAAAAAAAAAAAAACAAAGCACAGGAATCTTGATGTGTATGCCACTTTAAGCAGAACATGATAATTAAGATCCACAAAAAATTTCAGTGTTGCTGCATATTACAAAAGGATCCTTTCCAATCCTCAAGTGGATTTTAGAGTGACTCTTGTATCAAATAACTTTTCAAGAAACAGGTTAATATGAAAATTCAGATATATCTAAATAATATTGAAACATTTATAAGAAATAAGTTCAGTATCTATGGGAAAATTCATGAGCATTCCCCCCCCCCCTTTCTCTTGCTAGGTAGAGTCTATGAGTACACGTTCAGATATCCACTGAGATGCCTTTCCTTTTTTATGTTTCAGAATATTTTGATCTAAGCACCTCACATGCAAGTCTTTAAATGGATTCACAATAGTCACAGTCGCATAAAGTGCGCACTCAACTTAGTCTAACAAACACTTCATGGGTTTCACTGAGTACCATTAATCATCATCAATCATCTTATTGGGTACATAAACTTTTAACCATCTTTTAGGTAACTCCAGGCTTTATCTTAAGTTTAGTTGTACTGAGATACCTGCTGGAAAGATGGAATCTGTTCCCCGTTCTTCATTTATATGAAAATCATCTTCATGTCTTTCTAGCATTCCAATTCATGACTTGCATGGTAGGTTGTTACTCAACTGATTTCTCTGAAACAGAACATCCATTCTTGATACAAGCAACTGCCTTTTGTTGAATATGGACTTCTCATATGCATAAAGATAATCCCAAGACCAATAGCTACAACATAAAACATTCACAGCTGTTTCTTTAGCAGATTTGTTACCAGTCAGACTGCCTTTGGTTTGGAAATTTTATAGTCTCCCAATTACAGACTTAATGTCCATCCTTACTCCAGTAAAAAAAAAACAAAAACACACACACATACACACACACACACACACACACACACACACACGCACTCAAAAACTTTTGAAACTTGTTTTCTTAGAGTATTATCTTCCCCTGACCCCTCTGGGTATTTCAACTATATTATTTAGAAAACCTCATAATCACATCTTAGGATCTGTGGGATCTGAGAGCCCCTAACCCATATCATCAAATAAAACCTCTCTGGAACAATGTGAGAAATGGGTATTACAGTGGAATATTTACTTTCTAAGAGTTTTATCTGGAAAGAGCACAGAAGTGAAGGCAGGAAGCAAGGTACCAGACTTTCTGTATAAACTGTAAGGCAGCTCTTGAAAGGACAGATCATTCTTTACATTTTTCAGTCTCTTGCTATTCTTAAGAAAATTCTATGAACAATGAAAATGATTTTAGAAGACTTAAATCTGAAACTCCAAACCCTATTCTCATGCCTGTATTTTGTTTTAAATCATCAAATAATTTGATTTTGATTAACTTCTGCCACTCAGAATACTGAAAATACTTTCTAAATAACTGAATTATAGTGATAAAAATATGTAGAAATTTGATTCTAGTAAGATTACAAATCAAAATTATTCAAAAGGCTATAGGGAACTAGAAAAAGTTGTTTATGAAGTGTAACTATAAGACCAGCATTAAGACTTATTTTGTGGACTAAAACATTTCTGGAGCACTTAGGAATGCATGCTTATTCCACACTCTGGATTGATTCTCATATTTCCTGAAATCTGTTAAGAAATAATTTCTGCAGAAAGGAAATGGGGTGTCAGACTCCAGAAAGCAAGGTGTCAAGATCACATAATAAAAAATGTCATTTTCCAGCACTGGTTTAATACAAAATGGTCTTCAAAAACTACTTTTAAATGCGAGTACTGAATTCTTGATGCTTCCTTTAAGACATGTACTCTGTCATAGTAATGAAATATGGTTTTGGATTGTCTTCTATGAGGTATCTAGTTACATCTCATTCTGTAAACAGTGTTTGGGAAACATCTTCATTTGAAAAGCATGGTGAATTATTGTTTTACCATTAAAGAGAAACTGGCACTGTCAAGGCTGGAGTGACTGTTTTGAGACTGGTGCGTACTTATATGGAGACAGCTGTCAGGGAGTTGCATTTGCTCTCTTACATTTGTATTTATTGCTCTCAAGTCTGATTGCAGGATAATGACGACAGTCTGCAAAATGTAAAATTAGGGACTGGGACTCTGACAGTTTGCACAAGCTCTGGCCACTTCTTGCCTGTAACTCTGAAGCTGGATCGTACATTTATACATGCCAAATGTGTTCAATAGTAAATGCTTTGCTCTGGACTGTACTTCCTCCCATTTAGACGAGCTTCCAGGAACTGCAATGCCAAGAAAAGGTCATTACTATTTCGTGAATAAGAACAAAGGGAAAACAGTCTTAATATAATGTGAACATATTTTTATTAGTCTGATACTAGCCCTCTTAAAGTTATTGTTAGTCTGACAGCTTACAAAGCCAGGATGGCTTGTCGTTAATCCTGTTTTTCTAGTTCACTCAAGCAGAGAAAGAATACTAGACATTACAAGATCTTAATCTTTTGCAAAATAAACCACACACATGTACTATGTAGAAGAAAAAAAGAGCAGCATGGCAAGGAAAACTTAGTTCCTTAATCCAGAGGTAAAAGTGGATTTGTAACATCTCATCTCAAAAAGATTAAAAATTGTTGCTCTGCTCTCAGTATTGACCTGCAGCTCACCCTTTGAAGAGCCTTATCTTTCCTTTAAAAAAAAAATCTTTCCAGCAGTGAAGCCTTCTTAATTATAAACAGGTGTCTGATCTCAACGACAGAAGCCTCCCAAACCCAGTGTCTAGCAGCAGCGCCTTACTTAGCTGTAGGTGTACTATGGCTGTAGGCTTCCCTGAAGTCAGAGACCAGACGTTTAAATCTTCCACTGAATACACATCTTCAATTTTCATCAAGGTTTCTTTAATATAATCTATGTTCAAATGTCCTGGCACACCTATGTTCAGAATATATAATTTAGAAATAAAGTATATCTGGGAAGAAAGTTACATATTATTGATAGAAGTTTCATTAATTTTTTTATTTATCTATTTATTTTTTGCCTCCAGGGTTATTGCTGGGGCTCGGTGCCTGCACCATGAATGCACTGCTCCTGGAGGCTATTTTTCCCATTTTGTTGCCCTTGTTGTAGTTGTTACTGTTGTTATAGCCGTTGTTGTTGGATAGGACAGAGAAACCGAAGAGTGGAAGACAGGAGAGAAAGACAGACAATTGCAGACCTGCTTCACTGCTTGCGAAGCGCCCCCCCCCCCCCGTGGGCAGCCAGGGATTCGAACCAGGATCCTTATATCGGTCCTTGTGCTTTGCACCATGTGCGCTTAGCCTGCCGCACTACTGCCCAGCCCCCTTTTATTTTTATTTGTTTATTATTGGAGACAGCCCTAAATTGAGAGGGGAGTGGGAGATAGGGAGAGAGACAGAGAGACACCTACAGCCCTGCTTCACCACTCATGAAGCTTTCCCCCTGAAGGTGGGGCCCAGGGGATTGAACCTGCGTCCTTGGTGCACTGTAGTGTGTGCGCTTAACCAAGGCACCACTGCCTGGCCCCCAGAAGTTTCTTTTTTAAAGTTAACCAAATAGCTTTACAAAATTATACTTAGACTAACACTTTAGGATAAAGCACGCACATACACAGTAGGACATATATGAGGCTAGTAAAAAAGAAAAAAATGTTCATTCTAAAAAGAAAATATTTCATTTAATAAGATAAGCAAGACAAAAAAAAAATCCACTATGGTAAACCTCCTATTAAGAACTTCTTACATGATATGTACAATACAGGGATTAAAATACAGTTAAAAATAACCCCGTACTTGGAAAAACAACAAAGGAGCAACTTAAATGGGAATCAGTGTCACTAAACTCAGTTTAATTAAGAACCAAGGGTTGGGGGCTAGGTGGTGGCGCATCTGGTTGAGTGTACACATTACAGTGCACAAGGATACAGGTTCAAACCCCCAGCCCCCAACTGCAAGGGGGAAGCTTCACAAGTGTTGAAACAGTACTGGAGGCCTCAGGGTTTCTCTTGCTCTCTCTCTCTCCTCAATTTCTCTGTCTCTATCCAACATAAGTAACAAAAACAAAACAACAACAACAACAAAAACCAGCGTTATATTCTTATTCCAGCTTCACAGTTTATTAGCAGCCTTCAGTCAAGTTATGTGGCCCCTCCTAACCTCACTTTTGTTAGTAAATAGAAACAAGTTTGCCTGACAGTGTTGGTCCTCGTATGTTATACGCACAGGAGGCAGTACTATCAGTAAAAAGGGAAAGACAGGGCTCCTACCTAGTGTCCCCCTGCTGCCACTGCCACTCTGATTTAGGGAAGCAATGAACACAATGGGGAAATTCATCACATTTTACCTTCCATTATGATAACTACTGTGTCCCATATGATGCGAAATGTTGTAAAAGCCACAAGCAATGAAAATACATATGTACAGATGGGATCAGCAATCTTGTATTCTGGCTAGAAGGCAAGAGATCAAAATTGTGTCAATATTAAATAGACATAAATCAGACTGTAAAAGAAAAAGATATATTGTCCCCCCCTTACTTTTTAAAAAAGATTTATTTATTTATTTTATGAAAGAAAGACTAGAGCATTGATCAGCTAAAGCTCATGTGGTGACAGGAATCAAACTCAGCACCCCGTGAACACAAGTCCTGTACTCTACTGCTGAGGTGCTTCCCAGTTCTCTGTTCCTTCTTTAGTAGAGTTGAAGAAGACCTTTAAAATTTGGATATTACAACTGGGAAATATCTTCATTCTTTCCCAGACTGTTTAAACGTTCTCCCTTGTGAGAAACATTTCCAGAGGCTTAATCTACTGTCTTCCTCTGTGCCTTCTCTAAGTCTTCCGCCCAGTTTTTATTAATAACGTGTCAGAGCTGGCAGGTATTTAAGCAGTCTATCTGGCCTGTGTCCCTCATTAAAGAGTGGAGAACTCAAGTTTGGAGTTAAAAAGTCTAGCTTGAAGTCACAGAATTAATGGAAGAGCCAAGGTAGGAGTCCAGATCTCTAGATTTCTAGTCCAGTGTACATTCCAACACCTACCAGTTCAGTGACTTAAAACTGAGTTTTCCAGTGAAAGCACTACCAACACCCACTATAGATGAGTTGCCCCATGAGGTGATACTCTTGTGCTTAGTGCTAACTGAAGAGCTACACTGGTGGTGAAACACAGCTTTAAACTAAAACAAACAGAACCGGAATTGGTTGGTGTCTGGAATATTGATAACAAGGCAATCACCTTTACTTAATGTAGTATATACACATGCTGATTTTTAATAATGCCCACTTGAAACTTGTACGTTAATAATGCAATATTACATCAGCAAGAAAGACAACCAGGCAGGTGTGGTGCATGCCTTGCCCAGGTTCAAGCTTTGGCACCACAGAGAAGAGACCATAACGGCCAGGGGAGCTCTGGTGTTGTGATGTCTGTCTCTCTGAATGAAAAAAAGAGACCTGGGAGTGGTGAAAGTGAACACAGAGGAAGACCTGGCTCCTCTAAAAATAGGCAGCTGCCTTCCACTTTGACTAAGAGCCTGTGAAATTAAGTGTATTTTAAAACAGAAAAGTTAGCAATCATATTACCTTGAATCGTATGATGTATGCGGCTATTAGTACACCAACACTCTGCACCAAATCCCCTAAGGCATGTACAAATGCAGCTCTCACTGCCAGGCTATCCTGCCCATGCTTGTGTTCACATCCAGAACCTATGGTAGGAGAACTTGAAGGCAGGGAATGGGAATGGGCATGATGGTGACCAGACTGGTTCAACAAAAACCCCATTCTGTTAAAAATAAAATTTGTTTTCTTAATGTTATTTATAAAATTATGTTACTAATCAGATACAAACAAGAACTCATTAGTTTGATACATGTTTTAATTCATTCATTTAATACATGTTTAGGCACCTACTATGCACTGGGTACTATTATAGGTGCTGGGGTCAAATTATTGAATAAGAAAGACATGTCCCAAATACTATCGACCTTATGTTCTAGCAAGGAAGGCAAAGAGGTCAACAAACACTACCAGTCGATGTGCAGGGGTACTGTGTGTAGAGACCTAAGTGAAGCCTGGCAGCACTTAGTGCTGAGAAAGTGTTGTAGGCAGAGCAGCAGAGCAAAAATCCTGACGTGAAGTATGCTCTATGTGCTTAATTAAAGGGAGCAAGCCAGTAGCTGTGGCCAGAATGCAGTGAGTGAGAGTGCTAGAATATGAGTTGGAGAGTTGCAAAGGATTTGACTAACAAGGTATACTGCAAATTTTCAATTTCATTCTCAAGTACAAATGAAAGTCACTAGGGGAGGAACCAGCAAGCCACAGTCCGTATACAGGCCGTATCTGGCCACTGCCAGGCTTTACAAATACATTTTTATTAGAACTCAGGCATGCTCTATTGTTTACATACTGAATGTCTCTGCTTTTCTGCAATAGCAAAGTTGACAAGCTGCAAACGAGGCTGTGTGTTTCTCAAACATTTAAAATGTTTATTGTCAGCCCTTTACAGCAAGTTTGTTGATGTCTGCTCCAAATATTACAGTATTTTAGTATATGTGAGCACTCTAACAGCATTTTGTTTACATTCATAAGAAAAAATTAATGTAAAAGACAAATTGTAAAATGCCATGGCACATTAATGAACACATGTAGGTCTCTAAGTTCACAGAACTTGAAAATACTATTGTGAAAATACAGTGTATGTGATAGAGGACCTAGTGGGGGTTGTATTGTTATGTGGAAAACTGAGAAATGTTATGCATGTACAAACTATTATATTTACTGTCGGATTAAAACATTAATCCCCCATAAATAAATTAAAAAATAATAAAATAAAAAGGGACAGATTATTGATATATACAGCTGAAATCTAGTTGACAGTAATGCACTGATATTACATTTTAGGTTTTAGGAAATTGTTTCTAAGACTTTGTGAGAACTGTGGTAGTTACCTTTGGGGAGTAGGAGAGTAGAGACACAGAACTCTGGTAGTGTAGAACTATACCCTCAAATGTAAAATACTGTAAACAGTCATTAATCACAAATAAAAAAAGAAAGAAAATACAGTGTGCGGTATGACCAACATTGGGTGCATGTCAGTATAAACCTGTCCAGAGCCACAGAGTGAACTAGAACATCATCTCCAGGCTCTGCATACGAAGAGCAGAGAATGTCCCCTCTGGTGTGCAGTGCTGAGAACAGGGGAAGCTCTGCATGTGTGAGGGCAGGGATAGATGGGTAATCTCTTCCCCCTGCTCAACTCTGCCATGAACCCGAAACTTCTCTAAGAAAAGGTTATTAAAAATTACTAGAACTTACATTATGTTAACTGCAACTCCAACAGCTGCAGTAATGAGCATTATATCTCCATTTATTTCATATTTCATATGAATAGTTCTTTGGACAGCTTCATACAGGAGGAATCCCATAAGTATATACACCAACAGTACACTGACCATAGCCGACAGAACCTCTGAAGGAAAAAAACGCAACAAACATTTGTGACATTATTATACTTCATGCAAACTAAATAGTAAATAATCATTTATGTGTATCTTCTTCCCTCTGAGAAAATAAAATACATGATCATTTATTTTAGATTTATTTACTTAGAGAAAGAATCGGAGCACCACTCTGGCATGAATCATGCTGGGGATTGAACTCAGGATCTCATGCTTGTGAGTGCCAGGCTTTATCTACTGCACTTCCTCCTGGGTTGTGACACATGAGTAATTTTGTCAATTGACAAGTGTTTAAGAGCTTGACTGATGTGTGTTCTCTGCTTATTTATGGTCACCACTTTCCCTTACCCCTCATGTCTTGAGAGTTCTATATTTATTCTTCCCCTTTGGCAGTGGGAGTGATGTAGAATTATACTCCTATTATCTTAGAATCTTGTAAATCACTAGTGAAATATTATAATAAAAGTTAATGTCTGGGAAGTGGACCTAGGATCTGGGTTATCTTTTTATTTGTTTTGGCATATTTTATGTGTTCATTTGTGATTAATAGTGGTTTATAAGACTACAGCATTCCAGGGCATAGTTCCACAATGCACCCATCACTAAGTTCCTTGAGATATGACTTCTAAAGGATTTGTTTCAAGGTTGTTTTGTACTTGAGGTTTCATCAAATGCCATCGTATTAGTACAAGTGTCAGAATTAGAGCGGGGCTAGTCCTCAGTGGTCATCTAGGTTTGCAATTCTCAAATTTTAATGTACATTGGAATCATCTGGAGGGTTGACTTTTTATTTATTAAGATTTGTTATTTATTAGGGAGAGAAAGGTAGAGTTTAGAGACTGAACTTCAAGCCTCATGTTTGACAGTCCAATGCTTTATCCACTGTACTGCCTACCACATGGGCCACTGAAGGTCTTATTGAAGCAGGGTTTCAGTGGGATAAGAGTAAGTCCTGAGAATTTGCAGTCTTTTTTTAAGTGATTTAGTACTGTTGTAAAAAAAAAAAAAAGATAACGGGTGTAATTCTACACCATTCCCACCAACAGAATTCTGTGTCCCCATTCCCTCCATTAGAAACTGCAGTAGTTCTTCCAAAGTCACAGATAGGGGTTGACTATTATTTCTATAACTATCTCTATTTAATTGCTTCTCTGCTGTGGGTAACCATTTTAAAGGTATGCAAGCATTCGTAAACACACTTTGAACTAGGAATTCTTCTAGAGATGTCAGGGAAGCTGGGAAACGGCACACCTGGTTGAGAATATGCACTGCCATGTGTAAGGACCAAATGGTCCCATTTGCAGGGGAAATAGTGAAACAGTGCTGCAAGTGTCTCTCTAGACTCTCCCTATCTCCCCTCCCCTCTCAGTTTCTGTCCTACCAAAATAAAATATGTGTATACATACACACACATATATGAAGTATTGTACACATTAACACTAAGACGTGTAAGATGAACTATGTTATAAAGTTATTTGTCAAGCATTATATAAATAGTAGGAAACAACTATTTATTATCATTATTGTTTGTTTTTTAAATTAGATACAAAAAGAGAAAGAACACCAATCAACTCTGGCTTTTGGTGGTACTGAGGATTAAAACTGAGATCTCAGAACCTCAGGCATCAATGTCTTTGGCCTAACCATTATGTTGTCTCCCCAGCTCACAATAGCAAACAATTATAAACAACAACAAAAAGTGATAAGTAGACGTTATGTGAAAAAAAGCAAAGTACATAGTAGTGTATGACATTATTACCATTTTTATATAAAGAAAAAACAAAACAAAATTATGTGTATAAGCAATCTCTGGAAGGATATACAACAATGATAAAAAGAGGATATAAGGAGAATGGGTGATTAATCAGGGATTGAGTTGTATAATATATATTCTTATATAGTTTTATGTAAGTGGATTTTATGAGTAAAGAGTAGATATATTGTTCAAATTAATAAAAGTAGGGTAATGCATATTTTTAAATAATTAACATTTTCATATAAAATGTTGACACTCAAAACAATAAAATATATTTTTTTTCCTTTACCAGAGCACTACTCAGCTCTGGCTTATGGTGGTGTAGGGGACTGAACCTGGGACTTTGAAGCCTCAGGCATGACAGTCTCTCCACACACCCACTATGCTATCTACTCCAGCTTGAGAAAATACTTATAAATAAAAATCTTCCTTCAAGGAAGTAATACTTTAATCTCATTAAATGTTAAAAATTATTTTCTGGGACAACTCTCATTGCTCAAAGGTTCCAGGAAGTATACTAAACTTTGAGAGATGATCATTCTACCTTACAAATTATGTAGCAGTTATAAGCCATTTTTTTTTAATCTTAATATAGCCAGGCTCTAGTGATGTTGTGTTCATTAGTAGATGCTGGAATAAAACCACGTAATTCCTATTCACAACCTATTCTTGGCATATTAGTCATCACCATGTAGGCATTCATTCTCCTTGCTCATCAGTCCTTTGCTTTGGTGCAATACACCTGTCTGCTATTCTTATCACAGCTCTTTGTCATTTATCTTCACAGCACTTATAATTTATGTCTGTGCCGTATATTTTCTGACTATCTCCCCACCCTACACCGTTACTTGTTCAGCCAACAGGTAATTCTGAGCTAGCTCAGTGAATAAGTAGTAAGTTTCTCCAACTATACAAACCACACATGACCCCAGCAAATTTGCTTTTATGGGTGCTGTCCAGATTACTGACCTATTAAAAGTGTTAACTGTATAAAGCCACAACGTCAACAATGAGTATATTTCATTTAAATTATCAACACTTGTCTTTCTACAACCCCTATTGCCTCAAAGGCCTATGCATGAGAACCTAAAGGCAGGTTTCAAAGGTCTATAAAAATGAATAGGGAAAATGAAAATAATTCTCTCTTCCACTTGCTTTTTACTACATACACATAGACATATGTTTCTACCTTTCTCAAATTAGGACTTCCAACTGGAAGGTAGCAGACAAATAGAAGGGCAATCAGTGGGGCTTGTTTGGATTTGCCCAAAACTTACAAATCAGTATTTGTATTCCAACTCACCCTGCTACACTCAGGCCAAACAGTTTCTAATGGATTATCAGTGACCACTGCTGCCATGAGAAATCTAAGTGAAACTGTTCAATACGAAGTCTGTCTTTGGACCCTTTCATTGTCCAGTTTAATCTCCTATTACCTTTCTCTGACCACTTCCTTTACCCGTAGCCAAGGTACCAATTATATTCAACCTCAACTCTGGCATTCGATCAACATTGATGACACCTCATTCCTGTCTTCCTTCTGCCTCAGTGAAAACTCCATGAAAACTGCCATTGCAAAGAAGTGCTTCTTCTCTCTCCTATGGATGTTTATATGATGTGAATTAAATCTCACCAGAATGCAAATAATTAATCTTTTTTGCCTCCAAGGTTATTACCAGGGCTCAGTGCCAGTACTATGAATCCACTGCTCCTGGCAGCCATTTTCCCCCCTTTTATTAGATAGGACACAAAGAAATTGAGAGGACAGGGAAATAGAGAGGGAGAGAAAGATAAGCCTGCAGACCTGCTTCCAGGCTCATGAAGTAGACTCCCTGCAGGTGGGGAGTGAGGGCTTGAACCTGGATCCTTGCACTTCATACTATGTGAGCTTAACTGGGTGTGCCACTGCCTACCTCCCACCCCCACCAACTCTTGTCAAGGGTGAAAGGGAGTTGTTAAAATGAATGAGAAGAGATTTTTTTTTGGGGGGGAGCTGCATATTCAGCAGAGTACTTTCTGTACCTTACTATTAGAGAACACTAATAAGCTAGGTAGCACTAGTACTCTGACCATACATCTAGCTCAAGATAACGGTCCTCTAACCAGATCTGCTCAGTAAAATGATAGTTACAAGACTGCTGCACTGTTGTTGCTGTTAACCTAGACTGACAATTTGCATTATCAAAGTATAAATCTTGATTTTTAACTTTAGTAAGAAAAGTTTATAGTTGTTTAATTAAATGAGCTTTTCCAATGAACACATAAATAACTGAGAAAGTACAACAGCAATCAGGCTGATACACAGAACACTTAGCAGTGTAGGTGGCTCAAACCAGCCACAACATTCTTGTGAGTCAAAGCCTAATCCAGAGTAAGGCCTCAACTCCCATCAATGTTTTTTAATATTTTATTTATTAGACAGAGACCTAAAGAAACTGAGATTGGGGGGGGGGTAGGGAGAAAGAGAGATACCTGAGAGAAACTGAGATGGGAGGGGGAGATAGGGAGAGAGGGAGAGACTTGACCCTCATCCTTGTCTGTGGTAACATGAGCGCTCAACTGGGTGAGTCACTACCCAGCCCCCTCCCATCAATTTTAATGAAGGCCGAAGGAGGTGAAAAAGCTGCAGAAAAAAGTCTGAATCTAGCGGATGGTGAGTTATGAAATTTAAGGAAAGATGGCACTGTCGTAACATAAAGGGTAGGGAGAAACAGCAAGTACTGACAGCAAATCAACCAGAAGACCTAGCTGAGATCACTGATGAAAGCAGCTATGCTAAACAATTTTCAGTGTAGACAAAACAACTGTTAGAAGATGTCGTCTAGAACAGGATTCTCCTGCTATGGGCTAGCACAGGTGGTGACTTTTAGTCGAAACCAGTGTTCATTTACCATTCTACAAATTCCAGGCCCCTTAAGGATTGTGCTTAACTTGACTGTGCTCTAAAAAATGGAGCTACAAAGCCTGCATGACTAAGATCTGCTTATAACACAGTATATTCAACTTTTTATGTCCACTGCTAAGGCCTTCCTGCTTAAAAAAAAAAAAATCAAGACCTTTTCAAAATATTACTACATGGGCTGGGGAGACAGCATAATGATTATGCAAAAGACTTTCATGCCTGAGGCTCCAAGGTCTTCGGTTCAGTCCTCAGCATGGCCACAAGCCAGAGCTGAGCAGTGCTCGTCTTTCTCTCGGTGTCTTTCTCTGTATCTTTCTCATTAAAATGTTTTTTAAAAGAAAATCTTCATTCATAGTCTTAGTACTAATAGCACTATGGTTTAAAAATATTACTAGTAGTTCTGCTCACTGACAATGCACCCAGCTAGTTACCCAGTAGTTCTGGTGGAGATGTTTAAGGAGACCGATGCTGCTTTCATGCCTGTGAACACGACATATTCTGCAGCTCAAGTGTCAAGGGGTGATTCTAACTTTCAAGCCTTGTTAGTTAAGAAATCCATTTTGTAAAATTATAGCTGCCAGGTAGTAATTCCTCTGATGGACCTTGTGCCAATTAAAAACCTCCTGGAAAGGATTTACCAACCTAGGTGCCACTAAGAACAATGGTGATTTATGGGATAAGGTCAAAATATCAACCTTAAGAGGAGTTTGACAGAAGTTGATTTCAGATCTCACGGATGACTTCAAAGGATTCAACACTTCAGTGGAGGAAGTAATTACAGATGTGGTGGAAATAACAAAAGAACTAGAATTAAAAGGGGAGTCTGGTGGCCCAGGAGGTGGCAAGTGGATAAAGCATCAGACTCTCAGCCATGAGGTCTGGAGTTTGATCCCCAGCCTGCAGCACAGGCTTATGTCTGGCTTTCATTAATTCTCTCCCCTTGGGTCTCTCATCAGTAAATAAAATCTTTAACAACAAAAAGAGCTTAAAGGAGCCCGTATAACGTGATGTTTTATATAATAATTAAAGGGACTGTTTTAAAATGGTAGAAAATAGTTAATGCAGCTAACAGGAAGCACAGTTTTGTGGCTAACTGTATGGTTTTTAGTCTCTTTAAAAAAAGCATTGACATTTGTTTAAAATAGGGAAATAAAGTGGCCTGGAAGGTGGTACAGTGGACAAGGCACTGGACTCTCAAGCCTGAGGTCCCAAATTCAATCCCCAGGAGAAGGTTAGAGTTGGGAGAGAGGGGACCTTCGGGTCTTAGCAGATGATGGAAAAGGACCTAAGGTGGAGGGAAGAGCATTTTGCAGACACCTATCATGGCGAGATGGGAAATTGTACCCATGTGCCAACAAATGTACTGTAAACCACTAACCTCCCAATTTAAAAATAAAAACAAGTGTTATTGTAGCTTTGCTTGGAATACCTGAGTGATAGAAAGAAGCTGATACTAAGCAAATCAAACAGGGCTTTGCTTGATTCAATAAATGGAAGTTAAATCTTTCTCCTACAGCCCTTTCCTTCTCCTCCTCCTCCCCTAACCCCCCCATTTTTATTTTATTATTTTTTTTAGCCACCAGGGTTATTCCTGGTGCTCAATGCTTGCATGACATATTTACTGTTGCTAGAAGCCATTTTTTCCTCTTTCTTTTTTTGGGGAGTATCTTTATCACAGTACTGCTTAGCTCTGGTTTGTGGTGGTGTGGGGGATTGAACCTGGGACTTTGGAGCTTCAGGCATGAGAGTCTCTCTCTGCATAACCATTATGCTATCTGCCCCATGTGCGGCTTATTTTTCCTCTTTGGTTTGCTAATAGAGAAATTGAGAGGGGAGGAAGACAAAAACATACAGCTGCAGCACCGCTCTACTAGTGAAGCTTCTTCCCCCATCCACGTGGGGACCAGGGGTTTGAACAAGGGTCCTTGTGCACTGTAAGTAGCAACTGTACTGGCCATCCCCAGGGAGGTAAATCTTTTTCTGATAACAACTTTAGGGCATTTGAAAGTTAATGATAATCGCAGTTTTATATGCGTAAACTGTTAGGCCATCTGGGTTGAAGGTGACCCTGGAAGGTAGATATCTGAATCCAACTTGTTCATCTAACATGATTAACTTTCTAAACATATAGTTATTGTCTTTATTTATTGGATAGAGACCGTCAGTAATCGATAGAGGGAGAGAGACAGAGAGACACCTGCAACACTACTTCATCACTCGCAAAGCTTTCCCCCTGCAGATGGGGAACGGGGGCTTGAACCTGGTCCTTTCTCATTGTAACATGTGTGCTCAACCAGATGTGCCACCACCCGGCCTGTACATCATTAACTTTGTTCAAACAGGCATCTTGAGAAAGATTTCAATTAGTTATAAATAGCTAACATTGTGGCTGTACTATAAAGATTTGTAAGCAAAAAAAAAAAAAAATTCCAATTACCTACCTAAGCGATGAAATCCAAAGGTGAATCTTTTGGTTGGTGATTTTGAAGACAGCCACAGAGCAAGCAAGGTGAGTATGATGGCGCTTAGATCAGTTAACATGTGAAGTGCATCTGTCATGATTGCTAAGCTATTTGCTATGTAGCCACCTTAGAATAAGGGTGAGAGGGGAGGGGAGAACTTTAATTAAAACAATAAATGTAAGCAAATCAAAAATACCTAACATCTTATAAGACATGAACAGATGTTTATGCTTTATTGTCCCGGTTTCTATTCAACCTGCCAATTCTATTATTAGAAAATGGCCACAATAACTAAGTATTATAATAACGCTGAAGCGTTATTATAATATTCACTTGCCTGGGATTCAAACAGTCATGCTAAATGTACTTTAAATATGGGTGAAAGCCCCTCTCTCATATTTAACAGATAGAAACAATCATATACGTCACTTCATTTTGAACAGATGGTTTCCCTAACACTAGCTGTTGAATAAGCATTTAATAATATACACCACTTGTACTCTGACTTGCTGGTATCACCGAGAGGGCTTGTTCAACTTCAACTCCAGGTGGTCTAATCCTGTTTCTAGAATTTCTACTTCAGTGGGCCTGAAATTTTACATTTCAGCTGGTGCTTCTGGTCTCAGAACCACACTTTGAGAAACACTGTTACCATGTGGAGCATATCTTCATGATGGGGTTGGTGACATTTCAGTGTGCTAAGCTACTTACTGCTCCCCTATCTCACTGCAGTTCAATTAACCTACATTTCAGGAGCTTTATGTTGGTATTATCGCAAAAAATAAGGGATCTCTAACATCTCCACCATAAAAGCAATGAGAATGTGGACAAAAATTGTTCAAGTTAGGACTCTGGAAACTGACCAATGGCTGCTGCAGCTTATATCTAGTCAAAGAAACCTTGGTAAAAATGGTGAGGTCTCTGGCATTTCAGGTTGCTTTATAGCCATCTGTCCCTCTCCAGCTCTATGGTAGTCCTGAAAACCCAGCAGCAGCAGGTACTGTGTGAAGGCTTCAGTCTAGCAGTCACCCTAGAGGCAGAACGGGACTAGAGCTCCTTAATAAACCCATTCCCATAAGACTGTCATTATTTGACCTGTCTGGGGATTCCTTGGATGGCTATACTTGTAAGGCAATTTTTTTTTGACTTGACTCGGAGTTAAGAGCCTCTGGTAGTGTCTACCAAAAACAACAAGAAGCAGTTTTCACCACCACAGCTGTCTGAGGCAGCAGGTTGAACACAGTGTACTCTTGAGGTTGTATTGTGATGCTTCTGGGTGTGGGGGTATTTTCACCCAATTTGCTGCCTTTTGTTAACTCAACCTGGAAATGCACATCCTTCACTTCTGGGGGAACAGTGTCTTAAAATGTATTGCTGATTCCCTCTCTTTTGTTTTTCTTTTTTTTTTTGTTTTCAAAGTCCTATGATGTGGAGTTGCCTACAGTTCCTGGTTCAATCCAAGGCGCCACAGGTCCAGGAGTGGCGCTCTGGCTGCTCTCTTCCTCCTTCCCTCTGCCTCACATGAAACCCTTTCTCTCATATTTAATAGATATAAAAAGAAAAGAGCTGGTTAGTGTTACCAGGTTTAAACTATTCTTGATTAGAATCATTTGGCTAAAAGCCTATAATCACCAGTTCTCAAACAACTATTTGCTTGATGGTTACTTAAAACAATTGTTCTTAATTGTTCTTGACCGGGCCCAACAGTCTTTGGCCCAATTCAAACAAAACAGGCAATGAAAGTGTTTCTTTCCAGTCCTTTCAAAAGTGGTCAGATGTTAACTTTTCGCTTCTAACGTTGAAGTTGCTCAACACAGGCTCTCTAGGTAATTTTTACCTATCCCTATGAGTCTTTTCTCTTCTGAACTACCCACTTCTATGTAATAGCTCACTAGACATCTTTACTTGGCTATTACAGTCAGCAGCTTAGGTGAGAAACTTCACAATCATTCCTGACACACTACTCTCCCAATAACTCCCCTACCCCAACCATTACATAGCTTTGTCCATGATCCTTAATCTGCATGTTTTTATATGATCCTTATCTAGAATGATCCTTAATCTGCCTATTTTATGATCCTTAATCTGCGTATTTTTCTCCTCCCACCCGTATCTCTTCCACTCTCTCTTGCTTCATCCCAGCCAAATTGGTCTTTTTAGATCATTTAAAGAATTGAAGGGTTTAGAACAGACACTTGTAGACCTGCTTCTCGGCTTGTGAAGTGATCCCCCCTGCAGGTGGGGAGCTAGGGGCTTGAACTTGGATCCTTGGGCCAGTCCTTGTGCTGGGTACTATGTGCGCTTAACAGGGTGTGCCAGGGCCCAGCCTCGATAGCAATAGTTGTTTATGAAATGGATATTTGGGGGCCGGGTGGTGGCGTACCTGGTTGAGTGTATGTATTACAATGTGCAAGGACCCAGGTTCGAGCCCCCAGTCCTCACCTGCAGGGGGGAAGCTTTACGAGTGGTGAAGCAGGGCTGCAGGTGTCTCTCTGTCTCTCTCCTTCTCTATCACCCCCCTCCCTCTTGATTTCTGGCTGTCTCTATCTATGTAAAACAGAAATGGATATTCATGGGGTGGGGGAGATTAGCATAATGGCTATGCAAACAGACTTTCAAGCCTGAAACTCCAAAAGTTCCAAGTTCAATCCCCCACACCACCATAAACCAGAGCTGAGCAGTGCTCTGGTGTTTCTCTCCCTCTCTTTCTGCATCTCTCTCAAAAATAAAATAAAATATTAAAGAAAAAATAAAAAAAAAAAAAGAAATGGATATTCATGTCTGAGACTCAGAAACCAAGTTCACCCAGGTTCAATACTCAGCACCACCTTAGGCCAGTTCTGAGCACTGCTCTGTTTAAAAACAAACAACAACAACAAAAACCCTAAACTTTCTGAACAGAAGGAAAAAAAAAGAATGACCATAGTCTGAGTTCTCAGGGCAGGTAGTGGCCAAGCAAAAATTCAAGTTTCTTTTTTCAGATCTTTAAACTACTTTACTTTTAGAAAAATCATTCTATATTTCCTACATATTTTATTTTACCAGAATGTACTGCTGAGCTCTGGCTTATGGTGGTTTTGGGAAATGAACTGGGACCTAGAAGCCTCAGACTATTGCTGGTCTGTCTGCAATCTCTCTGGGCCAAGATGCTTCAGACATTTTTTTCTTGGGGGGATTAATGGTTTACAGTTCATAGTAAATACAGTAGTTGGTACAGTGTAAAATTTCTCAGTTTTCTGCATAACTCTGACTTCCCACCTAGGCCCTCCATCATCATACTCCAGGACCTGAGCCCCCACCCCGCCTTGTCCTTTTCTAGGGTGCAATCCACCAAATAGACACATTTTAATAAATGCTCTTTAATAAATTCAAGAGAACATTCTAAGTAATATAAAAATCTATGTTAAGTACCAGTATCTACATTATTTAACAAATATTTGAAAATATAGTACTTGAGAATATTTATTGGGACTTTCACAAAACAACTTTTAGTAAAGAACTAGATAACTCAATATTATTCAGGGCTCAAACATTAAAACATTAATTTTAGGAATCACTATGTGTGAATGATTTAATATTGTAATTGTGTGAATTTGGACAAGTCACTGATTTTTAAAAAAATAAATTTTATTTTATTACTTATTAATGAGAGAAACAAGAGTACCACTGTAGCACATGTGATGCTGGGGATTAAATTCAGGACTTCATGTTTGTGAGTCCAGTGCTTTAACCAATTCACCACCTCCTGGGATTCAAGTCAGTTAGTCTTGATTCTGCTAAGACCATACTTCCTGGGCCATAGCTTCACCCCTGTCTTTGACTATCTTTAGAGCTTAAGCACTAAATAATAAAAATCAGCTAATAAAAAAAAAAAAAAAACCTATTGCGTATCACTCTGTGCCAGTTACTATTGTAGGTGTTGGAGTTCTTATCTTTCCGTGCAGAAAGACAGATAGTCAACAAGTAGACAATCTCAGATTCAAGGGCATCTGTTGGGTAGGGAACTGGACAGAAAGAAGTTTATTTTGACCAGAAAGAAAAAGCCTATTGATTTCTGAAATTTGTTATGAATGACAAGAAATCTTTAAGCGACAAGAAACCTTGTCATTTCTGTCAACAGAAAATTTGGGAAAAGGTATATCGCATGTGAAGCAATGGTTTTCAACCTGCAGGTCCTGGCCTATCAACCATGCGCATGGGCTGGGACCATAATAAAGCATGAGAGCATATTGCATGAAATAAAACTTGTTTCAGTCAAACATATTTATGCACAAGTGCATGGGTGAACACAAGTGTGCAGGTGCTCACATCCAATAGTGAGATCAAAATAGTTTGAAAGTTGCTAAGGCAGAGAGACCATCCAGAACTGGCAGTGATGACGCTTAATAAAATAAGTGAAGAAAGTGAAGAATGACTATGGGATGATTCCACTCATATGTGGAACACAGAGAATTGAAACACAGGAATTTGCTATCTCATACGTATGACCTTGGGAGAACTAAGGTGGTTACTTTTGGAGGAGAGTGAGGCACAGAACTCTGGTGGTGGGAGTCGTATGGAATTATACCCCTACTGTCTGATCTTGTCAATCATTATTAAATTGCTAATAAAATATTTATTTATTTAAAAAAAAAAAACAGTCTGAAGGCTTCATGGGTACCAAACAGCTGCGTGAATTTGTGTGAGAGAGAAGGCAGGAGTGATATGAAATGAGTTAAGAAAAATTTATTTGGGCAGGAGTAGATAGCATAATGCTTATGCAAAGAGAGACTCATGCTCGAGGCTCCAAGGTCCCAGGTTCAATCCCCTGCACCACCATAGCCAGAGCTGGTTAAAAAAAAAAAAAAAAAGGAAAAATGTATTTCATTTTCCTATATACAACCTCTCGCCAACATTTTAAATCTGGACTGCTGCTTCTGCTAATGCCACAGTTCATTTTCAAGGGACAACACCGGTGGGGGCATGGGGTGGCACACCTGGTTGAGTACAGGTTACCGTGCTCAAGGACCTGGGTTCAAGCCACCAGCCTCCACCTGCAGGAGGAAGATTCTCAAGCCATGAAGCAGGTATCTCTTTCTCTCTCCCTATCTCCCATTTCCCTCTCAATTTGTGTCTTTACCCAATACATAAGTAAAACATTAAAAAAAAAACCCACCCAACTATACATAACAATAAACGCTAAAAATTAGACGGGGGAGGGGGAGAGACAACACAGAAGCTCCCTGCCAGTTTGCAAACTGCCACCAAGAGTTACTTACTGTACAATTTCGACACTAAGACTATGATAGTAAGACTGTAATACTTGAATAATTGAGAACGCAAGATAAAACCAAGTCCACAGACCCCGTTTTCTTTCAGATCCTCCTCATAATGAAAAACTTTTTGGGTTAGTTGGTAGTATGCAAATCTCCTGAATATAAATAACAAAAGGAAAAAGATACCACGCTAGTCAAACAGATTAAAAAAAGAGAGAGAGTGAAGAGATTGCAACAGATGCAGCTCTTCCACTTACTAAAAACCTCATCTCTCCAGGCCCAGAGATTCCTGATAAGAAGATGGAGCAGGCCCCATTACTGTATGAGTTAATGATTTTATTTATTTTTAAATTATCTTTACTTATTTATTGGATAGAGACAGACAGAAGTCAAGCAGGAAGGGGGGTGACAGAGAGGAGAGACAGACTGCAACACTGCTTCACCACTTGCAAAGCTTTCCCCCTGCAGCTGGGGACGGGGTCGAACCCGGGTCCCTGGGCATTGTAACATGCGCTCAGCCAGGTGCACCACCACACCCCTTCCCTATGGTTTTATTATTTTTTTAAAATTATTTTTATTGGGTAGAGCTCTATAGAGCTAGAGATCGTGAGGGAAGAAAGAGACAGAGAGACACCTGCAACAACTGCCTCACCACTCGCAAAGCTTTTTCCCCCCCTGCAGGTGGAGACCAGGGGCTCGAACCCCGGTCCTTGACCACAAATTGTAACAGATAGTGTGCTACCTAGCATCCGGCCCCTTGAGTCTGTGATTCAAAGTCTCAGAGCCGTGAACTATTTTGAGTGTTTGAAAAAAAAGAAAAAAAATCCTAACCTGGCATTTAACAGACTTCAAACAAAAAAAAAAAAAGAGGAAGTTTCATGACATGCAAAGATTTTTTTTTTTTTTTTTTTACACTTGACAGTCCACGGCAGCGTTTGGAGAACTCTTCTGGAAAGCAAAAGTCAGTGCTCTCTGGACCTGCCCTTTGCAACCAGGTGTCTTTTTTTTTTTTTTTTCCCCCGCATGGCGAGTTCGTTCACCTTGACAAATCACAAGCTCCTGGAAAAGCAGCCGCTTTGGCCCTGACACCTGCACGCGCCGCGGCGGGGACGGCGGGGACGGCGGGGACTGCGGGGGCGGCGGGGGCGGCGGCGGCGGCGGGGGCGGCGCGGGGCGGCGGCCCCGACCGACTCACCTACGAGCTCCCCGACCATGAACAGCGCGTAGAGCAGCGCGGCGAGGGCCAGGCGGCCGCGGACCTTGCGCTGCCTCCGCCGCTCGCGCCGCCGGCCGCAGCCGTCGCACGGGTCGGCCTTGAGGCTCAGCTGGCTGGGCGGCAGCGCCAGGTCCTGGTCCAGCAGCGAGTCGTCGTCGGCCTGCGGCGCCGCCCGCGCCCCGTTCGCCGGCCTCCCCGGGGCTTCCGCGCCGCCGTCGTCCGCCACCACGATGCGGAGTTTGTTGAAGCGCGAGAGCCCGTCCTCGCCCGGCTCGTCGGAGAAGCCGTAGGCGCTGGTGTCACTGAGGAAGAGCGGCGCGTCGTCCTTCCTCAGCAGCGACCGGAGGCGCTTCCACGCGCCCGACCCGGCCATGGCAGAGGGAGGCGGGAGGAAGAGAGGCTCCGAGCTCAGCCGCGGAGCGCCGGGGTCGGCGGGCAGCGCCGCGCGTCCCTCCCCATCCTGCGGGAGAAGACACACGCTGGAGCGGCGCCCCGACACCGCCCACGAGCGGAGGAGCCGCGGGGCGCTGCGCGGCGCCGCCAATCTACCTGGGGCGCTGCCGCGGGGCTGGCGCTCTCCCCTTCCCCGCCCCCTGGCGGCTCGGCTCGGCTCGGCTCGGCTCGGCCCGCTGCTCTGCTCCAGGTCCCCCCCCCACCGCCGCCCGACGCACCCGCAGCGGCAGACCGGCTCCCCGGCTCTGACAGGCCCCGGGCGGAGCGGGCCGAGGGCGCCTCTCCCCGCCCTGGGCCAGGCCGCGCGCGTGCGCCGGAGCGGCCGCGGGCCGGGCGCGTGAGGGAGGGGTCGGCGCGAGGACACGCGGGCTCGCGTGCGCGCGCTCCCGCGGGGTCCCCTTCCCGTCGGGGACGCGCCCGCCTCCCCTCCTCCCCTCCTCCCCTCCTCCCCTCCTCCCCTCCTCCCCTCCTCCCCTCCTCCCCTCCTCCCCTCCTCCCCTCCTCCCCTCCCAGATGCCGCGGGGTGTCCGCGCGGTCCTTCCACTCCCCCAGGGGCTGAGTGTGGAAGTTTGCAAGCTGCTCCCCCCCAGGGGACGGGGGAAGGTGGCGATCACTCTGGCATCTGGGGGTGCGGATCTCTACTGATGGAGCCAGGCAGGCTTACTGCTCTCCTTTGCCTCTCTGGCTGGTGGACAACGTTTGCCTCCCAGGCACAGGCCTTTTTTATTTGTGGTCAGGTGCTCATTGTTTTTGTATTTACAGTTCTTTGACATCTAAACATGCTCTTCTGGGCTGGGCAGACAGCATAATGGTGATGCAAAAAAGACCTTCATGCCCGAGACAGCAAAGGTTTCAGGTTCAATCCCCCGCACCACTATAAACTGGAGCTGATTAGTGCTCTGGTTAAAAATAAACAAATTAATAATAATAACAGTAACATCCTCCTCTGTGTGCTCATCGCTGTTTTCCTCTTGCTTCTTAAGTATGGACCATGTGGACTCCACCCAGTCTGCTCAGGCCTTGGGTTCCACTTAACAACACGGACGACATTTCACAAGAGTTATGTTCTGAGTAGTAGTTTCTGATTTTTATATAAAACGTAATGGCAAAATGGGGTAACAATAAAAGCAGGAGAAGCAGGAGGGGTAGATGGTGGATTTTAGAGATTCTGAGTCCAGATTCCTTGCATGGGCCTTAGGGAATTCAGGATGGTGAAAATGATATGCAAAATTCTGTGAATGAATACATTTTCTTAAGTCTCTTATCCATCACTATATTCTCAAATGAGGTTACACCCCAGAAGAAGTTCCAGATCAGGTCCCTCTCTATTTTGTACTTGGAGTGCCAGTTCCTATCTATCTAGTGTCTATGAAAGTTGCATTTCTTTTTTTCTGCCAGTTTTCATTTTCTTTTTTAATACTCTATTTATATATTTATCGGACAGAGACAGAACTAGGAGGGAAGGGAGAGAGACAGAGGGAACCTGCAGCACCCATTCAACACTACTGAAGCTTCCTTCCTGCAGGCGGGGAGTGGGGAGTGGAACCCTGGTCCTTGTACATGATAATGTAACTACCCAACCAGCTTCACCACCACCCAGCCTCCTGAAAGTTGTATGTTCACAACAATTCACATGGGATTAGCAGATTTCAAGTTACAAACAATAAGAAAGAAAAAATCATAAGACGCATCTTTTTCCTCTGAAGATTTAAATAACTCTTCGGAGTTTCTGACTCTGGAACATCACTGCCGGCTTTGGAGCTCCAGGGCAATTCCTCACCTTTGGTTTGTTTGTTTTAAATTTACTTAGGATAAAAACTCTTTCCTTTTAAATAAATTATTGATTTTATTAATGAAAAAATAACCTGAACATCACTCTGGCACAAGCACGCCAGAACTTGGGATCTCAACACTTTATCCATTGTGCCACTTCCTACAGGACAATCAATGGCATAGGGTTTGGAGAAGTGGATCATGAACTCCAAGACCCAGAGTTGTCAATACCCAGGACTCAACTTTAGTTGATTATCAGCTAAAGGAACAGTTCACTTTCCTAACGAACTCCCACTCCCCCACCCCCCATATACTAATCTGTCTCACTTAAGAGTGGGTTAGTTGAATATATATATATTTAACCAGAGCACTCCTCAGCTTTGGCATATGGTGGTGTGGGGAATTGAACCTGGGACTTTACAGCCTCAGGCATGAGAGTCTCTTTGCATAACCATTATGCTATACCCCCACCCAGTTGATAATTTTTCTTTCAGTTTGTCATACTGCATGAAACTCTACTGAGAAATGTGAAACTTGCCAGGAGTGTGAACATTCTCTAGTATAATTTTTTTTTTTAAACATGGGGTAGATGTGTTCAAGGAAAAGTAAGGTGAGTGTGTGACAATTGTTTTCATATTTACAGTACACTTTGTTGAGAGGAGCCGCAGCTCTGTATACCAATTTATTCTTAGTATTTAGTATCACTGGCTACCTAGAGAGAGTGATTGCAGGACAGTAAAAAATATTACTTGGTTATTTTACGATACACTCACACATTCTATCTAGAGGAGGGACCAAATTCCCTCTGCTGTTGAGTGCACAGCTCTTAATGACTGGCATGTGGCAGAAATGACCATATGTGGCAGTAAGGCCACATATTTATATGACAAGTGTATGGCTAGAAGGCCAGGTCATTAAAGGCACTGCAACTGCCTACTTCTCACTCTTGGATCTCTTGTGTTAGGGGAAGCCTGAGCCGCTATGTCATGAGGCACTCAGACAGTCCCATGGAAAGGCCCACGTGCTGAGGAACAGATACCTCTAGCCAGCAGCCATGTGAGGAGGCCATTTTGGGAGTGGCCTCTCTAGTCGAGTTCAGGTTCATTTGATTGCTGTATTGCTACCACCTGGACTAAATGTGGACTAAAACTTCCAGAGTTCTATGGCAGATCCACCCAGCCACTCCTAGATGACTCAGAGCCCGAGATAATAAATGTTTATTATTTTAATACGGTAAGTTTTATTATGGGGTAATTTGTCACACAGTACTATGTAATTAATACATTCCATCTCAACTCATCCATACCAGGAAAAACACTTTTCTTTTTCACCATGGGCTTTTGTTCCTAGGTCAACCCCTGGGCAAGGTACAAGATCTATCATTGTGCTTTAAAATGGGCTGTGTAGGGGTCAGGTGGTGATGTGCCAGGTAGAGGACACACATTGCCATTTGCAAGGACTCAGGTTCAAATCCACAGTCCCCACCTGTAGTGGGGAAGCTTTGTGAGTGGTGAAGCAGCGTTGCGGGTGTTGCTCTCCCTCTCTCCCTCTCCATCTCACCTTCTCTGTCTCTATAAGAAAAAAAAAGTGGGGGCAGAGGAGTAGCCACTAGGAGGGAGCAATGGATTAGTGGTGCCAGCACAAAGCCCCAGCAATAACCCTGGTGGCAAAATTAATTAAATAAAAAAACTCTTGCAAGAGTTGTAGACTGTAACCCCCTTTTTTTATTTTTATGGCTTTAAAAAATTTTTATTCCCTTTTGTTGCCCTTGTTGTTTTATTGTTGTAGTTATTGTTGTTATTGTTGTTGTCATTGTTAGATAGGACAGAGAGAAATGGAGAGAGGAGGGGAAGACAGAGAGGGGGAGAGAAAGATAGACACCTGCAGACCTGCTTCACCGTCTGTGAAGCGACTCCCCTGCAGATGGGGAGCCAGGGGCTCAAACCGGGATCCTTATGCCGGTCCTTGTGCTTTGCACCTGTGCTTAACCTGCTGCACTACCGCCGGACTCCCATAACCCCCGTTTGTAATCTTATTTCTCTTCATTCAGAATTCCCCCCCCCCCCCCCCCCGTTTACTGCTGGGGCTTGATGTCTGCATAATGAATCCACTGCTGGTGGCCAATTTTTCCTTTTTTTTTCTACCCACCTTTCTTTTATTTGATAGGACAGACAGAAATTGGGAGGGAAAAGGGAGGGTGAGAGAGAGAGAGAGATCTGTAGCCCTGCTTCACAGTTCCTGACGCTTTCTCCTTTGCAGGTGGGGACTGAGGGCTTGGAACAAGAATTTTGCACATGGTAATAATGCACGTGCCTCACTGGGCGTGCCACTACCTGCCCACACCCCTCCCCAAAGAAAATTTGTAATAATAGACAAATGAACTTTTAAAATAGACAATGGAATTTATGATTTCGGCATCACCTGCCATTTTTTTTAGCTGTTGCTCAGTATGCCATGCTTTCCAGTATGAGGCTTCTCCCCCCACCCCCACCAAGGGCAAAATAAAAAAGTTGACAACCATTTAACTCATCACCTAACTAGTTAACCTGAAATAGTTAAAGGAAGGCCAGGCTAAATCAGGACAAAGGGACTACCGCTGCCTTATTAGGGGAGGTATGTGTAGACATGTGGAACCCTAAGAGCCAGCTGCTAGTAATCTCTTTCCATACTGCCTGTTGCTGTGTACCAGTGAAACTGCGCCAAATAACTTGAGACCCATCCTACAGGTACAAATGCCCTAGGGAACAGAGGCTGGCGAGATCCGACCGCAAGCCTCCTAGGGTATATAAAATTTCTCCTTTTCCAAACATGTGGTTCTCTGGTCTCATTTGCTACCTCAAATCGTCGATACATACACAGGTTATGTAAGTAATAGCATAAGTTTGTCATTTTGATCACAAAGTACATAAAGCTTTGTTAAATGGAGTAAAAACAAAATATCTTATGAGAAAAACCTGTTTTCTGACTCAGACATCTCTTAAGACTAATGAGAAAGATAATGCCATGGTAAACACTATCAAGACTTGCTTATTTACTGGGAAGTATGCTGGAGACCTGACTTACGTTTGCTTATTTAGTCCTTACAACATCACTTTGAAGAAGGTAGTGATTCAAAGCAGGCATTTAGATAAATGCTGACTACTTGTGTTTGAATCTTGGCTCCCCCCCCACACTTATAGTCATTTAATCTCTGGCAAACCAACTTCTCTGTGCTTTGATTGTCTTACTGGTAAAATGGGAGAAATATGGGGCTGGTGGTGGCGCACCCAGTTAAGTGCATATATGTGCAAGGATCTGGGTTGGAACCCCCTGCTCCCCAGCTTCAGGGAGGTGAAGCAGGTCTACAGGTGTCTTTCTCCCTCTCTATCTGTCCCTCCACCCCTCTCCTCTCTATCTCTTTCCTGTCAAATAAAATAGAAAAAAAAAAAAAAAAGGCTGCTGGGAGCAGTGGATTGGTAGTGCTGGCACCAAGCCCCAGTGATAACCCTGGTGGAAATGGAAAAAAACAAAAAGGCAGGGGGTGGGGAATATATAATAGTACCTGCTTCACAGGCCTCTGGTAAGGCTTAAATGAGATGATGGTTGGGAAGTATATACAATTTAGCATATATAGTTCCTAGCTCATAGTAGGAGCTCAGGGCCAACTGGGACTAACTTTTTTTTTTTAATAAGAGGAGATATTTATTTATTTATTTATTTATTTAGCCTCCAGGGTTATTGCTGGGGATCGGTGCCTGCACTATGAATCCACTGCTCCTCAAGGCCATTTTCCCCACTTTGCTGCCCTTGTTGTTACCCTTGTAGTTTGTCGTTATTATTGTTGTTGTCATTGCTGTCACCGTTGCTGGATAAGACAGAGAGAAATGGAGAGAGGAGGAGAGACAGGGAGGGGGAGAGAAAGACAGACACCTGCAGACCTGCTTTACCGCCTGTGAAGTGACACTCCTGCAGGTGGGAGGCAGGGGGCTCGAACCCGGATCCTTATTCTGGTCCTTGCGCTTTGCAGCCATGTGCGCTTAACCCGCTGCACTACCCCTTGAGACTAACTTTAAGTAGACGAAGACATGGAGTCTGAGAGAAGTTAAAAAATTTGCCTAATGCCTGGCCATGTATGCTGCTTAGGTTCTAGCCCGAACATGGGAGTGCCGTGACACCAAAGGAAGGTTTGGTGTTGTGGTGTCTCTCCTCTCCGTGTGTCTATCTGAATGAAAAAGCGACCCAGGAGGCATGAAATCATGCATGTATGAGGCCCCAACTCTGTAAAATTAAATAAACAAGTAAGAATAACTTTCAGGGGGCTGGGTAGTGGCGCACCCAATTAAGTGTACATGTTACCGTGCTCAAGGACCCAGGTTCTAGCCTCTGTTCTTCACTTGTAGGGAGGACACTTCATGAGTGGTGAAGTAGGCCTGTATGTCCCCCCCACCCCCATTTCTCTCTGTCTTATTCAATAATAAATAAATAAATAAATAAATGGCCACCTGGAGCAGAGTGGATTCATAGTGCTGGCACTGAGCCCTAGGGGTAATCCTGGTGGCGGGATGGGGGGTGGGGAGAACCTTTGAGAAATCTTTAATCCAGTATGTCTGTCTGTGCTGATTGTGTAAATTGTATACAATGAAAAATAAAAAAATGCCTAGGCTCATACACTGAGTAAATAGAGTAGAAACTCCATTCCAGATCAGTCTGGCATCAGAGATGAGACTCTTAACCATTACTCTACACCCCTGAGGTTCCAGCCCGCAAATGGAATGATCTGTAGAAAAGCAAACCGATCTGAGTTGTACTGGGAGAGACTTCTATTTCACACATCAAAGTTTTGCCAGTGCTTCAACATCTTGTGAAACTCCCCTTAGAAAGGAGGAAGAAAGTGAGGGTTAAAAAAAAAAATTTTTTTTTTTCATCAAGATGTGAGACAGGTTCAAATGTTGTATGTTTCTTACAATGAGAATTCCTGTTTCCATTTAGAGTATGTGACTGTAGTATGGGCCCCGTAGGATGTTTAGAAAAGTATTCCTGAGATCATTCAGAGATGCAGGCATGGGTGGCTATGGACTAGAAATGTATCCCCTTATCACTTCCAGGAAGAGAGAAAAAAAAAAAAAGCAGCTGGAAGAGTGAGTCATGTGATGCTTGGTGGAAGCCATACTTTGTTCTTTCTGTGGATTTCTATGGTGACAGAGTGGTTGGAGATTCATTTTAACTCCTCCCCTGGGGTGAGAGAGAGGGAGAAGGATCCAAACAGATTAAGAGAAAAATGCCAGTTGTCCTCTTAGACAGGGAGGAGATAAGGAATCCATGCACCCCATCAAGCACAGTGAAGCATGAGTGTTGGTTTCAGACCTTTGTTTTTGTTTCCTCAGTTTTTTCACAGTGCGCATTTCTCTTATTTCTCTAACCACATCTGGGTAAACTGAGAGCGAACAGGAGGACCCAAACGGGGTGGAACATTAAAAAGTAAGCACAGCAGTTTTGGCATCTAGAGGTGGTGGCTGGGCTGGGGAAACTTGAAGATGAGGCAGAGGGTTCACTGTGGAAGTGTTTGGGAATGCTTGCTGCATGCATCATAGACAAGAGCACCTGGGAGGAGGTGGAAAAGCGGGTTCAGCCTCTCACTTTGTCAGCCCTCCATTCACCCACAGCAGATGTAGAGCTGATTTTCTCATCTGTTAAAAGTGGAAAATACGGGCTAGGAGGGTGGTAGCATCAGCTAGCTGTAGAGGCAGTGCAACAAACTTTTACTCACATAGTACCAGTGCTCCCCAGTTTAACCTGTAAACCCGTGCTGAGCTGTCCTCTGGTTTTAAGACAAAAGAAAAAAAAATTTTTTGGCCTATCTAATAAAGTACTGGAAGAATTCAAGCAGGTTTTTCAAGTATTCACTTATGCACTTTACTAGAAAGAACTCTTAAAGACCATGCTGGGGTGTGTGGGGCGTGGTGGTGGTGCAGCAGGTTAAGCTCACATGGCACAAAGCACAAGGACCTGCTTAAAAATCCTTTCGAGTCCGACTCCCCACCTGCAGGGGGGGTCCTTTCACAAGTGGTGAAGCAGGTCTGCAGGTGTCTATCTTTCCTTCTGTCTCCCCTCCTCTCTCAATTTCTCTCTGTTCTACCCAACAGCAATAACAACAGCAGCAATAGTAACAGCAGCAATGACAACAAGGGCAACAAAATGGGAAAAATTCAAATGTAATACAGGCACCGAGGCCCAGCGATAACCCTGGAGGCAAAAAAAAAAAAAAAAAAAAGACCATGCTGTCAGGCCAGGCGGTAGCGCACCTGGTTAAGCAGCACACACATTACAGTGCGCAAGGACCCAAGTTCAAGTCCCTAGTCCCCACCTGCAGGGTGAAAGTTTCATGAGGGGGGAAACAGGGCTGCTTTCTTTCTCTCTTTCTCTTATTTCGACCTCCCCTCTCAATTTCTGTCTCTATCCAATAATAAATAAAGATTTAAAAAAAACTATTAAAAATAAAACAAAGATCATGCTGTCTGAACCAGACTTTAAAGCAAGTGTTTAAAAAAAAAAAAGTTGATCATCAAGAACTCCTCACTTATATCTGTTCCTTTTTAAGATAGCTGCATTCCTGTCCTATCCTTGTGTTATGGACGACATGTTCTACCTCACTGAGACCTCTCAATCACACACAATATTGTAAGTTTTACAGTGAGTGTGATAAACAGACCTCTATAAATTTCACAAAGCTGGTATTTTCCGGAAGTAGTTCTGTGATATTTAAAACTGAAAATGCAGGCCCTAGATTCTCCAGATCCCTAATCTCATCCCCATTCCTCCATTATCATAGTGAGCAGCATCTAAAAACAACAAAAAAAACTAATTGTTTTCTTTTCAGAGGGACTCAATCTGAATTCCACCCCCACATCCTCCTCATTCCTCACTCTCTGAAAGCATAGTTCTGAGTGCAAATGCCCTTATTTCTCCAGTATTGTGAGGAAACCTACATTTCAGTGTAACTCGCCAACTCATCCCACCATGTTGTTACAGTTAAAATTTGGACAACCCTGCCCTCCCCCCTTTATGGACCTGTCTAATGTTTAAATTATTCTTCCTGTTCCAGAAGGACCCAGAAAGACTCAAAGCAGAAGCCCTGTAGTTGAAATTTATCTCCCAAAGAAAGACCTCTGTTACTTTAAACTGGTGTCATTTCTTAGAAATTTCAAGTAGTGAGATGAATCTGCCTCCTAATGATTTTTCTCCCCAAACCCAAAAACAGTTGTGCATAGTGAAACCAAGTCCTGAAATAACATCTTTCATTTATTATCAGCAGGGATTCTTTTTTTTTTTCTCTTCAATATTATTAACCAGATAACTCTGAAACAAAATGGAGGTTATTGAGGCCAACTGTACTTAATTTCTCCTTCTTTTCTTCCTCCTTCCCTCCATCCCTCCCTCCCTTCCTTCCTCCCCTCCTTCCATTCCACTCCGCTCTGCTCCGCTCCGCTCCGCTCCGCTCCACTCCACTCCACTCCACTCCACTCCACTCCACTCCACTCCACTCCACTCCACTCCACTCCACTCCTCTCCACTCCACTCCACTCCACTCCACTCTCCTTTTTCTCCTTTTTCTCTTTCCTTTCCTTCCTTTCTTGAGATAAAGGCTGAGAAGAGAATGAAAGAGAACACAGCACCAAAATTTCCTCCAATGTAGTGAGGCTGGGGGCTGGACTCAAACCTAGGTTGAGTGAACCACAAAGTAGCACACTATCTAAGTGAACTATTTTGCTGGTCCCTGTAATTCATTTCCATCCCTAGAGTTTTTCATGTCTCTAGCGTGTAATATTGTACTCAAAGCAGAAGCCATGTTAAATGTAAAACATGTTACTCACAGGTTAACATATTTTAATCAGAGAGTTCATCCAAAAGTTGAAATGTATCTCTCAAAGAAACACCTCTATTACTTTAAACTGCTGTGTCATTTCTAAGAAATTCCAAGTCTAAGAAATTGAGATTAATCTGCCTCCTAATGACTAGGGATTAGTAATGCACTGATAGTTTATATTTATACTAGACTAGTTTCAAAGACACTCCAGCATTTATGAATTAAACCAGTCAGAGAAGCACTACAAAGTGACTCTTTTGTGGCCTCTGACAACTAATGGCTTTAAACAGTGAAGCCCATTGTATAAGAATTCCCCTCCTGGGAGTTATTGTGAGAATTAATTAGATTAAAATCTGCAAAGTGCTTTGAGTTCTTCCCAGAATTCCTTTATAAAGATGGCATTAACTTTTTTTTTTTTCCAAGTATCTTCATCTTGGTCCTCCCAGAATCCAATGTAGCAAGTCCACCTGCTATCTAACTCCCTTTATTCCCTAGAGTGAAAAAGCCAAGTCTAAGCGAATCTAACTACTTTTGATGGCCTTAAGCAGACTCCCAAGAACACAAATAACTGAGCAGAACTTAGTACAATGATCACAGAGATATGGTGTTTGATTGACGTGATCAAATAATGTCTCATAATCACTGTGCCACCGGGTAATTAGATATAAAATCACTGTAATTATTACAGCTGTTTTATACTGACCAACAGAGTTCTAATTTATTAGCTCACAAGACTCACTGACCAAAGTGAATTTAAAGTATCTTTCCCTTTAGTCATTCTCACAGGCAAATACTCTAAATATTGAAAGTTTGCCTTGACACTAGGCATTGTTTAATTCATATTCTGTGCACAGAACCACATGCAATCCAGAGAAATTAAAGAGTTTTAGGTCCAACTCACCAACAGTGGAGGTTCCTTGAGAAGCCTTTTCCACAGTCTCCTGTTCTCCGTTGATCTTTACTGTCTTCCACTCACCTACCCAGCTCCTACTATTCCCCTTTCCCTTGAAGAGGAAGGAGCTCTGGCCTTATTCTGAATATTCATGCCTTGAATACTCTGAGTGATGGGTGGTACACCTAGTGGCAGACCCAGGTGAGGTCTCAGAAACTGTAGGATAAGAGACCTATTGTATTGATAAATGAGGAATGCTTCTGGCTTCTGACCAACCATCCTGATTTGCTTGGGGGAGGGAATCCCCAGGACCTGGGCTGAAATCAACCTGACAGCGAGAAAAGATTCAGGAACCCTGTTATTAACCAAGTCTTTGTTGGGCTTGGAGAAAATCTTACCTGGGAGAGCTAGCTTGCTTCTTTTGGGGAGGACCCTGCAGGACACTGGACTGGTTGTTCTCAGGGACCTTTCTGGAAGTAATTCCTGCTGTACTGGAATGAAAGAGGTCAGAGGTGGGCCAGAAGGAGGGCGATCAACCACACACATCTACAGCCCCTAAGGCATCGCAGTCCTGCTAGAGCTGCCAAGGCACAGGATCAGTACTGGATTTTTGCAGATTTAGCAACTATACTTGAGAGTCAAGATGGGGAAACCAGTGAAAATGACTGCATGGTTGATGCCTTATCTCCTGTTGCCCTGGATCTCCCCCCCCCCCCGCCCCCTTAACAAGGCCAGTGAAATGAGAAGACAAGTATCCTAGAGTCAGAACAAAGGCGACTGGGAGTTTGAAATAACATTGTCTTAAGACTTCATGGCCTCTTCGATGCTGTTTCAGTCAAAAAGAATTTCAAGAGAACGTATGACAACTGTGCAGTTTCTAAATTTGTCCTTTATTACAGTCCGAGACGAGTTATGTGCAAAAGTGAAGTTAGAATTAAAGAATTAAAGTTGCGGTAGCGCAGCGGGTTAAGCGCACTTGGCGCAAATTGCAAAGACCAGCACAAGGATACCGGTTCAAACCCCGGCGGCTCCTCACCTGCAGGGGTGGTCGCTTCGCAAGTGGTGAAGCAGGTCTGCAGGTGTCTCTCTTTCTCTCCCCCTCTGTCTTCCCCTTCTCTCGATTTCTCTCTGTCCTATCCAACAAAAATAACAACAGCAGCAGCAACAACAATAAGCAACAAGGGCAACAAAATGGAAAAAATAGCCTCCAGGAGTAGTTGATTCGTAGTGCAGGCACTGAGCCCTGGAGGCAAAAAAAAAATAATAAAGTTAGGATTAAACCTTGGGGGACAGGTTCCTGAGGGTCTCTGGACCTGTTCTAAAATGAAAGACCAAGACTGTACAAGCCCCGTTCTCTTTATACCCCTCTTACATCACACTGGGGTCCATTTTCATTGGCCCATAAAGCCAACTCCTCCCCCTTCAAATATTACAGTGAAGAGACCCCCCCCCCCACCAGTGTGTATCTCAGTTAAACCAAAAACCTGCTAGTGTACATCCTAGTTCTATGTGTGCAGATCCAGTGAAAACAAAGTGTCTTGCATTCTCCCTCAATACAGGCACTTCTTTCCCTGCTGGGGGGACTCTTCTCCAACTCAGTAACTCCCCTTCAGTCTTTAGATCCTGCAGATTCTACCCAGTATCTCTCATTCCAGCTCTCCCTCCATTTCTCTTTCCTTCCTTCCTTCCTTCCTTCCTTTTTTTAAATTCTTTAATTTTTTTTCTTCTTTTTTTAATTTAAGAAAGGAGACATTAACAAAATCATAGAATGGGGGGGTACAACTCCACACAATTCCCGCCACCCAATCTCTATATCCTGTCCCCTCCCCACTAGCTTTCCCATTCTCTATCCCTCTGGGAGCATGGACCCAGGGTCGTTGTGGGTTGCAGAAGGTGGAAGGTCTGGCTTCTGTAATTGCTTCCCCACTGAACATGGGTGTTGACTGGTCGATCCATACTCCCAGTCTGCCTCTCTCTTTCCCTAGTAGGGTGGGTCTCTGGGGAAGCGGAGCTCCAGGACTCATTGGTGGGGTCTTCAGTCCAGGGAAGCCTGGCCGGCATCCTTATGGCATCTGGAACCTGGTGACTGAAAAGAGAGTTAACATACAAAGCCAGACAAATTGTTGAAGAATCATGGACCCAAAGGTTGGAATAGTGGAGATAAAGTGTTGGGGGGTGCTCACTGCAAACTCTAGTGTACTTCTGCTTTCAGGTATATATTTTGCAGTAGTTTATGGATACGTGTGAACATATGCTCTCTCTCACAGAACCTGGTCTATATCTAGGTTTTGGGACTTTGTTAGGAAGTGAACCACCTGGGATGGAGTTAGAGAATACTATGAAAGGAAAGGTCTCACCCGAGTGATGAAGCTGAAGGGTTGTCATTCCACACCTGAAGTCTCTGGACACAGTCTGAAGTGAAGCGTGCTGGGGTGGCACTCATTGTGTTGATTAGGTTGCGATCAGCAGATGCAATATTATTTGATAAGAATTGGGAGAAGCATACAGGAAAGTGGGCCGTACCCTAGGGTCCCAGGAGTGGGGGAAGTTTAGGCTCTATAGTGGAAATGTGAGGTTCCTGCTGTCTTAGGGTTCAAGAAGACAATGGATAGTTATTGTTAACATCACATTATTTGGTAATTGGGTTAACTTTGAAAAGTCCCTTTGTTAGACATACAATCAATTTTCCCCCTCATATTAATTAAATAGTGATTTATATGACTACAGTTTAATAGGTGTGTACATAAACACCATTCCCACCACCAAAAGATTGTGTCCCATCCCACCCGCCCACCAACCCCACCCTCCACCCCCCGCTGGCCCAGGAAGACGGATGTCCCTCCTTCATTCTTTAACAAATATTAGTTGAGTCTCTATCATAAAACTGTCACTGTGCTCTGTAGTAGGCGCTGTTGCTGTGTAGAATTAAACAAGATAAAATCTAGTTGGTATCTCACCCTCAGTTTTCCTACATACATATCTCAGATTCTATTTATTTATTTATTTATTTTTACCAGCACATTGCTCAGCTCTGGCTTATGGTGGTGTAGAGGATTGAACCAGGGGCCTTGGAGCCTCAGACATTAAAGTCTGCTTGCATAACTATTATGCTACCTCCCCTATCCAAATTCTAGATCTTTATCACTAATGTTCCCTAGATTATATGCAGATTGTTGCTTTATGTATATAATTTTAAGTGAAAATGCAAAAACAGCACAGCTCTTCTCCTTAGATGACTTTTTGTGTATGTATTTTTTTTCTGAAATCATTCTTCAGACCCCTGTGAGGCAAAGTCTGCCGATTGATCCCCAAGTCCATCCACTGTATGTTGTATGCTTTACATTGGGCAGTTCTCCTCCGCTAGTTTGTCTTAGTTTATGAATCGTTGTTCCTGAATAAAGAAATACAGCTTCCCTGCCCAGCCGTTGTCTCTGCGTCTCTGTTACCCGCCCGTGAAGCCAGCCCGGCCAGCAAGAGCTCCCGAATTTTAACAACCAATGGCACCCACGTGGACCTGACCTGCGCATCTCTCAGATAAGTAAACACAATTTGGCTACCTATGCACTATGGCCTTCTCTTCTTGCGCCGCCGCGAGAAAGAGACAGCAGAGTTCTGTTTGGTGATTAGTTTATGAATCGTTGTTCCTGAATAAAGAAATACAGCTTCCCTGCCCAGCCGTTGTCTCTGCGTCTCTGTTACCCGCCCATGAAGCCAGCCTGGCCAGCAAGAGCCTCCGAATTTTAACAACAACTGTATACTGATGGTTACAGTATAGGGCAGGAAATTCACTAAAGAAGGTTCTAGCTGCCTTTGGTCCTCTCTTTGTGCTGAGTCCTGAGTTGTGACCACACAGCCCAGAGCCCTGCCTTCATTTTATAAATAGTTTGGATATTTTTATCCCCAAGTGCATTACTTTGCACTTGTCTCCACCAAAGCTCATTTGTCAGTTGTCTGACCACACGGTGAGATTTATAGGCTCATCTGACTGTTCCAAGGATCATCAAACTCTTTTTTTTAATTTAATTTAATTTTTATGTGTTTATTTATTCCCTTTTATTTTTTAAATTTTTAAAAATATTTATTTATTTATTCCTTTTTGTTGTAGTTATTATCATTGTAGAATAGGACAGAGAGAAATGGAGAGAGGAGAGGAAGACAGAGAGGGGGAGAGAAGGACACTTGCAGACCTGCTTCACTGCCTGAGAAGTGACCCCCCTGCAGGTGGGGATCCGGGGGCTCCAATTGGGATCCTTAAGCTGGTCCCTGCGCTTCGCACCACCTGCACTTAACCCACTGCACTACCTCCCGACTCCCGATCAGCAAACTCTTTTAAAAATTATATTAATTAATTAACTAATATATTATGGCTAGAAACAGAGAGAAATTGAGAGAAGAGGGGAAGATACAGTGGGAGAAAGAGTCAGCTGCAGATCGACTTCACAGGTTCCCCCCTTGCATGTGGGGAGTGGGCTCAAACCCAGGTCCTTGAGCATCGTTATGTGTGTGCTTAACTGAGTGTGCCATGGCCTGGCCCCACTCACTTCAAACCTTTTCTATTAATGTTACCAATAGTTCAGTCCAGCCCTTAATGTGATAAGTAAATACACACATGAGAGAATTGCGGGGGGTAATTTCTTGCTACAAAAAGACAAAGGACAAAAGAAGAAAGAATTTTTAAATTTTGTAATATATATGTAGATATGGTGTCTCTGTGGTGCAATGGATAGTGCATTGGACTTCTAGTGATATATATATATATATATATATATGTATGTATATATATATATATATCTGGATAGAGACAGAGAAATTGATATGGGAAGGGGAGATAGAGAGGGAAAGAGACAGAGAGACACCTGCAGCCCTGTTTCACCACTTGTGAAGTTTTCCCCCTGCAGGTGGGGACCAGGCGCTTGACCCTGGGTCCTTGCGCCCTGTACTGTGTGTGCTTAACCAGGTGCGCCCCAACTGACCCCCAAAGAATCTAGTACAACCTGTCTAATATATACTGTAATAATTTATCATGAAATCACTAGAATAATATGACAATAACATCAGTGGTGAGCATTGTTGGGAAACACAGGCACCACCTTTATGTTCATGAATGTTTAACCTCAGAAGTGCAGTGCAGGTGGGTTGGGTATTTACCTTTTACTGTTTGCGTGAGGATTGTTTCTGCCGTTGTGTTCCAGTTTCTGGCCTCTTCCCCAAGGGGGGGGGGAACTGTTTCTCTGCTGCCCTTCACCAATTTTAAACTATAAGGAAAGTGTCTGTGTCATCCTTCACCAGTTTTATTTATTATGGTTAAACAAAAGCAAAATGTGATAGACGTGTCCATATGTGTGCAAGGCTCTTGTGTGCTCTTACTCAAGAGTAATTAAAAAATTTTAAAAAGACTTTTGCAAGTTGGGGCTCCTGGGCTGGGTGATGGCACATTTGGCTGAGAGCACACATTACAGTGTCTAAGGACCCAGGTTCAAAGACCCCAGGCTCCATCTGCAAGGGTAAGCTTCAGAAATGGTGAGGCAGGGCTGCAGGTGTCTGTCTCTCTCCTCTATCTTCCTGTTTCCTCTCAATTCCCCTCTATCCTATCAGATATTAGAAGGAAAAAGAGGGGTAGAGAGAGAGAAAGAGAAAGGTGGGACTTGAAACCTGGAGCAAAATAATAATTTCAGTTTTGTAGCAGTGCTGGTGTCAGTCTTAGTTACTCAGCCTGCTATTGTGATTGTGATGACGGAAAGACCTCTCTCTCCCTCTGCTGGGCCGCTCATGTCACATTCCTTACCTTTAACTAAGGCTCCCCTTGGAAACCATCCAGGAAAATATGCACTAGACATTTTCTATCTTGCATTCCTTTTAAAAATATTTATTTATGGGGGGCCAGGTGGTGGTGCACCATGTAGAGCACATATGTCACAGTGTTCCAGGACTTGGATTAAAGCCCCTAGCCCCACCTGCAGGGTGGGGAGTGTCACAAACAGGGAAGCAGTGCTGCCTATCTCTCTGCTCCCTTTCTCTCTCTCTCTCCTCAGTTTCTCTCTGATTCTATCCAAAAATGAGTAAATAAAATAAAATATTAGAGAAACAAAAATATTTATTTATGAGAGAGAGAGAATGAAAAAGGAGGGAGATAAGAGAGAAAACACTGTGGCTGACCCTGGTCAGCTGTGGCATGAGATGGGGCTGCTGATTGAACCTATGCCTTCTAGAGCTGCAGACATGCAGATTGGTGTTCTAAACAGGCTGACGTCAGGACCTTGACCCTCAACTCTATGCTAAGCCAATTCCTTCAGATAGAGACAGGCACAAAGAGAGAGAAAAAGAGGGAAAGAAGGGGCTGGGTGGTGGTGCACCTGGTTGAGTGCACATGTTACAATATGCAATTCGAGCCTCTGGTCCCCACCTGCAGGGAGGAAGCTTCACAAGTGGTGAAACTGAGCTGCGGGTGTTTCTCTGTCAGTCTCCCTCTCTATCTCCCTCTTACCTCTCAATTTCTGGCTGTTTCTATCCAATAATCAAATAAAGATTTAAAAAAATTTAAAAAAAATAAGAAAAGAAAAAGAGGGAAAGACACTGCAGGACTGAAGCATCTTTTAGTGTAGCAGGGGCTGGACTCAAACCTGGGAGGTACACATGACAGACAACACAGCACACTATCTAGGCAAGTTATTATTTATTATTAGGACTTATTTACTTGTTTTTACCAGAGACCTGCTCATCTTTGACTAATGATGATACTGGGGACCTGGAACTTTATAATTTAATGAATCTGAAAAAACTTATCACATTGCAGGAATGAAGTTTTTTTTTTTTACATAATTACTATGCCCTCTCCCAGGCCTCAGGTAGCTATTTTGCTTGTCCTCTGAATTCTGTAACACAAAGTATTGAATTGGCAGAAAAACGTCATGGTGTATTTTTCTTTTTCTAATATTTATTTATTCCCTTATGTTGCGCTTGTTTTATTGTTGTAGTTATTGATATAGTTGTTGGATAGGACAGAGAGAAATGGAGAGAGGAGAGGAAGACAGAGAGGGGGAGAGAAACATAGACACCTGCAGACCTGCTTCACTGCCTGTGAAGCGACTCCCCTGCAGGTGGGGAGCTGTGGGCTAGAACCGGGATCCTTAACGCCGGTCCTTGTGCTTTGCACCACGTGTGCTTAACCCGCTGCGCTCCAGCCCTCCTCCCCTATGGTGTATTTTTCTATGTAAAATTGCATCATGACTTTTCTAACAACCCAATATATACCAGTGAAGGTACTTTAAACAGGAAGTTTATTTGTTTTTCTGCGTGCATGCGTTTGTGATTAATAGTGTTTTATGGGAGTCGGGCGGTAGAGCAGCGGGTTAAGCGCACGTGTTGCAAAGCACAAGGACGGCAGAAGGATCCCGAGCCCCGGCTCCCCATCTGCAGAAGAGTCGCTTCACAGGCGGTGAAGCAGGTCTGCAGGTCTCTCCCCCTCTCTGTCTTTCCCTCCTCTTTCCATTTCTCTCTGTCCTATCCAACAACGATGACATCTAGAACAACAACAATAACTACAACACTAAAACAACAAGGGAAACAAAAGGGAATAAATAAATGAATCTAAAAAAAAATAGTGTTTTACAAGATTGTAAGATTACAGGGCATAGTTCCACACTGCACCTACCACCAACGTTCTGTGTCCCCACCCTCCCATCTCCCAAAGATAACCACCATAGTTCTCACAAAGTCTTGGAAACAGTTGGTTTCTGTGTTCATGCATATCAGTTCTCTAGATTCCACATTTAAGTGAAACCGTCTGGTAGTTGTCTTTCATCTCTTAACTTATCTCAGTAAGCACAATCATCTCCAGTTCCATCCATTTCATTCCAAAGGATAACAGTGTCATCTTTTTTTTACTGTGGAGTACTATGTCATAGAGTCTATGCCCCATAACAGCCAGTCATCTGATTATGGACATTTAGACAGCTTCCACTCTGGCTATTTTGAATAATGCAGTTATGGACATAGGGGTGCACATGTCCCTTCAGATTAGTGTTTGAGTGTCTTTTGGATCAATGCTCAAGAGAGGTATTACTGTATCGTAGGATCCATTTTTATTTGTTGAAAGACTCTTCATACAGTCTTCAAAAGGGACTGTACCAGTTTGCATTCCCACCGACAGTGGAGTAGGGTCCATTTTTCTCTACAACCTTGCCAACCCCTGTCATTTCCTGTTTTGTTGATTTCCAATTGGCCATTCTCACAGCTGTGAAATGAAATCTCATTGTAGTTTTAATTTGCATTTCTCTAATGTTAAGTGAAATCGAGTATTTCTTTCTTTTTAAAATGATTTTCTAATATTTGTATTGGAGGGATGAATGGTGTATAGTAAATACAGTAGTTGGTACATGTATACAGCTTCTCAGTTTTCTGAAAAACACTCTCACCACCAGCCTAGCTCCACTTCCACCATCATGCACCCGGACCTGAAAGCCTCCCCACCCCCCTTCCCCAACTGCAGAGACCTTTACTTTTATGCAATACAACAATCTTTCTTTCTTTTTTAAATATTTATTTATTTATTTGATAGAGACAGAAGTTGAGAGAGGAAAGAGAGATAGAGAGACATCTGCAGCCCTGCTCAACACTCGTGAACCTCTCCCCCTCCCCTGCAGGTGAGGACCAGGGACTTGAACCCGGGTCCTTGTGCACTGTAATGTGTGTGCTTTGTCAGGTGTGCCACTACCTGGCCCCTTGTCAAACTTTTTAATTGGACTTTTTAATTTTTTTTGTTTTGTTCTTGAGCTATATTAGTTCTGTACATAGGTTTGCTATCAGTCACTTGTCAATTGTGTGCTGTGCAAATGTCTTCTCTCATTTACTTGGTTGCCTGGTTACCCTTATGTGGTTTACTTTTGATATGGAGAAGCATTTTAGTTTGATATAATCCCATTTATTTACTTGTGTGTTCATTCCCAATGCCCATGGGAACTCTAAATACAACTTTGACGTGAAGATCCTAAACAGGAAGTTACTTAAGAAGTGGATACCCTAATAAGTCCCTTTCAGGTATGCTGATTATTTTTCTTTTCTTTTTTCTCTCTCTCTTTTTATGCTTCCAGGGTTATTGCTGTGGCTTGGTGCCTGCACTACGAATCCACTATTCCTGTGGCCATTTTTTTTTTCAAATTTTTTTTTTTGATAGGACAGAGAGAAATTGAGAGACAAGGGGGAGAGAGAGAGAGAGAGAGAGAGAGAGAGAGAGAAACACCTGCAGACCTGCTTCACCTTTTGTGAAGCTACCTCCCTGCAGGTAGGGAGGCTGGGGCTTGAACCCAGATCCTCATGCAGGTCCTTTGCACTTCATACTATGTGTGCTTAACCCAGTACATACCGCCTGGCCCCCTATGCTGATTATTTCAAACTGAGGACAATGAAACCCCAGAAGATTAAAGGAAAGCCATTGTCTATCAAAGTACGTACCCCTTCTCAAAGTCACATCACTGTCCTCCCCTAATGTAAAATAAGATGACTGTTACTCCCTAGATTCCTTCTTTATGATCCTCTTGGAGCCCCCAACCCTCTCCTCAACTCTCTGAAGGTGTCATTTAAAATTGTTGGGTTTTTTCCAACTATTTAAGTTTTATTGAGGTAACATTGGTTTATAAGACTAAGTTTTGGAGGTAAAGTTTCATTCCTCTTCCTGGTGTACCTTACCACACCACACCCACCAGGGAAGTGCTAATCCCGCAAAGCCTGCTGGGTATTCTCCCTCATCAGAGTCCTCTTCCCTCTTTGGTGACCTCAGCTCTGCAGTCAGAGTCCAAGGGCCAGTTTCCCTTTGACTTTACTCCCTTGTTCTGCTTCTCTGTATCCCATGTATAAGTGAGATCATCATGATTTGTCCTCCTACTGAATTATTTCCCTTAGCTTAACACCTTCCAGCTTTATTCATGCTGTTGCAAAGGGCATGGTTTTATCTCTTCTTGTAACTGATTACTATTTTGATTGACATTTAGGTTGATTCCATGTTCTGGCTGTTTAGACGGAGGTATGAACATATCTTTTTTGGTTAAGGGTTTTGGTATTCTTTAATACAAGATAATACTGGAATTGCATTACATGGTAGCACAATTTTAATTAATTAATTTTTTTTGAGAGAGACCATATTACCAAAACATCCTTCAACATGGTAGGGACAGGGCTTAAATCTGGGTTGTACACATGGCAAAGAAACACAGTATCCAAGTGAGCTATTTCGCTGGCCCAGTAGTACAGTTTTTATCTTTCTTTTTTAAAATGTTGTTTATTTATTTATTTTACTGGTAAAACAAAAACTTCATGTGTTTATTTACTTATTGACAAAAGAGAAAGAGAGATGGAGAGAGAAATAGAGAGGAGAGACACATTCAATATTGCTTTAGCACTTGTGAAGCTTCCCCCCTGGGGCTTTGAACCCTGGTCCATGGTCATGGGAATGTATTGCTCTACTCAGTGCATGACCAGCTGATCCCTAATTTTTAATTTTCTGAGAAACTTCCATACTGTTTTTCATGGGGGCTGAACCCGTTTACATTTCCACTTACAATGTACAAGGGTTTGTATTTTATCTACACTCCTTAGTCAGCACCTGTCGTTTCTGACCTTTTTGATATAGGCCATTTTTACATGTATAAGCCAAAGCAGCACTTGGAACGAATGAATGAATAAATGGATGGATGGATGGATGGGTGGGTGGAAAACCACTCAGTGCAAGCACTACACTAAAACAGACCCACATCACATTTGGCTCCTGGGCTCTAGTCTGCTGACATTCCTCTCTGGCTGTCAGTAGTTGGAGATGCTATGCATACTTCCTCCTCCAGGTTACCCTTAGTGAACCCTTCCCAAGCACAGAGCCCAGAACCTCTTTACATGGTTCCATGAATCCCTGCTTTAATTTGCTTTTAAAGCAAGCAACAATTAGAAAGCTCAACTATTCTCATATTTGAGGTGTAGCGTGGGTCCCAGAACCACCCGCATGTTCTGTGTGGGGCTTCCCTGGTCTCTATGTGGCCCCAGTTAGAATGCCCTGGATGTTTTAGAATGGAGATTTGATTGTATCTTCACCCTTTCCTGTACACTCAGCTCAATCACTCTGAGCTGGGAGCCACACTGAACATGTGTTTCTCTCATCACAGCCATTATTCATTCAGTTTCCATAGCGAAGCGTTCCCTCCTGCAGGTGGGGACCAGGGGCTTAACAGGTGCACCACCACCGGGCCCCCACAGTGGGGCTACTTACAATGAAGACAAAAGGAGGTGATTCTGGGAGTGCTGAAGTGTGGACTATGATTAACCCCTGTCTGTGATTTGAGTGCTTTTCTTTACCATTGCTTCACTTAGTTAATTCTAGGTCAACTCTTGAATCACTTTCCTCCATGACCTCATCACTCCCTGAGTTGAGCTGAGTCCGTTTGTTACACACACTCCTGTCTCATTTTGTCTTTGTTAGTGTGGCTCATGGCTGCCTCTGACCCTCTGGTTAAACTGTTTCAGAGCAGGCTCCTGCTCCAGGCCCTGAGTGTGGCATATAATAATAACTCATTCAACTGAGGAATCAGAGCCTCGGTAGACCTCTGTCTGTTTGCTGGGACCTGGTTGTCTAGGATAGCCTCCTCCCCATCCAAGGAGAGAGAACCTGAGTGATTACAAGATCTCTTTGTGCCTTGAAAAATGACTCCTGTCTCTGGGTCATGGTGACTTAAATGCAAATGTTCTGGACACAGGCCTTGCTCAGGCATGGTTATATTACTATTAGTTCCCTTCCCATTTTGCTCTCATTTATGTCAATCTCATAGTTATGTGATGCCTAAGTATCACTTGTTGGGACTCTCCAGAACTCCAGCTTCCTGGTGAGAACTGTAGTGTATCTTCTGATGAGTCTGGAACTGGAAGAGTCACCTACCACGCCCTTCACTCACCTGCTATCAGGACAGGCCCTGTCCTAAGCTGGCTCCTTACAGCCCCACACAACATTCTAATCTGTTGTATTTATTTTATTTTATTTATTTATTTTTATTTAAGAAAGGATTAATTAACAAATCCATAGGGTAGGAGGGGTACAACTCCACACAATTCCCACCACCCAATCTCCATATCCCACCCCCTCCCCTGATAGCTTTCCCATTCTCCATCCCTCTGGGGGCATGGACCCAGGGGTCATTGTGGGTTGCAGAAGGTAGAAGGTCTGGCTTCTGTAATTGCTTCCCCGCTGAACATGGGCATTGACTGGTTATAATTTTTATTTATAAAATGGAAATATTGACAAGACCATAGGGTAAGAGGGGTACAATTCCACACAACTCCCACCACCAGAACTCCCTATCCCATCCCCTCCCCTGATAGCTTTCCTATTCTTAATCCCTCTGGGAGCATGGAACCAGGATCATTATGGGATGCAGAAGGTGGAAGGCCTGGTTTCTGTAATCGCTTCCCCACTGAACATGGGCCTTGACAGGTCGATCCATGCTCCCAGCCTGTCACTCTCTTTCCCTAGTGGGGCGGGGCTCTGGGGAAGTGGAGCTCCAGGACACAATGGTGAGGTTGTCTGTCCAGGGAGGTCTGGTTGGCATCATGGTAGCATCTGGAACCTGGTGGCTGAAAAAGAGTTAAGATATAAAGCAGAGCAGATTGTTGACTGATCATGAAACTAAAGGCAGGAATATTGTAGATGAAGATTTGGGGTCTCCGTTTTGGAAAAAGATAGGTCTATTTTAGGTATATTCCAAGGGGCCCATGACTTTATTAGTTTTTGCCTGAGCCTGGCATCTGATATGCAGGTAGACCCAAGTTATTGTCTGGGGAGATGGTGTCATAGTTGGAAGAAGGACTAGAAAGCTGGATCAGGGAAGAGAGTAATTCCCAAATATGGGAAAAGTGTAAGAATATTGTTAACTGGGGCCGGGTGGTGGCGCACCTGGTTGAGCGACATGTTACAGTGCGAAAGGACCCAGGTTCGTGTCCCTGGCTCCCACCTGCAGGGGGGGAAAGCTTTGCAAGTGGTGAAGTAGGGCTGCAGGTGTCTCTCTGTCTATCTCCTCCCCTCTCAATTTCTGACTGTTTCTATCCAATAAATAAAGATAATAAAAAACTAAAAAATATATATATTGTTAACTGTACCCCACCCATTTGATCTGGGGCCCATATTCATTAAGCACAGGAGCCTTTGTAACCTCTGCATCCCTGTAAGTCTGAGCTCACATTCTGCGGTTTCTGCCATATTTCTTAAGGTCTCATGATGGATAACACAAAGCAGTTACTTTTTATTTGTATGCTTTTTACTCCCCCCCCAAAATAAAATTATTTTGTTTTGTTTAGCTTTCTCATTAAAGATAACATTTTGCTATCTTCTAATTTTATGTTCTTAGCCTATTTCACAAGTGAATCATAGATAATTTCCTAGATTTCTCTCAAAGATACCTTTTCCTTTAAAAAAAAAAATTATTTACTGTGGTCCGGAAGGTGGTGCAGTGGCTAGGGCACTGGACTCTCAAGCATGAGGTCCTGAGATCAATCCCTGGAAGCACATGTACCAGAGTGATGGCTGGTTCTTTTGCTTCTCCTATCTTTCTCATGAAATAATAAATAAATTCTTAAAAAAATTATTTATTGAGAGAGAGCACACATCATTCTGGCATATGTGATGCCACATATGGAAATCAAATTTGGGACTTCATACTTATAAGTCTGGCATTCTGCCTACTGCACAACCACCCATGCTGTATCTCTCTCTCTCTCTTTAAATTTCTTATTATCTTTATTTTTTTATTGGATGGAGACAGTCAGAAATCGAGAGGGAAGAGGGTGATAGAGAGGGAGAGAGAGACACACAGAGAGACACCTGTAGCACTGCTTCACCACTTATGAAGCTTTCCTCCTGTAGGTGGGGCCTGGGGACATGAACCTGAGCCCTTGTACACTGTAATATGTGTGATCAACCAGGCACACCACCACTCAACCTACCCAAGCTGTATCTACAAAGTTTGTTTGTTTCTTCCTCCTCCTTCTCCTCCTCCTCTTCCTCCTTCTTCTTTTGCCTCCAAGTTTATCACTGGGGCTGGGTGCCTGCATTATGCATCCACTGCTCTTGGTGGCCATTTTTTTAATCATTTTATTGGATAGGACAGAGAGAAATTGAAAGAAAAAGGGGAGATAGAGAGGGAGAGAGAGAGAAAGATAGACACCTGTAGACCTGCTTTGCTGCTTGTGAAGTGTCTTCCTTACAGGTGGGAAGCCAGAGAGCTCCAACTTGGATCCTTGCACTTAGTACTATATGTGTTTAACTGGGTGTACCTCTGCCTGTCCCACTTCTTTCTTTTCCTTCCTTTCTCTCTCTCTTTCTCTCTCATTACTTTCCTTCTAAGGCACTTTTTACCTCTTGCTTATAGTGGTGCTGAAATTGAATCTGGTATCTTCATGCCTTTGTCCCAAGAATTTCTGAGTGATAATAAATATGATCATGTAATAAAAATTATATTATATTGAGCCTAGTATGTGTCGAGCACTGTGCTAGGAAGCTTATATCTATTTTATTTTAAATTAATGTACTTAAAATTTCTTTATTGGGGGATTAATGGTTTACAACCAACTGTAAATATAATAGTTTGTACATGCATAACATTTTCCAGTTTCCCACATAACAATACAACCCCCACTAGGTCCTCCTCTGCCATCATGTTCCAGGACCTGAACCCTCCCCCAGCTCACCCCAGAGTCTTTACTTTGGTGTAACACACTGACTCCAGTTCAAGTTCTGTTTGGTGTTTTCTCTTCTGATCTTTTTTTCAACTTCTGTCTATGAGTGAGATCACCCCATATTCATCCTTCTGTTTTTTACTTATTTCACGTAATATGATTTCTTCAAGATCCATCCAAGATGGGCTGAAAACGGTGAAATCACCATTTTAAATAGCTGAGTAGTATTCCATTGTGTATATAGACCACAACTTGCTCAGCCACTCATCTGCTGTTGTACACCTGGGTTGCTTCCAGGTTTTGGCTATTACAAATTGTGTTGCTATGAAAATATGTGTACACAAATATTTTTGGATGGGTGTGTTGGGTTCCTTAGAATATATCCCCAGGAGAGGAATTGCAGGATCATAGGGTAGGTCCATTTCTAGCCTTCTGAGAGTTCTCCAGACTGTTCTCTACAGGGGTTATCTTATATCTATTTTCTTTCAATACTTAAAACAACCTTGCACAGTAGGCCTTGTTACCCCCATTTTTATACATGAGATACAGGAAACTGTATCAAAGACTAGATGTGCATAGGTGTGTGTGTGTATGTACACAAGTGTGTAGACTTATGTGTGTGGGAAATGAGGGCACCTAGACTGCTATTATTCAATTGTTAGTCATGTTCAGACAGCAGGATCCTGGTGACCAGAAGAGTCCTCACAGTGGCACTTGCCTTAGTCAACACCTGATTTTGCAGGCTCCCAGAGAACGTATTAAACACTGACTTGGACCATAGGAACTAATAAATGCCAAACAAAATCTTGCCAGTCTGTACAAAACTTAGTTGGCATCTGAAGACTTCGGTCTAGCCTTTGCTATAAAAATTTACCTTGTGAAAGTACAGCAAAGTATAGAAAGCACGGGGAAGTCTTAATAATGGTAGACTCTGATTAATATATTATTTATTTTATTTATTTATCTTTTGCCTCCAGAGTTATCGCTGGGGCTGGGTGCATGCACTATTAATCCACTGCTCCTGAAGGCTATTCCCCCCCATTTTTGTTGCCCTTGTTGTTGTTATGATTGTTATCATTGTTATTGGTGTTGTTGTTGTTGGATAGAACAGAGAGAAATTGAGATAGGAGGGGAACACAGAGAGGGAAGAGAAGGATAGACACCTGCAGACGTGCTTCACCGACAGTGAAGCGACCTCCCCTGCAGGTGTGGATCTGGGGGCTCAAACCAGATCCTTACATGTCCTTGTGCTTGGCACCATGTGTGCTTAACTAACTGCACTAGCCCCCTCCCCTCCCTGGCCCCCATATTTTATACTATTCTTATATGTTATCTGTTACATATATATATATTATATGTTACACATACATATATGCAATATATACTGTTACATATATAGACAAAATTTTCTTTGTTTTTGTGTTTGAAGTCTTTAAAATAAATTTAATATATATATATAACTTCCAAAGAGAAATAAAATAGGTGACCTGGATGTTCAGGTGACCTTAGTGAGGTAGTCAGGAGTATATCAGGAAAACTACTTTAAATTTGCTGGGTGCTTTGACTGGCAATATAGCTCACTTGGATAGTGAGCTGCTTTGCTGTGTATACAACCCAGGTTTGAGCATTAAAGGCAGCTTTTGTGCTGTGGTCTTTTTACCTCTGCCTCTCTGTGCCTAGCTAAACAACAGCAATGAAAAAGCTAAGCAAAACAAGCAAACAAGTAAGTAAAAGACTGCTAGATACCCTAGAATTCTAGCAAGAGAATTAGCTGCTGTTTGTTCCTTGCTCTGGGTTGATTTCCACTAAGGAGAGTTGTTCACTGAGGGCCTGACAATGCTCCTTCCCTTGAGATCTACATGGAAGAGCTGGCTTTCCCTAAACTGTCTTAGGCTGCTTAGTTCTGTTTTCTCACTGTCAGTTCAGTGTTCTTGTAGGACTCTCAAATTCCAGAGTATCACCTCTGTTGCTATTGGTATTATTGTATCATTCCAGTGTGTACCATAGAAGATGACTACCGCAGCCCAGGAGGTAGTGCAGTGCCCAGATGCTGGAATTAAAGCATGAGGCCCTGGGTTCAACCCCTAGCATTGCACATGCTGGAGTGATGTGCTGTTTCTCTCTCTCTCTCTCTCTCTCCATTTCTCCTTCTTTCTTGTATTAATAATTTTTTTTAGATTACTGCCCCATTAGTTATGTAAAATGAAATGACTGAGCCACCCATGTCTGTTACATTTGATCGTAGCCAAAGGGCCACTTCTGTTTACACATCTTTCTTCAGATACAATTGACTTGGTTTCTCCTTACTGAATTACAGTTTTAGTATAGTTCCATCTGCTAAGAATCCTCCCACAGCATCTCTGGGTGCTTCTGAGTGCTTTTGTTGACAGCTTTCTACTGCACTGCAACAAATAACGGATTCCTTCCTTTGCATTTAACTTTTCCTATGCTAACTCCTAGGATGGCTTATTCTCTCGTTTCACACCCCCAGAGGCACCTCACACTTGTTCCATTCCCACCCTATCCCCATCTCAGATGAAGCTGCCCATTAATTAGCAAACTTACTTACTGACTAGCCCAGGACCAGTAGGAAAAGCCTGCAGTCTGCCGAAATCAGGCATTCTGACTCACCTCAATAAGGGGGGTACTGCAAAACTGTGAAATGCTACCACTTTTGAAAGAAATAGTCTAGTAGATGGATTCTTATGGGAATTCCACTGGTGAATGAACTTTCCTCATGAGGCTATGGATGAGTGCAAAGTGAAAGCCTAGTTCAAAAGTGAGGGTTCCAGAGGTTTCTATCTGAGCTCTCAAATCTCCTGTATCTGAAAAGTGTGGTAGACATTGAGCAGTGGAATATTTCCATCTGCAGTTTGGAGTCTTTTTCTCCTTTTGTTCCAGGATCTGGTGTGATTGCATCAAAGATGCTGCCATCTCATGCCTGCATCCATGGGCTTCTCCCATTACATCTCCCACAGTTCCCATGCTAGGCATTTAACTCCTGCTCCAGGGTGCTGGTGCCCAGCAACAGGCTTTAATTTATTTTGCTTCTATCAGATTCTGGTTTTGCTTTAGGGCCACTTATTCTGGGGACACTTGAGAGACTGTGCCAGTTCAGGGTTCACTCCTGCTGGCACCCACATTCAGTCGGATTCTTAGGGATTAAACCTGAGAAGGAACAGGGTCCATCCTGTGAGAATTCCTAACTCTGCAGCCTGACCCACTTCTCTGACCCTTTGCCTTATTCACTCAGTACCAGCTCCAGGAGTGACAGCAATGACTAAAGAGAAAAAGCACTAATGATACCTTTGTGACTTACAGAGTGTTTTCCAAGGCTTGATTTAATTTGATCCTCTTTCAGATCTATGACATGGTTATTATTTCTATGTGAAGAATTAGGAAGCCAGGGCACAGAAAGCTTAAGCAATGTGTTTACAATCACAAGATTGATTGGTGGGAGGGCCATCATGTGAACCAAGATATTCTGTCTCCTGGAATTCAGCTGTATCTAAAACCAAATCATTTTTCAACTACTGTATTTCTGTCATTAAAGTACTACTTGTAGTTACCACAAAGGATAATAATGAAAAGACTTCATTTTGATTTATATGCTCCCAGTTTGGTGTGCATGTAAACACACACAATTGTTACTGTTGAATAGCATGTGCCTTATTTAATTTCATTCAGGTGTTGAATTTACTGATTTAAACCAGACATTCTTAATCTTATTATTATTATTTTTAGTATTTGTGCTGCTGAGCATAAACACACTTTTAATTTTTCATCATGAGGCATCAACAGATAACATTTATAGCTGATAAATCACAAAAATGGTTTACACATCTTGTTTACATTTTCAGTGATAGTAAGTGTAGACCTTAGAGACTTTAACAAGGGGGCTGGGTGGTGGCACACTAGGTTAAGTGCACATAGTGCAAAGCACAAGGATCCCAGTTGGAACACCCCCCCCCACACACACACACATATACACACACTCCCCAGGAACCTGTAGGGTGTCTGCAGGTGTCTTTTTCTCTTCCTTTCTATCTTCCCCTCCCCTCTCAATTTCTCTCTTTCAATTTTTTCTACCAAAAAGATAATTGAAAAAATGGCCACAGGAGCAATGGATTCATGGTGTAGGCACTGAACTGAAGTGATAAAGAGAGAAAGAAAGAAAGAAAGAAAGAAAGAAAGAAAGAAAGGAAGGAAGGAAGAAATGAAGAAACTTAAAATCTCTGAATAAGGAATATAGGAGTAGTAGAGATGGTAGAAGCAGGTGGTGGGAGATTTTTGGTTCTTATTTAGACATTTCTGAACAGTCTGATTTTTAAAAAATACATGTAAATATTGCTTTAATAATAAAAAAAACAGAAAACGAAAATAAGGAACAAAAAGCATCTCATCAACAAAGGCTTAAATAATCATGCAGTTACTTTCATGCAGTTATTCTTTCAATAGAAGAAATCAGGTACATCTATACACATTTTTTTAAAAAAAGTATTATCTTTATCAGATAGAGGCAGCCAGAAATTGAGGGGGGCAAGACAAAGAGGGAGAGAGACAGAGAGACACCTGCAGCCCTGCTTCACCACTCATGAAGTTTTCCCCCTGCAGGTGGGGGCTGGGGACTTGCACGTAGGTTCTTGTGCACTGTAACCTGTGTGCTCAACCAGGAGTGCCACCAGCTCCCCATATACACATTTTAATGTGTGAAAAAGGAAATTGCAGACTGACCTGGTTAGGATAATCACATCTATTTCAAATATATATATATATATATGTACATATATATATATATATATATATATATATATATATATATATTATGTGTTTGTGTGTATTTGCAGGTAGACACACACACCAAACCTCGAGGATTTAAATCAGAATGGCACCTGAGTGTAGGGATGAGCGTGGGAAGGAGAGACTTTTATCTATGTTTTGTTTGATTTTTTCAAAATGAATAAATATTTATTTATTGGAGGGGGTCTTACCTGACCCTGATGTTAATAAGTGTCCTTATTAACATTATTTTGGTATGTCCAATCATACTTTGACTATGAATGTATATGGAATATTCTGGAAGGTTCAGAGTGAAAATGATTCTAAGTAATACCTTTCTTATTTTCTGCCACGGAAAAGTCAAGTGTGACTGTTTTATGTTACTCGTGAAGGTCAGGAACTTACATGATTTGCAGTGGGGACATTTACTGGTTCTCTGCTTCTTAGCAACATTGTAAAAAGGAAGTGTGAATTGAGTCCTTATACTCTTCTGCCTAAATGTTGCCACAGAGCTGACCAGGAAGTCTGGTCCAGGTTTCTTTTTATATAGCTGTTTCCCCTGCCCCTCTCTCTACCAGAATTTTGCTGGGGCTTCATTCCTGTATGATTCCACTACTCCCAGTGGACTTTTTTTTTTAGAGAAAGGTAGGAGAGAGGAAAGGTAGGAAGGAGGGGCATTGTGAAGCTTCCTCCTGGATAGTGTTCCCATGTGGTGGCAAGGGGCTCAAGTTTGGGTCGTCATGCATATAGTGTGCACTCCACTGGTGAGTCATCTCCTGGTCCCTCTCTTTATTTAGTTTTGAGCAAAGGTAACCAGGAGTTTGTGAGATTTGAGACCACTTATCCATTCTCTGATGATCATAATAAGGTGTTCACCTATACTTCAGAGATCTGAGCTTACACTGAAGGAAGCTGTGGCTTCTCCCCACCCCCATCTTCCTGTCTATCTGAAAAAGTCAGCCCAGAACAGTGAAATCCAAATAAAAAGACTGTAATTCCTGGTTATTTTAGTGTTCTAGCTCATCAAGGTTCATAGAGATGGGGAAATAGCTCAGTGGTAGAGCACATGCCTTGTATCTGTGCTTAGATTCAACACACACACACACACACACACACACACACACACACACACACACACACACACACACACACACCTGTACCACATCCAGTCTTCTTCTAGCGTTTGCTGTTCTTCCGTAGTCAGTCAACAGCGTCAGGTTGAAAGCTGTCAGGAGCTGCTTGTTGCTGGCTTTGAAAGTGACTGGGATCCATGTGGATTCAGTCGGCTAGGAAGGATTGTCAGTTTCCCCAATGAATGGGTACTCACGGGATGCACCACGGGAAGGTCGATCCAATGCATCCCACCACATCCAGTGAGGCTAGACAAATATAATAGAAAATGCACTGAATTAAGGGATACTTTAGTTATATCAATCTTCTGGGTGTTCAGCTTCATCTCCAACAGGAAAATGTGCAGGAAATTGTAGATTTTTTACAGCAATCGTAATATGCAGATGGTTATATGTGCACTCAACTAGGTTGAGTGCCACCTGGCCCCATTCACTTAGGTTCTATTGTGCTTTCTTCTCCCTTCATCCTTTCAGTTCACATGCCCTCCTCTCTCTGCTTCCTATTTGCCGTGACACTTTCATGAAATCAGTTTATCTTCTTTTTTCTCCTTCTTTTGATTTTTGTTTATTTATTTATTATATTTTATTGCCATCAGAGTTATTGCTGGGTCTCCATGCCTGCATGATGAACCCACAATTCCCAGTGGCTTTATTTCCTTTTGTTTCCCTTTCTTTTATCTGATAGGATAGAAAGAAAATAAGAAGGGGAGGAGAGAGAGAGAGAGAGAGACAACAAGAACCTGCAGCAATGCTTCATTGCTCATAAAACTCTAGGTGGGAACCAGAGGCTTGAGCTGGTATCCTTGCCTTTTCTTGTATAGAACTTTATCTGTAAGAGGATTGTTATTATTATTATTACTACTACAATTATTATTATTATTTACCAGAGCACTGTTCAGTCTGGCTTATGGTGGTGCGAGGGCTTGAACCTAGGAATTTGGAGCCTCAGGAATGAGTCTCTTTGCATAACCATTATGCTGTCTAACCTCTGCCTGTAAGAAGATTCTTATCTTTTATTTATAATAAATTTATGTTTTTATCTTCTGATCTACTTATACCTCTTCCTTTTCTTTCTAATTTTATTTTTTAAATTTTATTTTTTGTTTATAAAAATGAAACATTGACAAAAACATTGGATAAGAGGGGTACAACTCCACACAGTTCCCACCATCAGAACTCCATATCCCATCCTCTCCCTTGATAGCTTTCATAGTCTTTATCCCTCTGGGAATATGGACCCCAGGTCATTGTGGGATGCAGAAGGTGGAAGGCCTGGCTTCTGTAATTGCTTCCCCACTGAACATGGGCCTTGACAGGTCAATCCATACTCCCAGCATGTCTCTCTCTTTCCCTAGTGGGGCAGGGCTCTGGGGAAGTGGGGCTCCAGGACACATTGGTGGGGTTGTCTGTTCAGGGAAGTCTGGTTGGCATCATACTAGCATCTGGAACCTGGTGGCTGAAAAGAGAGATAACATATAAAGCCAAACAAGTTGTTGACTAATTGTGAATCTAAAGGCTGGAAGAGTGCAGATGAAGAGTTGGGGGGGGGTCTCCATTTTGTAGATAGCTAGTAGGCTTATTTTAGTTATATTCCAAAGGGCCTGTGACTATAATAGTTGTTTTTTTCCCCTTGATCCTGATATCTGATATGCAGGTGGATCCAAGTTATTGTCTGGGGAGATGATGTCATGACTGGAAAAAGGACCAGAAAGCTGGATCAGGGAAGAGAGTAGCTCCCAAATATGGGAAAAGTGTATACAAATTGTTGACTATAAACCCCATCGATTTCATGTGATTTGGGGCCCATATTCAGTCTAGGAGCATCCCTGTAGATCTGAGCTCACATTCTGTGGTCATGAGTAGGAATGTTCCAAGCTGCCCCAAATTCAGGACCCATCTTCCTCGGGTAGGGCATAGAATATATTGTCTGTTCTCCGTTCAGAGGATGGAACATTCTCTACTGTTGTTGATCCAAGTTGAAGCCAAGGTCCTATGGGGGCCCACAGAGGGGTCTATTGTGTTGTTCCTGATAAAAGATGACTGGTAACATTAGAGAGAGGGATTTATTTGAGGTCTAGGCCCATCTAGACCTCTGTTTGGGAATCAGGACTCCCCGACTAGGGCCCCAGCTTGATGGGGTGGCCTGATAGTGACTAAAGAGTCATCATTAAAGTATGCCAGTCTCTTGCCCTTATTCAGCTTTTGCAGTCCTTGCTTTGTTAAGGTTAGCTTTGGAGTGAGTGAGAGAACTAAAATAGGAAGTAGGTGAGGAGGGTATCTAAGTCTAAGTGGACACTATTTCATTATGAACTTGATACTGACTCACTGCAGACTACTGTGTATTTTTGCTTTCAGGTATATATTTTGCCCTAATTTATGGATACATGTGAACATATGCTCTATCTTATGGGACCTGGTCTATATCTAGGTTTTGGGACTTTGTTAGGAAGTGAACCACCTGAAATGGAATTAGGGAATCCTATGAAAGGAAAGGTCTCACCGGAATAATAAGGCTGAAGGGTTGACATTCCCTGCCTGACGTCTCTGGACATAGTCTGAAGTGAAGCATGCTGAGGTGGTACTCATTGCGTTGATTAGGTTGGAATCAGCAGATGCAACATCATTTGGTATGAATTGAGAGAAGCATGCAGGAAAGTGAGGAAACCCTCCCTAGAGGTTCCAGGACTAGGGGAAATATAGGCTCTATAGAGGAAGCAGTAGGTTCCTGCTGTCTTAGGGTTAGGAAGATAATAGGTAGTTATTGCTTATAATCACATTACTTGGCAATTGGGTTAACTTTGAAAAATCCCTATTAGGATTTGCTGTGTCATACACAATATCATCATAATTTATGTCCTTTGACATTATTTGTTTACAGCTGTGCCACCGGTTGCTTCTGTTCTCCCCGGCCTAAGCTTTTAAGAGAGTAAACATATCAAAGACTCAGCCTATAGTCTGTACATTAAAAAGTTTGTGACATTCAATAAATTTCCCCCCTCATATTAATTAAATAGTGACTTATATGACTACAAATTAATAGGAATATACATAAACACCATTCCCACCACCAAAAGACTGTGTCCCACCCCATATCTCCCACCTCCCGAAATCCACCCTCACCCTCAACCCAGAGACTTTTATTTTATTATTTTTTATTTTTTTATGGGGAATTAATATTTTATATTCAACAGTAAATACAATAGTTTGTATAAGTATAACATTTCTCAGTTTTCCATATAACAATACACCCCCACTAGGTCCTCTGTCATCCTTTTTGGACCTGTATTCTCCCCACCCCCCCACCGCTACCGCAAAGTCTTTTACTTTGGTGCAAAACCTAGAGATTTTTACTTTGGTGCCATACTCCATCTTTCTAATTTTCTTTGATAGTTTTCTTTATAGCAACAGTGATCTGGTCTGTTTTAAGTGGTTATGTTCTAGAAGACATTGTATGCTATTCATCCTTTTGTTGAGAGCACTCCCAATGTGGTAGCCTACACCCCCTCGTTTCCATACTTTTATGTTACTATATGCATCAGTTTCCTTGTACTCTTCCTTGGTTGATAAAAATCACAATTAGATGAGGATTTCTGCTCACTCCAGGCCAATAAAATATAAGCAAACGAAAAAAAAATAATAAAAAAAATAAAATAATATATAAGCAAACGGATACATTCTACTCCCAGGACTGCCCCTTAATACAATATAAATAATCCTCATACCACCTCTTCCCCACAACCTCTACACCCCCAGCCTACTAGGTCATGGGGGAGAATCCAGGTATCTAGAGGAAAGTGCAGACTGACAGGAGAACCAGCCTGTGTCCCTGACTAACCATGCCGAGCAGAATACTTACAGCCTACTGACCTCCACAGCACTGCATGGTATAGGCCAAGCCAAAGTTCATCAACTTTCATTTGATGAAAGTTCAGATTCTAGGGTACATCTGTGACAGCAGCTTGCGCTGTTTACCTTAGGCCATGCAGGTGTTTTATTGTAGATGCGTCTGCCGCCATCATGTGCTCATATCCAGCTGACAGAGAGAGCAGCATGGTAATTACTACTGATTCTTGAAGTAGTTACCAGCAACCTCCTCCCCTCCATTTTCAGTCAGCTAATTTTGTAACATTTTAGATTTTTTCTTTTTCTTTGCTTTTTTCTCTTTCCTTCTCTCTTCTCCTCCTCCTCCTTCTTCTTTTCACAAATATTTATTTTAACTAAGGAAGTGTTATTTTTCACAAGATGATTGTGGTCCCAGGTAGCATTATAGAATTTTAAATGAAACATTTCACTGGCTTGTCAAAGCCTACACTGTGTTGTTGATATGCAAAACCCAACCAACGCCTGTGTTACAAATTTGAGGCTTAAACGTAGGGCTATCAGAGACACTGTGTTCTCCGAGGTCCTGTGTTCAAGTGCTTCCCCCATTCACTTATTTACACACTCAACATGTGCTAGATATTGAACACAAATAAAAATGAGCCAGATTTGTTTATTTACTTATTTATTTTTGTCGTCACTGGGGGCTTCACTGCTTTGAGCAGAGTTTTTCAGATCGAGAGAGACAGAAATAGAAAGATAGCACAACACTGAAGCGTCTTCCAGTGTGATAGAGGCTGAGCTCAAACCTGGCTTGCTTGCATGGCAAGGCAGGCACACTACCCAGCTAGGCTGTTTTGCTGGCCCGGGATTCACTTTTTAACCATAGAACATGCAGTCATGAATTTGCTGGTTGCAGGGGCAAACTGCTAACTGAATTTAGTTACTCCTTTTGTAGAAGGAGCATTTCTCTGAGGAACTTCCCGTAACAGGGCTACTGAGTCAAAAACCGTGTTTGAAAACAAGAAAAGCCCCAAACCTTTATGTGATGTGAAACTATACCCTATCACAACCACATACTTTTTTGTTTCTCCCCACCCCCTTTTTTTAAAAGAAGACTTTTTTACTTATGAGAGAGAGACATCCAGAGCATCATGCAATGCCAAGGATAAAATTCAGGGCCTCATGCTTGAGAGCTGAACTTTCTATCCACTGTGCTACCTCATGGGTTGCCACTTGTAAATCAACATTTGCTTAATAAAATAATCTGGTTGAAAAAGAGAATTATATAGGAATAGTCATAGTTGGTCACCGTCTCTTTTATGTTCTTAGGAGTAGAATGTCTGAAAGGGATGAGAATTTGGAGAACACGAGAGGAAGTCAGGTACTGTGTTTATCTGCAAGGGAAGAGGAAAAGGGAAGAACACTCTGAAATAGTAATAGGTGTAGCTGTGACTTGGAGAGGAAGTTCATAAAAATGGGCCATATACAGAGGAGGATCTACTGAAGGTTGTATTGTTATGTGGAAAACTGGGAAATGTTATGTACAAACTGTTGTATTTTACTGTCGACTGTAAATAATTAATCCCCCAATCAAGAAATAAAAAATAGGTCATATATATATATATATATATATATATATATATATATATACTGATTTAGATATGTAGTCAAACTATATCTGTGTCCTGGGGAGAACTACCTATTGTGAGTTGGGTTCTATAAGCATGAGGTCAGATGGGCCCAACAACATGCCACTGTGATCTGGAAGCAGTGCATCTGAACTGAGTTCAAGCAGGGTCAAAGGCACAAGTAAATTATACAAGTCAGGAGCCTTGACCTCAGTTACATGCCACTTTTATGATTTTATCCAAAGTTGCCAGGGTGAAAAGGTATCAGCAAAACTTTGTTTTAAAAGATGAGTGTATACAGGGCCAGCTGGTGGTGCACCTGGTTAAGCACTCACATTACAGTGCAGAAGGGCCCAGGTTCAAGCCCCTAGTCCCCACCTTCATGGGGAAACCTTCATGAGTGGTGAAATAGTGCTGTAGGTGTCTCCCTGTCTCTCTCCCTCTCCCCTCTCAATTTATGTCTGTCTCTATCCAATAATATATATAAGAATCAGGGACAGAAAAGGAAAACACAAAGTGAAACTCGGACTGAGTATGGTGTATTGCAGCAATACAAAAGGGGAAGGAGAAGGAGGGAAGAGGTGGAGAACACCTTGGGGGTCTGTGCACGATGATATAAATGGTGGGTAAGGGTATTCTGCAAGGAACTCCCACTGGGAGATGAGACACTATACCCACATGTCAACAACTGCACTGCTCTAAAACAATACAACCCCCCCCCCCCATGAAATGAAAGAGAAAAGAAAAGAAACAAACTAACTAGAAGCATGAGAAGTACTGTGAGTATTTGAAACAAAGAGTTTAGGATGGGAGTTGTAACATGTACATGATAGAAGAACCAAGAGGTCCACAGGGAAAGTGAGGCAGCCCTGAGTTTAGCCAAGGTCAGCTCTCCCCTGGCTGGAGAGGAAGTGCTGTTTCTGGAATCCTGCAGTTAGGATCTCCTGGTGGACCAGTTATGACTGTGGTCTCTCCACCCCAAATCCATGGGCTCATTACTTAAAGGGATAATTCTAAGATGGTCCCAAGAGTCTCACCTCCTAGTGTATACATGCTCTGTAGAATTCCTCTCTCTTACATGTGAATAAAGTTGTAAATATAACAGATTGGGTCCCAATGATTAGATTACATCAAATGATAAAGGTGAAAGACTTTTCCCACTGTAACTGAAGTCTTACATTGAATGACTGAGTTAGCCAAAAGTTGACTTTGTTGAGTGGGTCTGACCTAATCAGACGATCTTTAAACATGTTCAGAGAAGAATGGGATTCTTCCTGAGAGATTCAAAGAAAGATTTAGGGAGGGTAAGACAACATAATGGCCGGAATCGTTGTGACCCAGTTCGTTTCCCTGCCAGGCAAAAAAAAAAAAAAAAAAGACAGCATGATGGTTATGCAAAGGCATGCCTGAGGCTATGAAGTGTCAGATTCAGTCCCCAGTACCATGATAAACCAGGTTTATCATGATACATGTCAGATTCAATCCCCAATACCATGATAAACCAAAGCTGAGCAGTGCTCTGGTTAAAGTTAAAAAAAGAAGGAGGAGGAGGAGGAGAAAAAGAAAGGTCTAGAAATGGGGCTACATGTTAAGAATGCTCTCTAGATATTAGATGTTGAGAGTGGTTCCCTATGGACAGCTGACAACATGACAGGGACTTTCCAGTCCATGCAAAGAACTGACTTCTGTCAACAACCTGAATGACGTCAGGAGAGGATTCTCGCCTTCAGCATTCAGACAAATCTCCTGAGCTTCTGAGCAGATGACCCAGGCAAAATGTGCCAGACTCTTAACTCACAGAAGTTATGAGTAACAAATCTGAGTTAGTGGTTTTTTCAGAACACAGCTCTGATTTACGGTGGTACAGGGGTTTAAACCTGAGACTTTGGGGCCTCAAATCTGAAAGTATTTTTGCATAACCATTATGCTATCTTTCCTGCCCAACATTCCTCCCATGTTTCTCCTTTGTCAATTGAAATACCCTTCAGTTTTTGTCAGTAGGAGGCGCTGAGCCATTACTGGAGCAGTTCCCCTCTGTGCCTCTCGCCCGCGCTCCTGCTTCTGCAGATTCCTGTAGAGCTCAGAACTTCTGCATTATCCGCTGGTCGTCAGCACACAGCGCCTCCTTGTGGGCAGTCTCTCCCATCACGCCCCAGAGTGGCTTTGCAACCTCTTTGCAAGCATTTCTTCATAGCCCACTTCCCTTAGTCCTCAGCACTTCACCAACATCCAGCCAGCCACAGTTGTGTGTCTCCAGCAAGGTCTGGATCTAGGTCTTGGTGAGGCTGTGGAGGAGAAGCATATGGACGCTGTACCTCAGCCCCAGGTCGTGAGTGCTTTCCTGTGTGCTGTGCTTGTAATCTTCAGAGTCCTCTTTATTCCTTATTGCTCAACTTTACATTATTCCAATGTCTGTTATAATAACAGCGAGTTATTTAAAAAAAATTTAATAATGCTTTTTATTTTTTTTAATTTTTTTACTTATCTATTTTCCCTTTCATTGCCCTTGTTTTATTATTATTGTAGTTATTATTGTTGTTGCTGTCGTTGTTGTTGGATAGGACAGAGAGAAATGGAGAGAGGAGAGGAAGAGAGAGGAGGAGAGAAAGACAGACACCTGCAGACCTGCTTCACCGCCTGTGAAGTGACTCCCCTGCAGGTGGGGGGCCGGGGCCTCAGACCCGGATCGTTACTGGTCCTTGAGCTTAGCGCTATATGTGCTTAACCCATTGAGCCACCGCCCGGCTCCCAGAGCGAATTATTTTTTTAAGTAAACTTTGCTCATTCACATTACGGTGTTTCTGGACTGGAACTGGATTTTGATGGCCTTCAAATCCATAGTCACCCTGGGATTCTACATTGGGGAACTAGCGCCTTATAGGGAAGCTAGTCACTCCTCTAGTTGTCTCCTGAAGCAGACACAGAGACAAAGACCTGATTTCTCGCTCCCCACCCGCCCCTGCCCCCGCCCCCGCCCCCGCCCCCATCTTCTAATCTCCCAGTTTCCACATTGACCAAACACAGCTGGAATCTAGCTGACACAAGTATCAGAGAACACAGGGCCTTTCCACACAGGCCAGACCTGGGAAAGGTGAGGACTGGGTCTGAGGGCAACAGAGACAGGCAAAATCCTGCAGCCATTCACCTAAGGAATTGTTCTTACTACTAGGCAGGCTATATTTGCCTCTTTAAATAAATTAAATTAGAGTCTATTCCCCTCTTGAGAATACATAAAAGATGCTTTTCTGAAACCTTAGAAAAACTACAAAAAAAGAAAGAAAGAAAGAAAGGAAAAGGAAAAAAGGGCAGGGGTAGATAGCATAATGGTTATACAAACAGACTCTTATGCCTGGGGCTCCATAGTCCCAGATTCAATTCCTAGCACCACCACCATAAGCCAGAGCTGAGCAGTATTCTGGTAAGCAAAAAAGGGAAAAAATGGCATTTGTAATCTCTAGCTGTTCATAAAAATGGACACTTGTAAAGGTGCCCTTACATTTAGTATATGAGCAGATTAGAAAAAGATACTTAAAGTGAATACTTAATTTTAATGAAAGCACTTTCAGAAAAGCAATTCAAAGGATGTGAGCAAGAATTTTACAAGAAAGCTAAAGACTATGGCAATAATTAAAATTACTTTATCTATTGGAGTTTTAAAAAGTATTTTATTTATGTATTTATTTATTTATTGGCTAGATATAAAGAGAAATAAAGAGGGAAGGAAGAGATAGAAAGGGATAGAGAAAGAGAGACACCTGCTGTACTGCTTCACCACTTGTGAAAATTTCCCTCTACAGGTGGAGACCAGGAGCTTGAACCTGGGTCCTTGTGCACTGTAACATGTTTGCTCAACCTGGTGCACCACCACCTGGCCCCCCACACTGGAATTTTTTCTTTTTAATTATCTTTATCAATTGAATAGAGACAGTCAGAAGTCAAGAGGGTAGAGGGAGATAGGGAGAGAGAGAGAGAGAGAGAGATCTGCAGCACTGCTTCATGGCTTGCAAAGCTTTCCCCCTACAGGTGGGGACTAGGGGCTTGAAACCAGGTCCTTCCACATGGTAACATGTGTAGTCAACCAGGTGCACCACCACCCAGGCCCTTCCCCATTGCAGTTTTAAAAATTGAAAAAAGGACTGGTGAGGTAGTGTGTCTGCTTTATCATTCCTGATCCAGACATGAGCCCAGCCCTACTGTACTGGGGAGACTTTGGTGCTGTGGGTATGTTTTCCTCTTTCCCTTCCTACCATCTGTCTTTCTTTTTGTGGGGAGGCCTCTTCTCGGGCGCAGACTCCTGGCGTGCCCACCCTGTTGCACACCAGATGTGGGGGTCTAGGAGAACATCACCCGAGGCAGCAAGGGCTGAGTCTTAAGGGACTCACTCTGTGTCCACGACAAAAGATGGCCCGGAGACCAAGCTGAGAGCAATGATCTGTTTATTGATCAGAGAGGCAAGGATTTTCAGGGGTTGCAGAAGGAGGTAGCTTGTTTATACCATATATGGTCAAAGAAGAAATGGGGCAGAGAGAGGTAAGGGGTTGGGAAAACTATCAGGTGAGTGATCTAAGGAATGAGGAAGCTAGGTTTTGATGTGGATAGGTGTAGGGGTCCTTGCGCGTCAGGAGGGTGAGGTTTGGTTATAGTCTTATTCAGAAGGGCAAGAACAAAGAAGTGAGAAAAGGGACCTCTGATAGCATCTGTGTAAGCAGGAGAGCCATTTTGGGAGTGAGGAAGTAGGGTTATCAATGTCTGTCGGGAAATTGTGAGGAGCCTCACAAAGCACCCTTCATTCCTTAAAACATTAAGCCAGCTCCCCCTGCTCCACCCTGCATTCCTGATACTATGGCCTATCTGCATAATCATTGTTTTGCCTGAAAGATCACCACCCATTCCATTCTTTGATCTATTTTCTTTCTACCTTCAAGACTCTCCCTGCCTGCAGGGTAGTATTAATACTACCAGTGAAAACCCTCACAATAGTTGCTAAGGAATTTTCCACCTTCCCAGCCCCCTTTTGCCTTTCTCCGCCCCTTTCCTAGCCATTTTCATTTCTGATTTGCCACTTCCGTTGTCTGCCCTTTAAAAGCCTTGGCTCTCTGATCATTAAATATATTGCACTGCCTTGCACCACGTATCTGGTTCCTGAGTCATTTCCCTCGTGTCACTGAGTGAGTAGCAACCCAGGCTGGCTCCGGTTGAGTGCTCTCCAGCCCAGAGAATAAGCGCCCGGGAAGAGGCACCCCCACACTAGCCTGGAAAATGCTAGCAGACAGAGAGGTGTCCTGAGGGTGAAGAGAAGATGGGTCAGGTATGATAACTTCTGGTAGCTTTTGAAAGCAGACCATTTGGTTTAAGACAAGGAAGTAAGCTATTGTATTGGCAATGCAGAGTCCCTGTGAGGCAGAGTCTGACAGGTGAAGCTGAACCTGAAGGTCATTCTCTCCCATGCTCGATCTCTGGTAGAGAGAGGCTGACAGGAAGACCATGTTCCTCAGGCACTCATCTTTCAATGGGAGGTTCCACCAAGCTCAACCATATCTTCACAGTTTCCCTACATCCCCTCCCTTTTTTTTCCCCCCTATTTAAAAAAGTCAGCCTGGAGTAGTGAAGCACCAGTAATGACACAAAGAAGAAAAGTACCAAAAAAAAAAAAAAAAACCCTTGAAGTTTGTTTAAGAAACTAAATTAAGGTTCATAAATATATGGAACTAAGGTACTAACAGCAGAGATAATACTTCTGTGACTTAGCAAGCTCTATGCTATTCTTTTTTTTTAGCAATGGCTTACAGCTTATATGTCCTGTTCATATGTCTTATCAAGTGTTTAATTCTCAGAGCTATGTCAGGTTTTCAGCATATGGCAATGATCCATGGTCAGGATGCACTACGATCTGTCCTTTCACTGCTAAGGGACATCTTGGTTGTTTCCAAGTTTTGTTGCTTATGAATAATAAAGCTAGACATCCATGTGCAGTTTTCTGTAAGGACATGTTTCTAGCTCCTTTGAGTAAATAGCAAGGAGCACAATGGCTGAATCATATGATGGAGTATGTGTAAGAAGCCATCCAACTCCCTTTCAAAGTGGCTATACTGTTTCATCTTTCCACCATTCATGAATGAGACTCTCAGCTGCTTTACATCATGGCCATCACTCACTAGCCAGTTTTCTGGACTTGGGTCATTCTAATAGGTGTGTGCTGCTAAGAGAATTGCTTTGATTTTTATTTCCTGATAACATATCATGTGGAGTATTTTTCATATATTTATTATCTGTTGAGATATCTGTTCAGCTCTTTTGCTTATTTATTTATTTATTAGATAGAGACAGAGAGAAAAGGGAGATAGGGAAAGAGACAGAGAGACACTTGCAGCCCTGCTTCACCACTCGTGAAGCTTTCCCCTTACAGGTGGGGACCAGGGGCTTGAACCTGGACCCTTCACACTAATGTAAGCACTTAACCAGGTGCGCCACTACCTGGTCCCTCTTTTGCTCATTTTTATGACTTATTTATTTATTAAATATTGAATAGAGATAGAAAAAAATCTAGATGGAAAGGAAAGATAGAAATGGGCTGGAGGTATGGATTGACTTGCCAACACCCATGTCCAGCAGAGAAGCAATTACAGAAGCCAGACCTCCCACCTTCTGCATCCCATAAAGAATTCTGGTCCAGGGGCCGGGTGGTGGCACATCTGATTGAGCTCACTTTATAGTGTACAAGGACCTGAGTTTGAATACCCCCAATCCCAGTCTTCACTTGCAGGGGAAAGCTTTGCAAGTGGTGAAGCAGGGATGCAGGTGTCTCTCTATCTCTCTCCCTCTCTATCACCCCCTTCCCTCTCAATTTCTATCTGTCTCTATCACATAAAGATAATAAACTAATGTATGGATACATATGTACATACATATGCCCTAATCTCATGGGCTCTGGTCTATATCCAGGCTTTGAAGCTTTGTTAGGAAGTGCACCACCTGAAATGGAATTAAGGAGTCCTGTGAGCTAGGAAAGTTCTCACCAGAGTAATGAAGCTGGAGGGTTGACATTTTATGCTTCATGTCTCTGGACAGAGCCCATAGTGAAACATGTTGAGGTGGCTCTGGTTGTATTGATTAGGTTGGGATTGGTAGATGTGGTATCAATTAGTATGAATTGAGAGAAGCATTCTGGAAAGTGAGCCCCACCCTGGAGGTTCCAGGACTGGGAGAAATATGGGTTTTGTAGAGAATGGGGAAGGTTCCTGCTGTCTTAGAATTTAAGAAGGTAATAGATAATTATTGTTATAACTAAATTATTTGGTAATTGGGTTAACTTTGAAAATGCCATTGTTAGAATTTGCTGTATCATATGAGACCTCACTGTAACTTATGTCCTTTAATGCTATTTACATATAGCTGTATCTTATAAAGTGATGTCACCACTTGCTTCTGTCCTCCCTGGTCTAAGCTTATAGGTGATTTAATATTTCAAATAACAAGTAATTATTAGAGATGTATTAACAATTTGAACTCACTGTTAAAATTCAATCTGATTACCAATTTGAAGTCTTAAGTGCTTAGATTGACGGACTATATACTCAGAGTTATGGTCTATGCATCAAAAAGTTTGAGACATTCAATCCATATACCCCCTCTCATATTAATTAAATATGATTTTTGAGACTATAAGTTAATAGGAGTGTATGTTAACACTATTTCCATCACCAAAGGTCTGTGTCCCTTCCCCTTCCCCTGAATGTTGTCTTCCAATACAAGAAAGGATTTTCCTGATGTAATTCAATAAGGACCTTGAGATCAGGGAATATCCTGGGCTATAGAGCTGATTTAAGACTGGCTAAGTGGTTAGTAACAAGAGGAAACTTTGTAGTTGGAAAAAAAATTAACAGTAACTACTGAACAAAAGAGGAGGTAAAATCAGAAATGCGTTTAAAGTAAAGTCTATTATTATTCTTAGAAATGTAAGACACAAATGAGACAAGTAGAGTCAGGTGAGCAGACAAAGTAAGTTTTAATCAGGCAGACTAAGAGGGGCCACTCCTCAGTCTGGAGCAATTGGGGGGTGGGGGTGGCGGTGAGCCATGTGGGGGAAAGAGCTCCAGCAGGGGGAGCTTGAGAGCCCAGCTAAGGTAGGTGGGGGAGCTGGAGGGACCAACCCGGGACAGGCTCCTGGGCCTTATACAGGGTCTTGGTTCGGGGCTATTTTCAGTGGTGTGGGAAAACTGCTGGTCTTTATGATATATCCCAGGATATTTCTGGTTTCCTGGGAAGACAGCCTCAAGGAAGTCTCTCAGATATGTCTGAAACAGGCGGGAGCGAGGTAAGTGTTCCCTGTGAAGGTGGGAGATCTGCTGCACGTCCCCCTCAGTCTGTTTGAGCAAAGTAAGTTCAATCCGTGTGTGTGTGTGTGTGTGTGTGTGTGTGTGTTCAGGCCTCAGCAATGTTTCCTTCAATTATTATTATTACCACCAACGTTATCTCTGGGACAACTCCACTGCTACTGATGATTGTTATTATTTATTTATTTTTTCCCGATACAGAAAGTGGTAGAAAGGAGAAAGAGAAAGAAAGAGAACAAGAGAGAGAGAGAGAACAAGAGAGAGAGAGAGAGAGAGAGATCTGCAGCACTTGCTTCACTGCTTGTGAAGCTTCCCACCTGAGGACCAGGTGCATGAACGCAGTTCCTCACACATAGTAAAGTGTGCACTCTACCAGGTGCACCTCTGCCTAACCCCTAAAGTAAAGTGTTATTTAGGTAGAATCTTGAAGATAATCAGGACGTTGAAAAGATTAAACTATTGCGGCTGAATTAGGAGCAAGAGCATGGCTGATGGGAAAGTGTAGTGTTTTAGAACTATACTCGGGTGGATATATTTTCCTGTTGCTCTGGTAAGAATGGGTGCAGTCATCAACTTAAAGCAATATGAATTTATTATCGTGTAGCTCTGTACGCCAGAAGTCCAACAGAGGTTTCCTTGAACTAAAATTAAGGTGTCAGCAACTTAAGGTGTCCAGACCTGAGAGGTGAATCACTTTACAAAAAATTATTTATTTATTAATAAAAAAGATAGGAGAAGAGAAAGAAAGAACCAGATATCACTCTGGTACATGTGCTACCAGGGATTGAACTCAGGACCTCATTCTTGAGAGTCTAATGCTTAATCCACTGCACCACCTCCTAGACCATGAGGGGTGAATCACTTGATTTTTATTTTCCCTAAATTCTAGAGGTCACCAGAATCCTGGCCAATGGCTTCATTCCTCCATTTCAAAGCCAGTACTGCTGCACCTCTGAAATCAGCCTTCACAGTGAAGTTGAATGTGGCCTTCTTCTCAGTGCCACAGAAACTCCATCACTATCACACCAGTTTCTGAAGGATGAGAAAGGCTCATTTTTGCTGACTGAACACACACTGGAGGCAGAAGCACTTGCTCAAGCCTGCCTCTTCCATTCCTTTGTTTCAGGGAATATTTATACAGGTGGGGGTGGAAAATGAGGAGGTAGATTAAGGGGTATGCAGGATGGACTTTTGGGTCCATCAGGTCTATCTGGTTTCTGGATCATAGGATCTAGATCATGACAGATTTTCCTGTGCATCTCCTCCTAAAACAAAGTTTGTAATTCTTCCCATTATCCTGAAGGATCAAGGCAAGCAGAACAGGATATGAGTCTCCAATTGTTCTCTTATTCTCCAAATTGTTTTTTCTTAAATTAAACAAAAAAATCATAGCCTGGGAAGATAGCATAATGGTTATGCAAAAAGACTTTTAGGGGGCGTCGGGCGGTAGCCACAGCTGGTTAAGCGCACGTGGCATGAAGCACAAGGACCAGAATAAGGATCCCAGTTTGAGGCCCCGGCTCCCCACCTGCAGGGGAGTTGCTTCACAGGTGGTGAAGCAGGTCTGCAGGTGTCTCTATCTTTCTCCCCCCTGTCTTCCCCTCCTCTCTCCATATCTCTCTGTCCTATCTAACAATGATGATATCAATAACAACAATAATAACTACAACACCAATAAAAAACAAGAGCAAAAGGGAATATATATATATATATATATATAAGACTTTCAATCCTGGGGCACAAAAGGCCCCAGGTCAAACACCAGCACCACCATAAGCAATGCTCTGGTAAAATAAAATAAAAATTAATAAATTAAAAAAAATAAAAATATATATTTTTTCCATGAGAAAGTTTTACAAGGTGGGAGTGGGGGTGGGCAGTGGGCGAGTAATGAGAGAATGAAAAGCACCACTCTGGTACATGCAGCTCCTGGATTGAACCAGGAGCCCCAGGCATGCAAATCCAATATTCATTTAACAATTAGATATATTTTCCAGCCTTTCCAAATTCAGTTTTAATTGTTCTTTGCAAAGAAAACAAACAGAAACAATTCCTGTGAGCAGAATATAATGGGTCTAATTTACTTTATTAATTTCAGATCACTTTGTGCCTCTGGATCATGTTAAGTAATCCTGTCCTTTCTTCTTCTTCTTTTTTTTTTTTTTTTTGTCTCCAGGGTTATTGTCGGGGCTCGGTGCCTGTACCACGAATCCACTGCTCCTGGAGACCATTTTTCCCCCTTTTGTTGCCCTTGTTGTTTTATCATTGTTGTGGTTATTATTATTATTGTTATTGTTGCTGTCATTGGATAGGACAGAAAGAAATCAAGAGGAGGGGAAGAGAAAGATAGACACCCGCAGACCTGCTTCACCGCCTGTGAAGTGACTCCCCTGAAGGTGGGAAGCCAGGGGCTCGAACAGGGATCCCTATGCTGATCCTTGTGCTTTGCTACATGTGTGCTTAATATATATATATATATATATATATATATATATATATATATATATATGTTTGTTTTTTTTTTTTAACCAGAGCACTGCTCAGCTCTGGCTTATGGTGGTGCAGGGGATTGAACCTGGGACTTCAGAGACTCAGGAATTAGAGCTTCTTTGCATAACCATTATGCTATCTACTCCCACCCTGAAGTCATTGTTTCAATAGTCATATCTCCCTCTTGTCTCAACTTTTCTGCCTCCCTTCCCTAGCTTTGAAGTTCCTTATGATTATAGTGGCTTGAGAACCTATAATGTCATTTAAGGTCAGGTGACTAGCAACCTTAACTTTAATTACCCTTTGCAGTGAAATGTAAAAAAAAAAATTCACAGACTCTAGGGATTTAGTGTGTGTTTAATTTTTTTTTGGGGGGGTGTTATTAATCTACCTATCACAGGTAGTAAGGAAGGAATATTTAGAGAATAGGAGGCCTAAAGAAGAAAGGGATATGAATACATAGGAGAAATTGGGGAATAGGTGCAAGTTTTCAAGTTTGCAGTTTTTTTGTTTGTTTGTTTTTTACCAGAGCACAGATCAGCTTTGGCTTATGGTGGTGGACTTTGAACTTGGAACTTTGGAGTCTCAGGCAGTAGAGTCTCTGCATAACCATTATGCTATCTACCTCTGGCCTAAGTTTTCAGTCTTGACATATTTATTTATTTATTTAGCCTCGAAGGTTATTGCTGGGGCCACGAATCCACTTCTCCCAGGAGTCATTCCCCCCCATTTTGTTGCCCTTGTTTTTATTGATATTGTTGTTATAGCTGTTGTTGTTGGGTAGGACAGAGAGCAATCAAGAAGAGGAGGGGAAAACAGAGGGGGAGAGAGAGATAAACACCTGCTGACCTGCTTCACTGCCTGTGAAGCGACCGCCCTGCAGGTGAGGAGCTGAGGTTCGACCTGGGATCTTTATGCGGGTCTTTGCGCTTCGCACCATGTACGCTTAACCTGCTGCGCTACCGCCCGGTCACCATATTCTTATTTTTTTTTAAGCCAGCTTGCAACTTACCATCATTTTAACTGATCTGACCCTGTCTCACCACATTTCTCACTGTTCTCTATTGAAATTCACGATATCATCCCTCCCGACCTCAGTAAAGTCCGTTGCCCGTAATTTGTTCAATCTACTATGCAGCTGCCGCCAAACAGGCGTTTAGTCATTCATGTGCAGTCAACCTAGGAGGGGGCCGGCGTGCATAACCTTTATGCTGTCTCCCCAGCCCTCAAATCGTCCAAAAGGCAGGGCAAGCACGCAAGGCAGTTGCTTAAGGTGCTTCCTTAACACCCAGGACACTGCAGAGCTGTGACCTGGGGGCCTCCTTGAGTAAAGCCAGCCAGCTCGCCCACCGTTTACACAAAGCTCATCCTGGCTTCCGGACCGCTGCCTCCCGCCTCCCTCCCTCCAGCTGTCCCCTAGGGTCACCGCCACCTTCTTCACCTCCACCTCTCTTGCCCCTAGGCGGGTATTTGGTCTGCTAGGTCAGCACAGCGTCCATCTACACCGTGTCCACGCCCATCAGCTCCGGGGAGGGCGGGAGGTGGAGCAGAGGCAGCAAGGGGGCGGGGCGGGGCCTGGGGCGGGGCCTGGGGCGGGGCCTGGGGCGGGGCCTGGGGCGGGGCCTGGGGCGGGTCCGGGGCGGGGCTAATCCTAAATCACGCGCTTCAACCTTGGTCGCTTTCCTTGGCGTCACTTCCGGGTGCGACCGTAGCTTCTGTCTTGCCGGTCTGGATGTGTCCGGTATCTTCTTCCAGCTCCTGCCTGACGGTCTACGTTGCGACACCTTCCCTGTTCCCAGCGGGAGGGACATGAGTGTCCCTAGACCGTCGCCCCCTGATGGGGTCTCGGCGGGACCCCCCGAAAGCGTGGGAGCCGGGGAGTTGACGCCGGGTACGTGACCCGAGGGGGTGGGACTTTGGGGCCGCTTCCACCACCCCCGCCCAGATTGACCGAAGGGAAAGCTTTGGGGTGCGTGGGGAGGCGGGTAGTGACAGAGTCTCTTTGTGAATTTCTGTGCCGCCCCCAGCACAGCGAAGGCTGTTCTGTGACCTGTTTTGGTTTGTCAGAGGGACGATCGGTTTGCACTTGAGAGAATCGACGATGACCGATCGCTCCGGAAACGCGCCGCCTGGCTTGTTGATGGCGCTGCACCTGCTCCTCGAACAACCCGAGTTCCCGAGTAAAGCTCGAACTCTCTCTCGTCTTAAAAATAGTTTTCTTTTTTAAAAAATATCTTTATTTATTGCATAGAGACAGCAAGAAATCGAGAGGGAGATAGAGAGGGAGAGAGACCCTCTCTATCTCCGTCTATCTGCGTCCCTGTTTCACCACTCGAAAAGCTTTCACCACTCGAAAAGAAATCGAGAGGGGAGAGGGAGATAGAGAGGGAGAGAGACCCTCTCTATCTCTATCTGCGGCCCTGTTTCACCACTCGAAAAGCTTTCCCCCAGCAGGTGGGGACCAGGGGCTTGAACCTTGGTTCTTGTGAGTTTGCGACATGTGCGCTCAACCAGGTGTACAACCACCAGGCCTCTATATCTACCTACCTACCTGCCTATCTAATCTACCTATCTATCTTTCCCTCTCTGTCCCCACACCCCCTCCCTTTTACTTGGAGATTTAATATTTATTCACAAAATTGTAAGGTAACGGGGGTGTAATTCCACACGATTCCCACCACCAGAGTTCTGTGCCCCTCCATTGGAAACTAGTAGTTCTCCCAAGGCCACTGATAGGAGCAGATCCTATAACTCTCTCCTTCCTTCCTTCCTTCCTTCCTTCCTTCCTTCCTTCCTTCCTTCCTTCCTTCCTTCCTTCCTATATATCTATCTGTCATCTGTCTATCTCTCTCTGTGTGTATATATATTTGTTCTCCATCTTTTTCAGTGCTTCTGCCTTCTTCCTAAGTCACCCCTACAACTATTACTACTTCCAAGTGTCTCTCCCCCCCTTTTCGCTCAGATAAGTGAAACAGTGCCTGGCTTCCTCTGGTGTTTTCCAGATTCACTTCCCTTTCACTGATGGTATAAAAACAGAGATTCCAAGACCAACACTTCGGGTCCTGGTGGAATGGCGGTTCAGAGCCCCTGGGTTCTATCATTTACCCCTCTGGGAGTATTGACCAAAGATCTTTATGGGGTGCAGAAGGTGGAAGGTCTGGCTTCTGTAATTGCTTCTTCGCTGGTTCTGGGCATTGGCAGATGGATCCATACCCCAGGCTTGCTTTCTGTCTTTCTCTTAAAGGTCTCATTGTCTAAGGTCTTCCTTGAATGTAAGGAATTGGCATCCTAGGCGTCCAACACAAAACTGTTGATGTGCCATCTTTGGGAGGACGGAGAAGATCACTAGTCAAAGCTGTTTCTGTGTTCTTTGGTTCAGTTGAGGAAACGTAGATAAGAAGGAATGCAGCGCCTTTCCTTTACCTTCTTCAGAAATACAGGGTTTACCCCTCAGATAGGGCTCTCAGCCCTTTCTTCATCAGGCTTTTGCTTGGCGAGTCCCCTTTCCTCACACCCTCATATATTACTTCTTTTAAAAAAATATTTTATTTATTTATTGAATAGAGACAGAAATAGAGAGGGGGAAGATAGAGAGTGAGACAGAGAGACACCTGCAGCCCTGCTTCACTGCTTGAGAACAACCCCCCACACACACACACACAGGTGGGGACCAGGGGTTTGAACTCCTCCATAAAGTACTTCTGTAGATATGACTTTCCTGCTCCTCTTCTTCTTGCTAGCTCCTTTGACATGGCTGTTTTGTATTAACCTCACGCAGAGGTTGTTGAATTTGAACAAAAGCGGATGTCTGGTCCTGTTAATGGAGCCAGGTCACTCTCACTTAAAAATTTAGAATTACTGTTCCCTCTCTCACCTTCTCCCTCTGTGTAGTCCAAGAGACTCTACTGCTCAACCTGCATTTCCTCTGTCTATAACCTGTTTCATAGCATCTGCTGTAAGGCTAGTTCACCTCCAGCTCTGCACTGTTTCAGCCTAGCCCTCCTCTTGCTGCCATATCACAGACCCAAGACTAAATTTCAGAGACGCTGTTTCCCTTCTTGGAGACAAAGAACCAGACCAACTGATTTGATAAAAGTCCTCCTAGATTTCTCACATGGGCCTTGTAGCTCACTGCTGCATATGTAACATGCTCCAGACACTCCAGATTACCTTTTTTTTTTTTCTTCCATGACAGAGCACCTTTACTTTTAAATGATTATCAATACACCAAGTAATAACATGTAACAAATTCTTGAATTCTATCATCTCATAATTTTGACTAAAAGAAACTAAAAGCAGCCCAAAGAATTATGCTGGTATTCATTATTCTACTCCTTAGCTGAAAAGGATAATTTTAAGGCTGACTGCTATTTAACACAGGCTACAAATAACTGTTTACTACTTTTTTCATAGATAAAGCCCCTGACCTTCAAGAAAGTTTTAGGGAACAATTATTTAATCCCTTTCTTTCTTTAAAAACAATAGATCTTTTTTCTACATCTAAAAAAAAAAAGTCAATATTGATATAGATGCTGCTTGAGCTAAAAGGCATAAGAAAGTAGTATATACCCTTTGAAGTTTCTAAGAAATACAAGATAAAAAGATGAAATCTTTGGATAAATTCTAAGTTTGTACAGGGAAGCTAGATTTGTTATTCAAAAAGTAAAGAGATCTACTAGATAATATACAGAAATAATGTAATGCCTTTTCATAAGACTAAATTCAAGCTTAGCTGAAACTTCTTATTCAACAAAGGCATCTAAAACACCAATCTATGAACAAGTCTTTTTCCTTTATCCATTAATGCGATAGTTTTCATGGATCTCTGGCCGGATGTCACAAACAAAGGCCAAGAGGTCATCCAGCACTTCATCCCTGTTCTGCCGGAAGTAGGTCTGGAGGATGGTCATCTTCTCCTGAGTCTCCTTCTCCACTTCAGTGCTGCAACCGCCATGAGATCCCAGAGCCGCAGCTTCCCTGGCCTTGAGTTCCTTCTCTCTCTGCAGGCGGTACTGTTCAGCTTCATCTTGAGCTTCTTCTTTGGCCTGCTTCAGTCTCCAGTTCTTTAGCTTGCGAGCTTCCGAAACCTTTCAGCGGCCCCCTTCTCGGCCTGCAACAGCTGCTGGATACGCTGTGACTGTCTGCCATGGGGCGGCGACTCCGAGGCTGACACCTGCTGCCTAAAACGGCTGAATCGCTCCCCCTAGATCAGCTGACCTCACTGCCAGGGATCTGCCCAGATTACCTTCTCTTTCCAGAACCATCCCATATTTATTTACACACCTGTCCACATGCTATTTACTTTACCCAAATTATATCCACTCCTGTCTTAGAATTCTTCTCCAATTTGGAGTGGAAGCCCTCACAGATTGCTTCTGAGCAGTGCAAAACAGTGCCTTCTAGTATAAGAAGGCGGTTTACAGTGTCTGTTAAAGATGCATAACCCCTTTGTTCTATCAGTCTGCCTCTAAGAATGTTTGTAAATACATGGGTAAATTAGACTCTTGTAATAAGTAACCAGTACCACAGCTCAGAACTTGAGTGGATAATCATGAGGTTCTTGAGTTCTATACCTAGTATCGCATGTGCCAGAGTGATCCTCTGGTTCTCTCTATATACTAATAAGAGAAATAAATAAATGACTAGTGCACTGGGCTGTTGTTAAAATTTTGGAGGCTCTTGCCGGGCCGGCTAGCTTCACGGTGGTGAACAGAGACGCGGAGACAACGGCTGGGCAGGGCAGCTGTATTTCTTTATTCAGGAACAACGACACTGGGCGGATTGTGGAGGAGTGTCTGTGAGTTGCAAAAATATAGATATATTGTAAAATAGGTTTATTAGTTGCTATTCACTTCCCATCAGAGAAAACATTAGGGGCCATATTCATAATTGCTTCACTTTTCCCAATTTTGTTTCATCTGTGGAGTGCTTCAGTGCAGTCTTACCTTTTTGAGTGTTTCATTGTAAATCTGAGAATCCCAGAGTGTGGTAATGTGTTTCTCAGGATCAAGATAAAAGGGCATGATTTTTATTTTGATCCCAAATGCTTAATAATCTATAAATATTATTCTGGATCTCTAAATGTTCATTTTGAATTTTAAATGTGGTAGCATGCTGTCTTCCTCATCTTGTCAGAATTTAAACTTATTGTAAAAACCATGTAAATGGGCTATAGAACTTGGGAATGGATATAAGCAATGCTTTGAGATAAGCATATTCTAGATAGTTATCTAATATCAGACTATGAAGCAAGACCAGAAATTAAAATGATGCTTTTGAAGTAGTTTTAGTAGTGTGGCCATCTTTTTTTCTCATCCTAAAATTTTATAAATAACTAATCAAGCCCTATTTAAAAACTATTTTGTACTTTTTTTTTTGATAGTAGAGGTGTAGTGATCAGTGGGTATGTATTATAGATACTTCTGAATGCTTGGCACAATGTTTACAGGATTATCCTAAAGAAGTAGAAGTTATAGCTCCTAGTATCACATCCAGATTTAAATAGCACATCATTGCACACTATTTTCTATGGTAAATTAAGTTTTTGAATCTTAGGAAAAATTCTTAGGAAAAAAATCTCTTTAGGTCTCTAACAAATGTCAATCACATAACAAATCTCATTTTTACTTGATGAACAAAATCAGGTAAATATAAATTTATATTAGATAATATGTAAAATCAATTTTGATTCACATTTTTACTTTCATAGTATTAAAAAGTACTATGATATATATATATATATATATATATATATAATTTGTTCATGCTTTTGAAATCAGGATTTCTTGTTTTAGTAATCCACTGGGGAAAAAAAATTAAGTCCTCTGTCCTAAAGAACACTTAAGCATGCAGAATCTAGACTGAGCCTTATACTAGGAACTTAAAACATTTTTTGAGTGCTGTTTTATTTATTTATTTATTCCCTTTTGTTGCCCTTGTTGTTTTATTGTTGTAGTTATTATTGTTATTGATGTCGTTGTTGCTGGATAGGATAAAGAGAAATCGAGAGAGGAGGGTAAGACAGAGAGGCAGAGAGAAAGATTGTGAAATGACTCTTCTGCAGGTGGGGAGCCAGGGGCTTGAACCGGGATCCCGCCCTTAAGCTGGTCCTTTAGCTTTGCACCACGTGTGCTTAACCTGCTGTGCTACCACCGGAATCCCTGAGTGCTGTTTTCTAAGAAGGAGCTCAGAAGGTAAAAGTAAAAAAAGAAAAAAGAAAAGAAAAAAAGAGAAAAAAGATGTCTATGTGTTCTCTGAACCCCACTGCCAGATTCCTGCTTTGTTACCCTGTGCGAATTCAGGAGCGTCTTTCTAAATGTGCTTTTTGCAGGTTCAAGTGACACATCTCCAGATGAAGGGCTGATAGAGGACTTGCCTGTAGAAGACAAAGCTGTGGAACAGCTGGCAGAAGGATTGCTTTCTCACTACCTGCCAGATCTGCAGAGATCAAAACAAGCCCTCCAGGAACTCACGTGAGCTAACATGACCATAAGTGCACTTCTTTCCCCTTGAACACAGTCGTGACTTACTGTAGAATTGTGTACTATGTTTCACCATAACATTTTGTCATATCTGGTCAAACCAACCATTTCTGCATCTGTAGTGATAGCTACTGGGCATGGGAGACGAGTACATGGGAATCTAAATGTCCTGTTTTAGAAAGTTCTTTTATCCTTTAGATTTTCCACATATGTGATCATATCATCTGTGAGCTAAAATAGTCTTGTCTTTCCCAGATGGTGTGCTTTTTATTTTGGTTTTAGTGCATTGGCTAACTTCCACTGTGACTTGGCCAGGAGCCGTGAGAGTGGGTGTCTGTCCTTTCTCCTGACCTGAGGGAGGGGAAGCATCTGGTTTCTCACTGCAAGGGTGATCAGCTAGCTGTAGTTTTTTGGTTTTTTTTTTTCTAGCCTTTCTTTAGCAAGTTAAGGAATCTCTCTTCAGTTTGTTGGATATATATATATATTTATATTTATTTATTCCTTTTTGTTGCCCTTGTTTTTTGTTGTTGTAGTTATCGTTGTTGTTGACCGTCGTTGTTGGATAGGACAGAGAGAAATGGAGAGAGGAGGGGGAGACAGAGAGAGGGAGAGAAAGAGAGACACCTGCAGACCTGCTTCACCGCTTGTGAAGCCACTCCCCTGCAGGTGGGGAGCCCAGGGCTCGAACCGGAATCCTTACGCCAGTCCTTGCACTTTGCACCACGTGCGCTTAACCCGCTGTGCTACTGCCCGACTCCCTGTTGAGCATATTTTAATTATGAATAGGTATTGAACTTTGTAAAATGTAGCATGTATATAGAGTTAAGATTTTTATTAATATTTATTTATTTTGGATAGAGACAAATTGAGAGGGAAGGGAGATATTGAAGGGAGGGAGGGAGGGAGGTAAACACCTGTGGCACTGTTTTACCATGGTGAAACTTCTCCCATGCAGGTGGGGACTGGGGGATTGAACCAGGGTCCTTGCTTATTGTGATGTTTGTGCTCAATCCGGTGCACCACCACCCAGCCCCAAAAGCTTTCATTAGTTGTGTTAGAGAGTTCCATGTGAGAAGAGGGAGAGAGACAAAGCAGAATTCCACTCTAGTATCTAGTGCTAGAGGTCAAACTGGAGCCTCATACAAATCCAGTAGTCTACCAGCTGAGCCATTTCCACAATACTTTATTTTATTTTTCAAAAGCCAGTTGATGTGGTTTACATTGATTTCCAAATACTGTATCAGCTAAACATACTTGGAGTAAGTTTCACTTGAGTATGGCGTGTAATTCCTTTTTCTACATTGTCAGTATTTTATATCTGTGGCCCTATAGTTTCCCTTTCTTGTAAATCCTTAATGATTTTGGTTTTATGACCCCCATAGGTTGTGTCAGAAAATGATTCCTCTGTTTCTGCTTTTTGGAAAAGATGGGGAAGATTGGTAGACTTTCTTCCTAGAATGTTGAATGTTTAACAGTGAAATCATCTAGTCCTGGTACTTTCATTTCATTTCTTTTTCTTTTTTTTTTTTTTTTTTGCCTCCAGGGTTATCACTGGGGCTCGGTGCTAGCTCCTAGAGGCCATTTCTTCCTTTATTTATTTTTTTTTTACTTTTTTTTTTTTAATTGGATAGGGCAGAGAGAAATTGAGAAAGGAGGGGAAGATAGAGAGGGGGAGAGAAAGACAGACACCTGCTTTACTACTTGTGAGGCGATCCCTCTGTAGGTGGGGAGCTGAGGACTTGAACCGGGATCTTTGCACAGGTCCTTGCTCTTCATACTATGTGCGCTTAAGCTGGTGTGCTACTGCCCAGTCCCCAATACTTTGATTTCTTGAGGGCTATTACTTAATGATTCAAATTCAGGCCTACTTAAGTTGTTTCTCTTTGTGTGAGTTTTGGTAGTTTGTGTCTTTCAAGCAGTTAGTTATTATATTAATGCTATATAAGTTGTCAAATTTGTGGTCATAGACTTGCTGAAAGTATTCTTTTATTCTCATTTTATGATGTCTGTGAGATCAGTAGTTATGAACTCCTCTTCCATAACTGATATTAGTTATTTATATTTTCTTTCTTTTTGCTTTATTCGATTGGCTTGCGTTTCATTAATTTTATTGAGATTTTGTTTTTGTAGATTTTCTCTGTTGTAATATCCTGTTTTTGCTGCCCTTCTTCTTTTGGATCCTTGACTTGTGGGTTCTCCCTTTATCCACACACTCCCTCTCTTTTAATATGTATTTTTAAGTTTTTTTAAAAACTATTTATTTATTTATTGGATAGAGACTGACAGAAATTGAGAGGAAAGAGGGAGCGAGACAGAAAGACACCTGCAGCTCTGCGTCACCACTTGTAAAGCTTTTCCCCTGCAGGTGGGGACCGGGGACTTGAACCTGGGTCTTTGCACATTGTAATATAGCACTCAACCAGGTGCTCCACCACCCAGTGTTCCCCCCCCCCCCGTCTCAATTTCTGTGGTTTCTAGTTGGGACTAAAGGGACAAACTTATAACCTGTAGGGTGTGTCACACTCAGTGCTGGATGGTGCAGGTGTTAATACAGACCTTCGGTTTCTTCATAGCCACTTCTTCATTGTTCTTTACTTAGCATAGCTTTAGAAGTAAGTCACATCATTTTTCTTTGCCTGTGCTGTTTGTCAGAATATTCAACTATAGGGATGGAGAGAGTTCACTGGGTAGGGCACCTGCATTGCTGTGAATGTAGCCCTGGCTTGAGCCCTACATCCCTTGGGAGGTGTTGTGGTGCCAGAGGAAGCTTTGGCACTGTGGTGTCTCTACTTCTGTCTGTGAGTGAAACACTGGTTTAGAATTGTGAGATCATACATGTATAAGGCCTGGTAGCATGCACACACAAATTGTATGATCTCACAGTATCACTTGTCCCTATGATCATAGCATTGGCTGATCTGCAGAGAAACTTCACAGAAGTTGGCATTTCTTCTTCAAATAGATTTTGAATTAGACTTTTAATAAGGAACCTTAGAAGCTCTGCTTTCTCACTTTACAAATGAAGAAATTCGGGACTAGGAAAATAAAATTCCAAGATCACACAATTATATTGGCAGGGGAATCTTCGAGTTTTTAAAATCTTGCTTCTTATTTATCCTTGTTGACTTATTATCCATTGGTACTGCTTCTTTTTCAACTGTAATATGAAAAAGGTCACTGCTCTTCAGTTATTTTATGGGAAATTTTATACTAATAATATGTTTTAGTTTTTTTGTACAGAATTTAAATGATTTGCTATTTCAGTAATTAGAATCTGAAATTGAGGCAAGACTAACATAAGATATGAGTTGTCATAGAATGTGACTTTGGAATATTATTTTGAAAAATAATGTGTTAAACCAGATATGTCTTAGAGAGTCAGTATACTTCCAACTCAATATCAAAGTTACAACGTGAACCAGGTTGAGTGTGGTTTATTTTAATGAACTGACACAATATAAGTAAAGTTTAATTTGCTTGTTTGCTTTTGTTTCAGACAGAACCAAGTTGTATTACTAGACACACTGGAACAGGAGATTTCAAAATTTAAAGAATGCCATTCTATGTTGGACATTAATGCTTTGGTAAGTGTGATTTAATTGATGTAGCATAACAATGACTTGCTTTTAGAAATCATAGCTAGGTTTATCTTTCTAGTTGTATACCTTTGTGTATGTCTTGAATCTTCCTTTTAATTGCTGTTTAGAATTTGTCTTTTAACAGAAAACCTTGATTTATTTTACTACTACTACTTTTTTTTTTTTTTGCGGGGGGGACAAATAAGTTTTTATTTTTTACAAATACACCGAAGAATCTTGCAATACTGCCAGCACTGGATGCCATCCTGGGCCATAAGTCTGCACACTCCTTTGCAACTGGTCCTGTGATGGCAGAACCTTTCATTTCCCCTTTATTGTTTACAATGACCCCCACATTGTCTTCAAAATATAGAAATACACCATCTTTTCTCTGGTATAACTTTTGTTGTCGAACTACCATGGCTGGATGTACCTTCTTTCTGAGCTCTGGTTTGCCTTTTTTGACTGTGGCCATCACCATGTCACCCACACCAGCAGCAGGAAGCCTGTTCAATCGTCCCTTGATACCCTTCACGGAGATGATACATAAATTTTTGGCTCCTGTGTTGTCAGCACAGTTGATCACGGCCCCGACCGGAAGCCCCAAGGAGATCCAACATCTTGAATGCCAGAAAGAGATAGAAAAAGTTTTTTTTTTTTTTTTAACTAGAGCACTACTCAGCTCTGGCTTGTGGAGTGGGGATTGAATCTGGGACTTAGGAGCTTTAAGCATGAGAATCTCCATAATAACCATAATGTTATCTATCCCTGCCCTCTTTTACATCTTCCTTGAAAATAGTTAAAATTATTTTGGGTGTATTGCACCAAAGTAAAAGACTTTGGATGGGGGGAGGTTTCAGGTCCTGGAAGACACAGGAGGACCTAGTGGGATTTGAATTGTTATGTGGAAAATTGAGGAATGTTACACATGTACAAACTATTGTATTTTAGTTTACTGTTGAATGTAAACCATTAATTCCTCAATAAAGAAATTTAAAAAAATAAGTAAATAAATAAATTTTTATGGTTTACAGTAAACTGTAAGTACAGTTATTCATACCTGTGTAAAATTTCTCAGTTTTCTGCAAAATCCTCTTAACATCCTTCCCATATCTTCCTCCACCACTTTACTCCAGGACCTGAAGCCTTCTCCCCAGAGTGCTTTATGGTGGTGCAATACACCAAACCCACTCCAAGTTCTGTTCTGTGTTTCCCCTTCTTTCCTTATTTCTCAACTTCTGTCTGTGAGTGAGATCATCCCATTTTCATCCGTCCCTTTCTAGCTTATTAAAAGAGTTCTTATTAGTAGTATTTACTATACTGGAACTCTTATTAAAATCTTGAATTGTGGGAGTCAGGTGATAGTGCAGCGGGTTAAGCACACATGGTGCAAAGCGCAAGGACCGGCGTAAGGATCCCGGTTTGAGCCCCTGGCTCCCCACCTGCAGGGGAGTCGCTTCACAGACGGTGAAGCAGGTCTACAGGTGTCTATCTTTCCCACCTCTGTCTTCCCCTCCTCTCTCCATTTCTCTCTGTCCTATCCAACAACAACAATAATAACTACAACAACAATTAAAAAACAACAAGGGCAACAAAAGGGAAAATAAATAATTAAAAAAATCTTGAATTGTTAATCTTTCAAATACTGAACTCATGATAGAAAACTTGAACTTATTTATAAAAGTTTGGAATAAATCTGTTCACAATTACTTATAGAAGATAACTAAAAATAAGGAACTTCTGGGCTGCTGTTGGGTTGTTGGAAAAATCATGATGCGTTTTTTCTTTTTTGCATAGAAAACTAGAGAAGTTTGTCATGACTTTCCTGACAACCCAGTATTTTTTTCCATTAAGACAAGTGCAACTCTAGTGATCAGTTACGATGTTTTGAAGTTAGCATTTGATTTAATTGCACATCATACTCATGTCATGATAAATTGCTGCTAAAACATATCCTCTACATCTTTCAATATGAGTCACAGTAGTTGAATTTAATCAGAAACTCTGTGACTTTTGGATGAGAGGAATTGATAGTCTATAAGATACTCAGAATTTAAAAAGGAAGAAAAGGAACTTGTGGTACCTTTCTCCTGGACATTATAAAATAACTTGGTTTGCATCCTCAAAAAAAAAAAAAAAAAAAAAGCAGATTAACTTTTCCTTTTGATACCAAGGCTTGCACTCTATTACTAAACCATAACCCCAGTCCCAGTCTCTCTCTTATAGAGACAAAGGGAGTATCTCTCACTTTTCTTAAATTGATAGCCAATGCAAAATGATTTCATGCCCGAAGCACCAGACGTCACTGGATTAATCCCCAGTATCACCAAAGCCACAGTTTTAACAGTGCTCTTGTTTAAAAAGAGAGATAGAGGGCAAGAGATAGAGAGAGAGAGAGAGAGAGAGAGAGAGAGAGAGAGAGGGGAAGCCAGGAAAGGAGGGGTAGAGGGAGATGTAGGAAGGGAGGAAAGAAGGAAAAAAGGAAGGACATAATTAGTAGAATGTTACTGGAGGGCCTGGGCCACGCTGCACCCGGTTGAGTGCACACGTTACCATGTGCAAGGATGTGGGTTTGAGCCCTTTTTCCCATCTGCAAGTGGGACACTTCACAAACAGTGAAGCAGGCCTACAGGTGTCTACCTTTCTCTTTTTCTCTCTATCTCCTACTCCCCGCTCTCAATTTATCTCTATTTTATTAATAAAAGTAATAAAATAAAGAATGTGAGCAGTCTTACTGAGATTTTAGGGTAGTTACTGTATGTTTTTAAAGTAAAATGTTATTTGTGCGTGATATAAAAAGGTCTGCTTTTTGTTTAGTAACTTACTATTCACCTCAACCAAATCAGGTGTTTTCAAAATCCTATATATAGTTTAAATAGAATTTTAATTTTGAAACTAAAATGTAGAGGTAATTAAGGTTACAAAATTGTCTTTTAAATTTTAGTGTAATTTCATTACAATACCAATCTAGGAAGAATGAACAGTGATTTAGGTGTTGGTGGATAGATGTTGCTATTTTGGTTTACTTTAACTTGACTAGTAATTTACTTTTCCAAGTTCACGGAAGCTAAGCACTATCACACCAAGTTGGTGAATATAAGAAAAGAGATGCTGATGCTTCATGAAAAGACATCAAAGTTAAAAGTGAGTTGAAAATTCTTTTCATTCACTCTATGAAAGTATCAGTTTAATTGTCTGTCTTTCTCCAGTACTCACTTTCTGATTTATGTATCGCTATATAAATAACTTACACCTTCATTCAAGGCACATTACTTTCTTTTAAAACATTCTTGAGAGCTGGGCTTTTCTAACAATTGGAGTTCTAGTAGTGGGCTCATAGTCTCAGTGTGACACTGTAGTTCTCACTTAAGAGTTTGGAGAAACAACTTTTTTTTTTTTTAATCACGGAGATGGGTGAATCATTAATTACCCAGAGTGAATTTAAAGCTGAATATCAGTATTAACTGTTTTGGTGTATGCAGATCGAAGCACTGATACTTTTAAATTATACCAGAACCTGTAATTCTTGTTTTCGGATTTTCTTTTCTTTTTTCTTTCTTTCTTTCTTTTTTTTTTTTTTTTACATAGAAACGAGCACTTAAGCTTCAGCAGAAGAGACAAAAAGAAGAGTTGGAAAGGGAACAGCAACGAGAAAAAGAAATTGAAAGAGAAAAGCAGTTAACTGCCAGACCAGCTAAAAGAACTTAAAGGTTCAGTGTGTTTGTGTGTGTTTTCTCTCCCTCTCCCATATTTGGATTTAAGAGGAACTGTGTGTAGACAGAAGTTAAGGTAGTGCCTTATACCACTGTGTTGTTATGATTTTAAAATCCTTTTTTTCAGGGTGCTGGTGTCTTCATATCTTCATTTCAGTCTTTAAAGAATCCTTTACTTTTTTCTTTTCTTTTTCTTTGGTGAGCAGAGGACTTCTCTTTGTCTGTTGGTGGTCCTGGAACCTCTCTCCACAGGCAAGTCTCATGCACTAAGGCAAAGCAGCTTTTTTTCTTAAATAGCAGACACAATGCCACTTGCATATTTACAGACAATTTTTGGAACTTATAAATATTAATTTAAAACTACATTTATTTTTGGCCTTCAATCACTTATAAACTCAAAAAATGGGTCAACTAATAGTATAGATTCAAGTGGTTGGAAATTATTATGAAACTTTGACTTCACAGTAAGTGGCTTTAAAAGTTTCAGTTTTCTGTCATATGAAATGACTTGCTTTTATGACAGTAAATTGCTGAATTTTGCCAATTGCTTTTGGTTACATGTCTAAAAATACCAACTGTTTAATCAAATACACCCCTGGAAAAGGGGTGTTATAAGTCTCTGTGACAAACATGATAGAAAAGTATGTACGCAAATTAGCATCCTAGACGTAGGGTAGATGAGCAAGATGCCAGATAGTTGCCAGTAGTCGTATACTCTGTCTCCTTCCTAGCATGTGGTTTCTGGGCTCAAGGTAGAGGGGCTGGCAGAGCTGTCCCCTAAATATGGTTAAGTATATGCGATAATTACTAACAGACATGATATACTGAGATGCAGTTGTTAAATTGCTAAGACAATGAGTTCAACTTTCCAAATGGAAGATTGTCACTAGTCACCATCTGTCCTCTGACTTACTGTGTGGCCTTATATGTGGTGACTTTTTTTTTTTCTGTGTCTGTAAACAATTCTTGAAGTAGAATTGATAAATACCAAGTACTGATTTTGTAGATTAACAGGAATGGTAGAAAATTAGTAAATAGCTTCTTTATAAAAGAGGCAGCTTAGTACTTTTTGTGTTTTTTTTCTAGATGTTCGCCTTCAATATTGTGCGCAGAAATTTATGTGAGAGAGATAAGAAGTCTTGCTGTTTAAAACCGAGAATATATTATTCATTGTTCTTTTTCTTTCTATTATTTAATACCCATCTGGTCTCCAATCTCTATTGTATGGAGATGGTACAGAACCTATAAAAGTATATGATTAGAATGTGTACCTTTTATAGTTCACGAAACATTTTTGGTAAGTTGGAATCGCTACCTCTGATCACATATCAGGCTCATTAGTGAGCTCTAGGAAGTTACTACATTTGAGTTGAAAATTAAAACTGAACCATCTAAAGGTTTACATAATTTGAAAGTTTCTTTTGCTCTGTTGAATGAGTCATAATTATCAAAAATTGACTAGTAAGAACATAAATATATTTTTTGGGGGGGAGAAATGGCTTAGCAGTCAAACACCTGCTTTGCATGCCTCAGGCACTGCACTGGATCTCCAAGAACCACACAGGACAAGAAAGCCAAAAAAAATTTTAAAAAGTAGTAGACTTCTCTGGAGAGTAAAATCAGTGCTTTGCAGTCTCTCACTTTCTCTGTCTCTCACACTCATGAACTTTTTAAAATTGAAAAAAAAATTCATAAAAAGGATAAATTTTCCCCTCAAATGCTTGCTAAGTTTGTTGGGACAGGAATCACTGTGACTTGCAGGACAGTGTTTCCTAATTTATTGAATGTATTCATTTATACTCTGGCAAAGACAGTGTGTTGTCTCAGATTGGCTTGTTGAGCAGCTGTGGTGATTTTTTTTTTTTTTTTTTTAGAATGCGGATTCACAGACAACACTTGCAATCTATTGGAACAAATTGGTTTGTCTATTCTGCCTTTTAGAAATGCTTTTTAAAGTTCCCAAAAGTGATTCTGTTACCCCTTAAGGGTTGAGAAAACCACTAGCCTATAGGTGGATTAGTGTTTAGGTCAGAGATTTCCACACTAGACTGCCTAACATATCACCTGCAACTTGTATAGGTATATTCTGGAAGACTCTTGCCTGTTAGTTCTAGCTAGAGGCATGCAATCATAAAGAATTTCTTGGATAATGCTGAAGAAAGGAACCACTGCTACACACTGTTGGATGATTTATCTTTGTAAGGAGTGAAGTTGTTTAAAACTATATAGTAACTCTTAGGATGAATTTTCTGAAATTCTGAACTACATTGACTTTTGATACAAAGTCAGATTTATGTCTAGGAGAGCAGATAGGAAATAGATAATAGAATTTTGGTTAATTAATTAAACTTTGATAACCTGTTTAATGAATGGCAAAGCACACATGTACTTTTAGAATTGGATTGCATGTTTTAATCCTATCTATATGTCAAGAATGTATATTAACATCCTCTATTTTAAATCAACTATAAGTCAACTATCTGTACTGTTACCTTAGTAACTAAAAATCTAAAACTAGCTGTATTTTAGTAGCATATAAACAGATCCTGCTGACTAAACTTATGATGAGTCTTACATTTTTATATAAAATAATGACAGTAGGAGGATTCTGCAATTTTTTTTGGTTGATAAAAATTACCGTCTGTTTGAAACTATCACAGTGTAGTGAACTAAAATGATAGGAGTTAGTTTTGTATTTACTCTGCAATAGGTGTCATGTAAATATGCAGACATTGAATGTAAGTAATATGAATTGTATTTGCAGTGAGGTTTTTGTGTGTTTGTATGTGGATACAGTTTGTAAATATGCCGATTGTATACCCTTATACATTTGTTGGATTTTGAGCTTGTAAACTGAGGACTACTTTTTACATATGTAATAAAACAAAGTTTCTGAATTATTTGATGTTACTTGTCAAGCACTTGGTGTATGGAGGTCTGTATAGTCCATTCTTGAGTTCATTATTTAAAAACCCGCTCCTTTGCCTCTGCTATCACCTTCCTCTAAATGTTCCCTGCAGATCACCTCATACAGTGGTTGGTCCATTCAAGCAAGTCCACTCACGCTTTCAGAGTGGCGCTAAGTGTTGTGAAAAGATGCTAGCTGTGAACATACCAGATCACAGAAAAGTAGGTGCCATAGCTTTTGTTTAGATATATGATCTGGTGACTGACTGCTCAGTTCTCTTAAAAACAGCACCAAGGTGTCTCAGAGCAGATGCAAGACTGAAGGGTGTTTGCAAAGGCCAGGCAATGCTGCCATCTTGTGGTGCTTTTTTTTACTCTCCTGGTTGTACAGGATCTATCAATAGTAATGTATTGTCAGCTGGCTTGATATATCTCCATCTCAACATTATCAGCTGTAGTTTTCTTGGTAAGTCAGGAGTTTCTCTATGATTTGAACTTTCATTTAAACAGTGTGATATCTGGCAGTGATCTCCATGAAGCAGTTAGGTTTTCAAGCTGTGTTTTTCTAACTTGCTGAGTTTTCTAAAATGATGATTTTTCACTTACCTTCTCCAGTCACAGTTAATCTATCATAAGCCGTGCTGAGAATAGTTTTCTAAGAAAAAATTTCAGGGGCTGGGCAGTGGCACACCCTGTTAGCCGTGTATATTACCGTGTGCATGGACCCGAGTTCGAGCCTCACCCGCACCTGCGAGGGGCACAATTCACAAGTGGCGAAGGAGATCTGCAGGTATCTATCTTTCTTCATCTCCTCTCAATTTCTCTCTGTCCTAGCCAATAAATTAGAAAGGAAAAATGAGGGAGTCAGGCGGTAGCGCTGCGGGTTAAGTGCACGTGGTGCAAAGTGTAAGGACCAGGATAAGGATCCCGGTTCGAGCCCCCGGCTCCCCACCTACAGGGGATTCCCTTCACAGGCAGTAAAGCAGGTCTGCAGGTGTCTATCTTTCTCTCCTCCTCTCTGTCTTCCCCTCCTCTCTCCATTTCTATCTGACCTATCCAACAACGACAACATCAACAACAACAATAATAATTACAACAATAAAAAACAACAAAGGCAACAAAAGGGAAAATAAATAAATATAAAAAAAAGAAAAGAAAAGAAAAAAGGTCACCAGGAGTAGTAGATTTGTAATGCTGGCTCTGAGCCCTGGTTGGTTTCCCCACTAGGGGAAGATAGAGACAGGCTGGGGCCATTTATTGACCTGTCAACACCCATGTCCAGTGGAGAAGCAATTACAGAAGCCAGAACTCCCACCTTCTGCACCCCATAGAGATCCTTGATTGATACTCCCAGAGGGATAAATAGGGAACTGGGCCAGGTGGTGGTGCACCTGGTTAGGTGCACACATTACAGTGCATAAGGACCCAGGTTCAAGCCCCTGGTCCCCACCAGCAGGGGGAAAGCTTCATGAGTGATGAAGCAGGGCTGCAGGTGTCTTTCTGTCTCCCTCTCTATCTCCCCTTCCCTCTCAATTTCTCTCTTATCACTATTCACTAATAAATAAATAAAATATTTAGAAAAAAAATAGGGAACCTTCCAGTGGAGGGGATGAGATCTGGCACTCTGGTGGAAATGGTATCGAATTGTACTCCTCTTAGCCTACAATCTTGTTAATAATTATTAAATCACTAATAAAAACAAAGTTGAAAAATAATGAAAACACAAAGCAGAACTTGGACTTGGTGGGGGTGTGGGAGAACATTCTAGACCAAAGGCTTGCTTTGGCCACAGATCCTAGGCATTCTGGATTTAAATTCATCCCACCTTCGACAATAAACCTCAGATGACTGGATCTGGGCTGGGCTCAAGGCAGCCCATCCACCCATGGGCTTATCAGTGAAATGTTGGCCTAGTAGAAAAAGCTTTATTTAGTTGAAGACTTTAGAGAATCTCGTTGGCTTAGTCAATCCCTGTCTTGGGTGATGAGAATCTTTTCTCAGAAGCAGCCCTTTAGTAATTGAAGGAGCAGTGAGAAGACTGCAGAGCAGTGAGTGTTAGTAGGAAGGAGTAGGGGTCCAGGCGCTTGTGTTTCTGAAAAGGTCAAGGTTGCCTTGGGTGCTGAGCAATTTTCCTGTACTAGACTCTGTAAGAGAACTGGGTACTGGGCTTTTCTTGAGTTCTGCTGAAATTTTATTACTTAGCTAAGATCCCCGTTTTCCATAAATAATTTATGTTACCTGCCTGTCCCATATATGCGATAACCCTAACAAAACTTTTTTTTTAAATTTCTTTATTGGGGGGTTAATGTTTTACATGCAACAGTAAATACAATAGTTTGTACATGCATAACATTTCTCAGTTTTCCACATAACACTACAACCCCCACTGGGTCTTCTGTCATCCTTTTTGGACCTATACTCTTCCCCCTCCCACCCACTCCAAAGTCTTTTACTTTGCTGCAATACACCAACTTCCATTCAGAATCTATTTGTGTTTTCTCTTCTAACAAAACTTTAATTGCATCTATAATGAGCATCTGATGTTACTGTTTTTAGTTTACTCTAGCATGTTGTCTTTTCAAAATGTTTTGATACGAATTACCTAATTCAGTAACAAGATGCTCCTTAAGAATCTGTATTCCATGCTTACTAGTCCAGAAATTCAAGTACCACCTATCTTCACTGTTTGCTAGGTTTCCCTTTTTTTTTTTTTTTTTTTGGTTTAGTCCATTTTCTTTTCTTTCCTTTTTTTTCCTGAAGTATTTTCATCTCTGGCCAGATTTCTAATTCCAGTTCTACACTGCAGCTCTTTGGAGCATCTATGTGTTCTATTTCAAGTGCCTGACACATTGATCTGTAACAGCAACACTGGGAGCTTTTCACCATGACACCATAGCCTAGTGCAGGTCTAGAGGCCACAGCTGATGGATATGGAGTCTGAGTACCTGCCCATACCACACACCTGGACCAGGGCATTTTCATTACGGTGGCTTCAAGAACTTTCACCACCACCACCATGGGCAACTCTTTGGTGTTGCTTTGCTGCGTCTGCATTTCTGGGTCTTGGCCCACCGGTCTTTGGGGAGGGGAGCAGTGAGCAGTTTGGGTAGACATATAGACAAGAGACTTCCAGACTGAACTTTATGAGATCCTTTAAGTCCTATAACTCCCAAGGAATACTGCCTTAGAGGCTGTTATTCTCTCTTACTGAGAGTATGAAATCCATCTGCTTGGTTTACTGAGAGTATGCTGGTAGGTGCATTCATAGCAGAGGAGATGTTTCTAACATTTAACTACCTCACAGCCTAGGCCTCAGGCAAATTCTGAGACGTGAATTTTACTCTCTCAACGGGGAAGAGAGTTTCTGAGTGAGGTCAGCTGCTCTTTTCCCATCTAGACTGACAGAGGAATGGTGAGGCACACTGAGTTAGTTGCCCTGGCCCTCTGCAGTCTGCCCTGTAGCCCTCTCATTCTGGCTCACACTCTCCTCCCCAAGAGAGGGGTCATCTTGAGTAGGACCTTGTGCCACTTTCCTGTAATTAAAGATGCAGACTGGCATGCAGAGCAGGCTCTGTTTGACCTATAGTAATCTTTGTTCTGGGATTCTACTGTGATTGTGCCAACATGCCTCACACATGTTTAACTACCTGGGGCTTAGCCCCCAGCTTTCCCAGCTGCTGGGCTTAGATCTTCTGGGTTGCTCCGAGGCACACTTCCTACAGGTTGCTCCTGGAGACAGGGCACTGTTGAGGGTTGACTTCGCCTCGGGGGCCCCTCAGTGACTTTGCTGAAACTTTTTCTGGAAACTTAGGATGTTCCCTCCACCCAACCTTCCTTCTTTTCTCTCTGGCAGATAGTGCAGGAAGGAACGAAGGGCCCAGGAGAAGTGGACATTCTCAAAGGGCTATGTCAGCTTAAGGCCCACAGGCTCACTAGAGAGAGGCTGTCTCCTATTGGAGACACACCACACTGTCAGAATGTGGCACCAACATCACTGAGAAGTTCTTCAGGTCAGGGATGGTGCACGAGGGGTGAGTACAAACAGCTTGTTAGCATGAGGAAGGGGCGGCATAGGTGTGACAGAAGGCAGTGGTGGTGTTAAGCTGCCTGAAGCAAAGAGACCTCAGGAAACTCACTCACCAAAAGGCCTGGAAGGAGGGCAATCAGGACATTCTGGAGATGTCTAATGGAGTGTGGCGTTAGTCTTGCATCTAGCAGGCAGGCCGCTGACAGAGGGTGAGGCTTATCAATGTCTTTGGTGGGTCATGAAGCTCTCTGGGTGAAGAGCCAGTGCCCACACGCTCTGCTGTGGCTGCACAGCTAAACTGCCTTATCACAGAAGCAGCCCTGAGAGGTCAGGAAACAAATGAGTAGCTGTACGTCAAGAAAACTTAGTGTATAGACACAGGTGGTTGCTTAGATTTGGCTCATGGGCCACAGTTTGCTTAGTGCTTATCTATTAAAAAAAAAAAAAAGAGGAGTTGAAGGCCGCCACTATAATTGAAAGTCAAGATGCCTTGCTTAATTTTCAGGCTTGAGTCCATTTTTAGATGTCGAACCCACTGACTGACGGGGGTCCAGGGAAGGGGAGGCTATAGCGCCATGCCAGTGCACACCACTGTGGCCCAGTCCCTCTCCCTTTTTTTTTCTGGGAGAGTCACAGGCTGTCCACCTTTGATACAACTTTATTGAAAGAAGTAACCATGGCACAAGGTCCCAAAGGAACAGGCTGGGCGTGATGGACCCAGCTGTTGGAGGGAAGGAAGGTTAAAGCATCTTGAAGGAGTCGACACTGGCAAAGAACCCACGGACAGCACCGAAGGCGTTCTGGGAAGAAGGAGCTCGGGCTTCCTCCATTTTTACTTCAACTCCTGGGACTGTGCCTTCTAGTCTCAGGCTCAGTTTTCTCTTTCATGGGACATTGCACATCACTATATCTGCCTCTAGTCTGTTCCTCCCACCTCCCCATACATCTCCAGTCCTTCTCTTTTTTGAGAAACTATATCTACTAGTCATGCAGGAGGCCCAGTATTCACACTTTTCCATTTGTCTGATGGCAGGGACCTTGAACTAACTTTGCAGTGCCTGGTTTAACACCTGTTGGAACACTGAATAACAATAACCACAGTGATTACCATTTATTATTCACCATTTAGTGAATCCCAGGCCAGGTTTAGAATCATTTGCTTCTTTTGTATGAACATTTAATTTTCATAAGGCTCCCATGAGGTAGATTATACATACACGAACACACACACGACCTCCATTTTACCAATGTGATCAATGGAAGAACATCAGTACCTTGGCTTTGAGAGTGGTAGTGTACGAATACTAATATAGGGTTGGGTGGTGGTCCACCTGGTAGAGTGCACACTGCCATGTGCAAGGACTGGGGTTTAACCCCCAGCTCCCACCTGCAGGGGCAAAGCTTCCTGCACGGTGAAACAGTGCTGCAGGTGTCTCTCTTGCTCTCCCCTTTCCCTCTCCATGCCTGTCTATCAGTAAATTAATTAACAAAAAAACAAAGTTCTTTCAAGAGCCCTGGTGGAACCTCCATGGGTGGTTTTAGTAGAGCTTTCTTGATAGTCTTGATGGGTAGGGAAGGTTTGATCCCGGCTAGAGGTGACCAGGTGCCAGCCTCCCCTTCCTTCCTGAAGAAGGAAACACTTCATTTGTACAGTGGCCCCTCAGCACTCAGCCTGGTCTCTTTTCTTTCCAGCCTGACAAAAAAACCAAATACAAACATAACTTGCTTTTCACAGTCTCATCCATTAAGACATCCATTACCCAGGAGACACTGTTTATTCTTTTAGCATATCTTTAATGTAAGATCACCTTTTTTTTTTAATGCATTTTGGGTATTGAAACCAGGGCCTACCTCTGAGCCACCTCTCTGACCCCAGGGAGATGGACTTTTCCCCCCCCCTTTTTGATTAATAGTAGGTTTTAAGATTGTTAGAATATAGCATATAGTTCCACACCTACCACCAGAGTTCTGTATCTCCACCCTCCTGCTTCAGGGAGGTGGAAATTCAAGTGAAAATACTGCCCCCAACTGAGTTTGGGACAAAATTTCTGAGAAAATTCTGACTCCACGTGATCCACAATTTGTTTTCAAGCTATTTAAAAAAGTCTTTATTTGGGTAGTCGGGTGGTAGCGCAGCAGGTTTAGTGCATGTGGCGCAAAGTACAAGGACCGGCTTAAGGATCCCAGTTTGAGCCCCGGCTCCCCACCTGCAGGGGAGTCACTTTACAAGCGGTGAAGCAGGTCTGCAGGTGTCTATCTTTCTCTCCCCCTCTCTGTCTTCCCCTCCTCTCTCCTATCTAACAACAATGACATCAATAACAATAATAACTACAACAATAATGAAAAACAACAAAGGCAACAAAAGGGAAAATAAATAAATCTTTATTTATTTTAGATAGAGACAGAAGCTTAGAGGGAAGGTGGAGATAGGGAAAGATACCTGCAGTCCTGCTTTACCACTTGTGAAGCTTACCCACTGCAGGTGGGACCAGGGCTTGACCCTGGGTTCTTGCATACTGGAATGTGTACACTCAATCATGTGTGCCACCGTCCAGTCCCAATCCACTATTTTTCCTAAGTCCCACCAGAAGACCTATCCAGATGCAGAGTCTGAGCCTACCAGAGCCACATTCTTGCTCTGCACACATGTACATGAGCTTAGCAGGCCCTTCGTGCTCTAGGAGAGAGGTTTCCACTCTCATACACCACCTTGCTCAGACATGTGGAGGATAAGCTCTCAGATCATGCACTATGAAGCCTATAGTACATACCTTCCTTGATTTTTTTTTTTTTTCTTTTTTGGACTGCCTAGTAGTCAGTCCCTTAAGTTTTTCATCAGAGTGTGATCAGTTAACAGGTGCAGGACTTTCCTGACACAGCAGGCAGGGACCCAGGAATATCCATCAAATAATGACAAAAGCCCATTAAGTGACTGGTTAAGGTCTCAGCCTTCCCCCTGGCCGTCTAATGTTAATTAGAGTCAGTGCTATGCTTCAAAGGAGGAGTCTTGGGTGTGATAGTTAGAATAAGCACCTATGGGAGACCCTGGGGCCTGCTTAGGACATGCTTCTTCACTAATTTCTCCTTCCTCCCCACTTCATCTGCATCCCCCCCCCCCCAGCCCCTGTCCCCACTTCATCTTTTCTCCTTCTTTTTCACTTCCACTCTTCTTCCTTACTGTTCTTCCTTCACAGAGAACAATCAAGAGGGGAGAAGGAGATAGAGAGGGAGAGAAAATGAGAGATACCTGCTGCACTACTTCGTCTCTCATGACAATGTCCCTCCTGCAGGTGGGGACTGAGGTTTCACACCTGGGTCCTTGGGCACAATAGCATATGCACTCAACTGGGCTTGCCACTGCCTCGCTCTCCTTAACTATAATTTTACACCCATTGACTTCAAACTAACCAATCAAGTAGCCCCTCTCCTGTGAGTTTCTGGTTGATAGTCTTTCCTCTCTCCTCTCTCCTCCCAGGGTTGCCGGCCTCCTGGGCAGCGTGCATGGCACCACATAGCTGCCCAGAGTTCTGCTGGCGTCACCCATCCTCTTGTCTCAACAGTCAAGAATGCAAACAAAACAAAACAAAACCAACTAAGACAAATGAACATCCACCACACTCAAAATTCCAGAGTAAGAAGAGATTCTATTTCAGACCATTATAAAGATCACACATTCCACCTAACCCTCAACCCCACAGCTCCAGTATACTGCAATTTCTAGGAATCCATCTTTTGGGCCAACCAAGGCTGCTCTTGTTTTATTGAGAGCTTTTAAACCGGGAGTTGCTCACCAGTTCAGAAACAGGGGCAGATGGAACAAAGTTGTCCCTGAGCCCAGTCTGTATTTGTACCTGCAGTGCTCAGAATGACCAGACCCATGATCAGAGAGAGAAAACATTGATCTAAATAGAATTTTTTTAAAAATTCAATTTGAAGGGAGTCTGGTGGTAGCTCAGTGGGTTAAGCACAAGGACCCCAGCAAAGTGCAAGGACCGGCATAAGGATCCTGTTTCGAGCCCCCAGCTCCCCACCTGTAGGGGAGTCACTTCACAAGCAGTGAAGCAGGTCTGCAGGCGTCTGTATTCTTTCTCCCTCAGTCTTCCCCTCTTCTCTCCATTTCTCTGTCCTAACAACGACGACAACAATAATAACTACAACAACAAAAAACAAGGGCAACAAAAGGGAAAGAAATAAATATAAAAAAATAAAAATCAATTTGAAATGTACAAAACAAAATGTGAAAAATGTAAACAATTCTTTCAAGGGATCTGACTGGAGTGAAAATTTTGATAAACGCGCACATCTGAAGCTATTAAAATCACACACACACACACACACACACACACACACACACACACACACACGCGTGAAACTGACAAACGCGCACATCTGAAGCTATTAACACAGACACCTATTAAAGGCCCATACACTTGCAGTAAGACTTGGGCCTGATCAGAAAAAGGGTCTGCTCGGTCTGGCTCGCCCACACTTCGGACCCACCCAGGCAGTGCAGCCAATGGGAAACGTCCAGTCCCAGCTGGCCGGAGGCCTGTGGAGGCCTCAGCGCTCACCCAGCAGCGGGCCATGGCACTTTGTGGCGTCTGGGAAACGAGCTCGGGGGAAGCTGTCTGTCTGTCTGTCGGGACAGGGAAGCTGGTGAGGAGAAGCACAGAACGCTCTGAAGCACCTGACCCGCAGGCTCTGTGGCCACAGCCCGCCTCCACTTGGTCCCTCCCAGTTATACAACACGGGTTGGCACCAGGCGGGGGTGGACGGGAGGTGACAGGTGGCTTCTGTGCCCGCCGTCTCCCCCCACCCCGGGGTCCCGGGGCCCCTCGGAGCGCGAGTGCACTTGCTGGCGGCGCGGCGCCACCGTCCCCGACCTTCCTGAACCTTTTCGGGGAGCCCGGCTCTCCCCGCCTCCTGCCCCTGGGGGCGGGCGCGGGCGGGGCCCAACCAAGAACTCGGGTCCCCGCGGGGAGCCGCAGCTAGAGAGTATCTGCACCGAATCTGCACCGCGGGAGGCTCGGCTCGCCCCGCCCCGGTAAGAGGCAGGGGGTCGGGGGTTGGGGGTTGGCAGCCTGGGACCCAGACCACCCTTGGGTTGGGTGTGTGTTGGGGTGAGCTGCACGCCCCTCCGAGTCTACACCCCCAGGGACATAGAGTCTGGGGGTGCAGGGGCTGGGCGGGCGCCTGCGGAGGGGCTGTCCCAGAAAGAAGTTTCTTGGTGTGTGGGCATTTCTGGATGTCTCAGTATGGAGGAATTTTGGGCACCTGCCACTCGTTGAATGTGAGTAGCTCGGCTCCGATCCATCAGAAGGTTTATTTATTTTTTTATTTGTGATTTAATAATGTTTAACAAGATTGTAAGATGACTGGGGGTACAATTCCATACAGTTGCCACCAACAGAGTTCTGTGTCCTGTCCCATCCGTTGTAAGCTTCCCTAATCTTTATCCCTCTGGGACCACATCAGAAGGTTTAAGCAGGGTTCCCATTGCTGTGAGGCAGGGTTCTGCCCCTTGTTTGTTCTGTGTACACTTCTGGCAGTTCTGGAAAGACTAAGGGCCCCTTCTCAGAGTGGCCCTCCTTTGGGGCCTGGTGGTGGTACCTCTGGTAAAGTCTATACCTTATAGTGTACAAGGACCCAGGTTCAAGCCCCAGATTTCCACCTGCGGGGAGGAAGCCTCACAAGCAGGGCCACAAGTGTCTCTTCCTTCCTCTGTTTCCCCTTCCACTCTGAATTTCGATCTCTAAGCAAACAAACAAATAATGGTTCTTTAAAGGTATAAGCAGCAGTATTTAAAATTTTTTAAATATTTATTCCTTGTTGTTGCCCTTGTTGTTTTATTGTTGTAGTTATTATTGTTGTTGTTACTGATGTCATCCTTGTTGTATAGGACAGAGAGAAATAGAGAGAGGAGGGGAAGACAGAGAGGGGGAGAGAAAGACACCTGCAGACCTGCTTCACCGCTTGTGAAGCGACTCCCCTACAGGTGGGGAGCCCCAGGGCTCAAACTGGGATCCTTATGCCGGTCCTTGTGCTTGTGCGCCAGCTGTGCTTAATCCACTGCTCTACTGCCCAACTCCCTAAGCAGCAATCTTATAGGAAAAAAACCAACAAAATCTTACAGCATATTTGTCAAAATATGAAAAGATTTTGTGGTGAAATATGTGTGTCTTTAAGATACTGAATTGAATAAGATCCTGTAGTGGATCCAATAACTACCATCTTTCTTCCTCCCTCTTTTTTCTTCTTCCCTCCCTTCTCTATTCCTCCTCTCCCCTGTGCTGCCAGAGGAAGAGAGAGTGAGAGCATGAGAGGGTGAAAGAGAGAATGAAAGAGAACACAACAATGAAATTTTCTTCCATGTAATGGAGGCCAGACTTGAGAATCTGAGTCACACATACACTATCCAAGTGAGTTATTTCACCTGCCCACTGTCATAAGTTTTGAGTTGTAATGAGCATGAACAGTGCTTCAAGATATAGCTAACACCTGCAATACAAGAAAACATAAGACTTCTGTTGGTGACAGAGTAATTGCTAATACCTATCACTGTGACCTAATGCTATGATGCTGAAGTTATATTTGAAGTTACATGTGAAGACTGAGTTACATTTCAGTTAGAGATTAGTGAACATCAAGACACAGAACTTTTTTTTTTCCATCCACAGTCATGGATCTCAGGCTGACATCCCTTGTTAGTGGAAAGGCTATTGCCCAGAGAGTCAGGTAATATGCCTTTTGGACTTGACACTTACACTGTCTAGCAGCATGGACTTGATTTTGATCTTTGCATCTTAGCTTCTTCAGGGCATAATTGAGATAGTTGAGCCTTCCCAGGTATTTAAGGTGCTGCACCGACAAGAGGGAGTAACATCAGTACCACTTAGCAAAATGTGTGCTGGTCTCCCTCCTTGGGATTCAAGCATCTGGTATTGTATTCTTGGTGCACTGAGTATGTGAGAGGTATTGACAGATAGTTTCCTAAGGAGTAAGTGGACTTGAGAGCATGCTTGTAATTCCATATTAAAAAAAAAAAAATCATCAAGGAAAAAGTTGGTGGTTTGAGAAATGACTCTTTAAACTTTTTTTTTTCTTAATTGACTGAACTATTATGTAAATACATCTGGAACTAGTGTGCTTGGGATATCAGCCAGGACCTGTAGGGGTGTGTGTGTGTGTGTGTGTGTGTGTGTGTGTGTGTGTGTGTGTTGGGTACGCTGCTTGAGAAAATGAAAGTCTTGATAGAGATGGAAGATTCCTTTTAAAACAGTTTTTCCTCCAGTTTCCCTGCGTCTAGGCTTGTTAATCCGATATGTTGTAATACAGGAAATGCCATATAAGGAGTGGAGACCATTTGATGGTGAAACATTTCTAGACATAGGTAACTTTTCTCTTTCCTCTTTTTTCCCCCTCCAACTTTCTCTGCCCACCACATAGTTCCTCTGACCTTGACAATTTGATAAATAGTAACAGTGGGGCAAATTAGAGGCTCCTGAGGAGGCCTGAAGCCAAACAGTTGCTTTTTTTAGTTCCTAGCTTAAATATCTGTGTATTTTGTGCGTTGCCATGTGCTCAACCCCAGTCTGAGCCTGGTATTGTTGCACTGAAGGAAGCTTTGGTGCTGTGGTCTCGTTCATTCTCTTTTGCTGCCCCTCTGACTCTATAAGTGGGGTGGGAGTGGGGGTGGGGGAGTGAGCCCTCAGTGGTGAAGCCCTGGAGCTGACCAAACAAGCAAGCAAGCCAACAAACCGCTGTCTAAGGCCTTGGAGGATGCTCCGTGGATAGAGCACATGCCTCCCATGTGTTTGATCCCAGGTACCAAGTGAGAACGCCGTGGACGAAAACAGACAGATTTCATTGTGGAGTGGTGCTTTTGTATCTCTCTCAAAAACATCTCTGCAATTCAATACATATGAATGGCAATAGGAAGAAGACAAGCAAATACAACTAAACAGCCCTGCATGTTCTCTGCAAAGTGCTAATCGGGAGCAGGAAGATGGAGAGAGAACTTTGGAGAACAGGAGATGGAGGACATCCTGTATCCTCTAACTTCGGGAAGGGCAATACTAGTGTTGGAGCCTAAGCTCTGTCCTCTCAGAACTCATGTGATTAAGCACTGGCCTCCAGTGGGTTAGGATACTACTCACTGGAGCTAGAACCTTTCAGAAGCTAGTTAAAGTTCAATGAGATCATCGGGTGGGGCCCTACTCCATTATGACTAGTGTTCTTAGAGAAGCCCCAACCCCACCCCACCTCAGGCCTGAATGGAGGCGGTGGAAGGCCACCTTTGCAGCTAAGAGACTCCTTGGGAGACACCAAGCCTGGCGGCCTTGATTTTGAATTTGAGGTCTCCAGAACTGTGAGCAATATTTTGTGTTTGAGCCACCCAGTCTGGCTGCTCCTTGTAGCAGCCTGAGAAGACTGACTCGGGCTGAGAAATTTTAAATTGAGTGTGAGCCCCCTCCCCCCCCTTCCTCTGCTGCACTGACCTTCAAGGTCACTCACTGTTCCTGACGAGGTTGTTCAAAGATGGGAGGAGGAAGGCCCAATACAGACACATTTTTTTGTGCTCATACTTCTGCTTCAGTTTTGGCTTGAGGGAACGGCTAACATTTATCAGGCCAATGAGTTCAGACTGGGCCCTGTTTTATGAAAACAGAAGCAAAGACTCTTCTGCAGTTCCATGGGATGAATCCTCTGTGAGGCAATGGTGCCGTATGTCTGGATATGAGAATGGGGGCTGGCTCACAGGGTAACTGGGAATGTGGAGGAGAAAGAGTCCATTAATGTGGGAAAACAGTACCCTGCCACTACAGAGGACCCTTAAAAGCTTTGGTCTTCCATCTTCCAGAGTGTGAAAAGATCACTTATTATTCTAAGCACCCTACTCTGTGGTATTTTGATACGGAAGCTATATCAAGTTATGACATCAGGGTATTCTCTATTCTGAGTCACAGAGGCCTCATTCACCTTCACGATTCTGACTGTCAGGAAAAGCAGAACTTGGAGTTGGCTACAACAGACCAGGCTAGCTGTTGTACCTTGTATGTTGTAGGTGAGTGATGGGGTGGTGGTATTGATCCTACTTCACTTCGATAGGTCAACATCTGTTAGTGACATATCAATATTTCCAGGATTTGGCCCTGGTCCAGCCTTCCTTCTGGTATGGCTGGGAAGCAGAAGCTCCAGCCCCATTGTCATTAGAGGAGAGGCAATGCCCTTATCTCCATCCTGGGACCACTCCCTCACTTCTGGAAGGGAGACCTCCATAGTGTGACCACGGTGGTGATTTCACTCTGATTCCTTTTTTTTTTTTTTTTTAAATACAACTTTATTTATTTATTTATTTATTGTCTCCAGGGTTATCACTAGAGCTGAGCTGGGGCTCAGTGTCTGCATTATGAATCCACTGCACCGAGAGGCCATTTTTTTTTTCCCATTTTGTTGCCCATGTTGTTATTGTTGCCATTGCTGTCATTGTCGTGTGGGAGGGGAGACAGAGGGGGAGAGAAAGATGGACACCTGCAGACTTGCTTCACTGCTTGTGAAGGAACGTCCCTGCAGGTGGGTAACCGGGGGCTTGAACCTGGATCCTTGCATCAGTCCTTGTGCTTCTCACCATGTGCGCTAACTGCTGTGCTACCGCCCGGTCCCCAACTCTAATACTTTCTTTCCATTCCCATGTGCTCTGGGCCTAGGATGTCCCCACAGGGGCAATGATATGTTTTGTCAGTCCCCTTGTTTGGATTGTTAAGAGCTCTCCAAGTAAGTGCTAGGTCTCAGCAAAGCAATTCTGTGTTTTTCTGAGCAGGTGAATGTTGTTTAGTATGGGGGGGGAATCACCTATTTTCTGGCCACCTGGGTTTATATGAAAATCACAAGACTTGTAAGGTCTAGGTGACTAAGTCCAACTTTGTTTTGAGTGAGAGAGTCAAAACTCAACTAGACTTAGCCACTTATACTCATGGAAACAGATTCAAAGTGGTTAAGTGACGACTTTGGCTCCACAACCTCTCTGTCCTCATCAAAAGGGATAATAATACTCAGCTCTCAGTGGTGCTAGGTGCATAGAAGGCCTTCCAAAATCTGTGTCTCTGATGATTTTATCATGTGTGGCATAGTGCACCACTCCATAGCATCTGCCCAGCGAGTCACGGTTGATGGTCCAGGTTGAGGACTTAGGGGAAGTTAAAGGGAGGGATATAGTATCTCCTTCTTTGAGGAATTGTAAGACCCTTAGAAGTCCTCTTTGTTGAAGCAGCTCCTAACTCTGACCAGCCTAAAGAGTTAGTGGAACAGCATTCCTGTTTGAGTACCTGTTTTAGAACCTCGACTTCTCATCTTCATTTAGACAATCAGGGCTTAGGGGCCCTTCAAAGTCACCTACATGCACGGCTCAGAATGATTATGAACAAGCCCTGCCTGGCACTACTTGGAAAGTGGACCCTGGTCTCAGGACCTCTGCAGAAAGGGTACCTATGCCATTTAAGACATGCGCTTAGGAACCCTGGCCCATATGCTGCCATGCCAGGCTCTCATCTTGTCCTCACCACTAAAGGACTGCGTCTGACGTCTCTTCAATCATATTCTAACAACAGTTGTATAAGTACAGAGTCCATTCTCACTGTGTCAATAAGACTGCACACACTGGTTTCTAGAGAACAGTGTGGCCATGTAATTGGCCAGTCTCTGTTTATAATGACACTCCACCCTTTGGAGACTTATATGCGAAATGATTTTATTGTTCTTTAACAGCCTCAGCTGAAGCTCTTCTGGATGACTGGGGATGGGTTCACACAAGCAGAGGGAGAGATTGAAGGGGAACCTGCATTATCCTTGCCTGAAGGCCAGCTGTGAGTGATGGGGCCTGTATACTCACACTTGAGTGGTGGACCTCCCACTGGCTTCAGCAAGCCTTAAAAAAAAGGGGCATTTCTGGGAGTCAGGCAGTAGTGCAGCGGGTTAAGCACATGTGGCGCAAAGCGTAAGGACTGGTGTAAGGGTCTCGGTTTGAGCCCCCGGCTCCCCACCTGCAGGGTGGTGACCAGGTAGTGAAGCAGGTCTGCAGGTGTCTGTCTTTCTCTCCCCCTCTCTGTCTTCCACTCCTCTCTCCATTTCTCTCTATCCTATCCAACAACAACATCAATAACAACAGTAACTACAACAATAAAACAACAAAGGCAACAAAAGGGAGTGAATAAATAAATAGAAGAGATCCAAAAAGCCAAGAAATACATGAATAAATGCTCCAAGTCTTTGATTGTCAGAGAAATACAAATAAAGACAACAATGAGATACCACTTCACTCCTGTGAGAAAAGGTAACAGCAACAAATGCTAAAGAGGTTGTGGGGTCAAAGGAACCCTCCACTGCTGGTGGGAATGTCAATTGGTCCAACCTCTGTGGAGAACAGTCTGGAGAACTCTCAGAAGGCTAGAAATGGACCTACCCTATGACCCTGCAGTTCCTCTCCTGGGGATATATCCTAAGGAACCCAACACACCCATCCAAAAAAATCTGTGTACATATATGTTCTTGGTAGCACAATTTGTAATAGCCAAAACCTGGAAGCAACCCAGGTGTCCAACAACAGATGAGTGGCTGAGCAAGTTGTGGTATATATACACAATGGAATACTACTCAGCTGTTAAAAATGATGACCACCATTTTCAGCCCATCTTGGATGGAGTTTGAAGAAATGCTAAGTGAAATAAGTCAGAAAAAGAAGGCTGAATATGGGATGATCTCACTCTCAGGCAGAAGTTGAAAAACAAGACCAGAAGAGAAAACACAAGTAGAACCAGAACTGGAGTTGGCATATTGCAACCAAAGTAAAAGACTGTGGAGTGGGTAGGGGGGAGAATACAGATTCAAAAAGGATGACAGAGGACCTAGTGGGGGTTGTATTGTTATATGGAAAACTGGGAAATGTTATGCATGTACAAACTATTGTATTTACTGTCGAATGTAAAACATTAATTCCCCAATAAAGAAATTTAAAAAAATTAAATACCCAAAAAGGGGCATTTCCTTTCCTTTTTTTTTTATTCACTAAGACAGAAAAATTCAGAGAGGAGAGGGGAGGCAGAGAGGGCGAGAGAAATACAGACAGTTGCAGACCTGCTTCACTGCTTGTGAAGCATCTTTGCTGCAGGTGGGTCTTTGCGCATAGTACTTTGTGCGCTTAACCTGGTGCACCGCTGCCCAACCCCCACCACCAGAACTCAGTTCCCACCACCAGAACTCTGTATCCCATCCCCTCCCTTGAAAGCTTTTCCATTCTTCATCCCTCTAGGAGTATGGACCCAGGATCTTTATGGGGTGCAGAAGGTGGAAGGTTTGGCTTCTGTAATTATTTTTACTTAAAGTGATCTGAATGACTGAGTTGTGCCCCCCCCCCCACCCTGGAGTCAGAATGTAAATATCCTCCTGTAAAGAAATTTTAGTGAACTTAAAGTTCAGTAACAACTGGCATGGTCTGGAGAAATAGCCCTTTCCTGAGCCAAGTCTCCGCAGCACAGGAACTGTGGCTTCCTTGCCATGTCTTCACTGGGAACTCATGATAGAGGCTTCCTACAGTTTCCCCCCTGGAGAATTAGAGAAGGAAAGGACCCTGCGGTGGTTCTCAGCCCTGAATCATCAGGGAGCTGTATATGGTTCTTTCTGTTTCCTGGATAAGTTGCTCTTGGGCCAGCCCCAGAGGATTTGCTTCACAGCTTAATATTTAAACGAATGCCCGACCTTCTAAGTGCTCTGGAGGAAGTACAGTCCTGACATGGTCCTACAGGAGGATTGCTCCACTTGTTGGCAATATATCAACCCAGTTCCTGTAGCAAGCAAGATAAGGCAGGGCTGCCATTAGTCAAGAGGAGGTGGGCCAAGCGGAAGGGCGTGGCCTGTGTAATCCATTTGAAGAACACCACTCCTGGTTTTATTAAAGGAATGGACTCCCTCTCCCTCTCCCTCTCCCTCTCCCTCTCCCTCTCCCTCTCCCTCTCCCTCTCCCTCTCCCTCTCCCTCTCCCTCTCCCTCTCCCTCTCCCTCTCCCTCTCCCTCTCCCTCTCCCCCCTCCCCCTCCCCCTCCCCGTTCCCCTCTCCCCCTCCCCTCTCCCTCCCTCTCTCCCCCTCCCTCCCTCCCCCTCCCCCTCCCCGCTCCCCCCTCCCTCTCTCCCCCCTCCCCGCTCCCCTCTCCCCCTCCCCTCTCCCTCCCTCTCTCCCCCTCCCTCCCTCCCCCTCCCCCTCCCCGCTCCCCCCTCCCTCTCTCCCCCCTCCCCGCTCCCCTCTCCCCCTCCCCTCTCCCTCCCTCTCTCCCCCTCCCTCCCTCCCCCTCCCCCTCCCCGCTCCCCCCTCCCTCTCTCCCCCCTCCCCCCTCCCCCCTCCCCCTCTCCCCCTCTGCCCCTCTCCCTCTCCCCTCTCCCCCCTCCCCGCTCCCCCCTCCCTCTCTCCCCCCTCCCCCCTCCCCCCTCCCCCTCTCCCCCTCTGCCCCTCTCCCTCTCCCCTCTCCCCCCTCCCCCTCTGCCCCTCTCCCTCTCCCCTCTCCCCCCTCCCCCTCTCCCCCTCTCCCCCTCCCCCCTCCCCCTCTCCCCCTCTCCCCCTCTCCCCCTCCCCCCTCCCCCTCCCCTCTCCCCCCTCCCCCTCCCCTCTCCCCCTCCCCCTCCCCCTCTCTCACTTTTCTATTGAATCTTGAGAAACCCAGCACTGTTAGTACCGCTACTCTTTATTGATTTCACATGAACAAGGCTACAGTCTTTTCCCTTTGTTCCCTCTTGATAACTGGCCTCCTGAATCCCCTCCACGTGTGATTTGCATGCACACCTGCACCTCTCATCCTCGCCTGTCGCCTGCCATTCAGCAGAGCTTCCTATTCTTGGTCTTTCCTGTTATAATAGGCAGGCGCTTATTCACCACAGGCTCTGCTGTGCCCAGCACATTGCCTGGCACAGACTAACACCCCAAAACGCTGAAGTCTGAATTGCTGATATATCCTTTCAACTCCCCTCCCACCTCCAGAGGGAGTCTTTTTTTTTTTTTTTTTATCCCCCTCTAGGTCCTCTGACATCATGTTCCAGGACCTGAACACCAACCCCTCTCCCAGAGTCCTTTACCCCTCTCCCAGAGTCCTTACTTTGGTGCAAACCCATTCTAAGTTCTGCTTTTTTACTTTTTTTATTTTTCAACTTTTTTTTAAAATTTACTATTGGTGGTCTAATAATGATCAAGAAGATTGTGGGATAAGAGGGGTACAATTCATACAATTCATACAAGGACTTTCACTGCCATTACTAGAGACCAGTAGTTCAAATGCACAAGGGCTAGCAGGTGACCCAAAAGAGTGACACAGGTCAAATGGTGCTGGGGTGAACTGGAACCTCAGGCAGGGTCTTGATGGGCTATCTGGTGCCGACCAAGTGTGGACATTTGAGACTGAGTGTATTGTTGTTGGAAAGGCCGTGTGTGTGTGTGTGTGTGTGTGTGTGTGTGTGTGTGTGTGTTATCCCAAAATGTTAATGTTGGCACTAATTAAAAATTTAAGGAAACACTTTAGGTCAAACAAAACCAAGCAGGGGGCTGCTTTGTCACTCCTAGAGGGGATTCAGGCCCCAAACTTAAAGTTCAGTAATGTTTGCCAAGCCATCTTCTGTTCCCTCTTCCCAGGGAGCATTTTCTCTGGGCTGCTCTCCTTGTCTGTAGTTCTGCTGTGTTCATTGTAGGGAATTCCTTTTCCCAAACCTTAAACCTTCCATGACAAACTGGCTCAATAGGCTTTTGCCTCAGTTACACTGCCTCTCCATATAATTCCTCTCTCTACAGCTGCCCAGATATTAGCTTTGATACTTAAAGAAAAAAATTTCCATCCCATCCTATCTTATCTGAATCTTTAAAAAAATTTTTAGTCATTGGGGTGTGTGTGTGGGCGGGAGTACAGGTCCAAAAACGATGAATGACAGAGGACCTAGTAGGTGTTGTTATGTGGAAAACTGAAAAATGTTATGCATTTACAAACTGTTAAAACATTAATCCCCCAATAAAGAAATTAAAAACACTTTTTTAGTCATTAATTATTGGATAGAGACAGAGAAATTAAGAGGGGGAGGAGGGAGGAGATAGAGAGGGAGAGAGACAGAGAGACACCTGCAGCCCTACTTCACCATGTGTGTAGCTTTCCCCTGCAGATGGGGACCACAGGCTTGAATCTGGGTCCTTGCGCACTGTAATGTTAGTGATTAAACAGGTGTGCTACCATCTGGCCCCTCTTTAGTTGCATTTGTAATGCCCATTTCTAATCAGGCCCTTCTCTCTCCTTCCGAGCTCCTGCTAATGAAATACCAGGATCTAAAGGGATTTTGCTCAGCCCAAAATGACAGAAAGTGTATGGTTTGGATGGAGGAAGAGGAGGAAGAAATGGAGAATCACCAGCACAAACAGTTCAACAAAATTCTGAATCCCCTCCATTGGAAACTGCAGTAGTTAGCCCAAGGCCGCAGATTTGGGTTGACTATTATTTCTTTTAGAAAATATTTTATTTATTTATTCCCTTTTGTTGCCCTTGTTTTATTGTTGTAGTTATTACTGTTGTCGTTGTTGGATAAGACAGAGAGAAATGGAGAGAGGAGGGGAAGACAGAGAGGGGGAGAGAAAGACAGACACCTGCAGACTTGCTTCACCGCCTGTGAAGCGACTCCCCTGCAGGTGGGGAGCCGGGGGCTCAAACCAGGATCCTTAGGCTGGTCCCTGCACTTTGTGCCACCTGTGCTTAGCCCGCTGTGCTACTGCCCACCTCCCAACTATTATTTCTGTAACTATATTTATGTGTATTTTGGGCTGGGATTTCCGGCCCGCAGCATAGTCTTGGTATGTGAATACATGTGGCAACATGCTTAGAAAGCAGAATTATGACTTTACAGATTCAGGTAATTGTACTTCCAATAGAGATCAGTGGCCACAGATAGCCTAGATTAAGGTGATTTATTTTTTATTATATATTTTTTATTTATTCCCTTTTGTTACCCTTGTTTTATTGTTGTAGTTATTATTGTTGTTGTCATTGATGTCATCGTTGTTGGATAGGACAGAGAGAAATGGAGAGAGGAGGGGAAGACAGAGAGGGGGAGAGAAAGATAGATACCTGCAGACCTGCTTCACCACCTGTGAAGTGACTCCCCTGTAGGTGGGGAGCCGGGGGCTCGAACCGGGATCCTGACGGCTGTCCTTGCACTTTGCGCCACGTGTGCTTAACCCGCTCTGCTATTGCCCAACTTGATAAAGTTGATTTAATGTTCTGTGTGTAGGAAGTAAATCTGTAGTATAAATTCAGTTTAGGTCACGTTTCTTGATGTATTTATTTATTTTTCTGTGCTACAAAATTAACCAGTGTAGGACCGAGACAAGTTTTTTGTAGGTATAAGCTGGAGTGTGCATGTATGTTTATATTCTGTCGATACTTAAAACACCTTTTTCTGAGCACTTTTCTGGTTGATGATGCTTCTTTACCAGGCTTGTTTTTAATTCTTAATATTTATTTATTTTTTGACTGGAAAACCATTTATTTCAGGAGACAGAAAATGAGATGGGTCGGATAGAGAGGCAGAGGGAAGTGAGCCGCATGCCACCTGGCTTTACTGCTTGTGAAGCTTTCTCCTTGCAGGTGGCGACTGGGGGCTTGAACGTGGGTCCTTCTGTACTGTAGTGTGTGGGCTCTACCAGGTGCACCACTGCCCAGCCACTAGATTTATTTTTCATATTTTATGAGAGAGAGAGAGGGAGAGAGAAAAGAGCACAGTTCAGTTCTAATATATACAGCACCTGGATCAGTCCACCGCATCCATGCAAGTCCTGTGCGCTGTTTTTCCTTGCTATGGAAAGTCTCTCAAGTTTCAATATAGCAGGTGATAAGGGATGGCCTGGTGCTCTATTCTTCTGGAGTGATTAATGCATTTAAAAAAAGAAGTTGGGGCTGGGCAGTGGTGCACTCTGTAGAGCATACATGTTATAATGCACAAGGATCCAGGTTCAAGCCTCTGGTTCTCCCCTGTAGGGGAAGCTTCATGAGCAGTGAAGCAGGGGTGTGGTGTCTCTATTTCTCTCTCCCTCTCTATCTCCCCCTTCCCTCTTGATTTCTATCTCTCTCGGATGATGATGATGATGATGATGATAATTGTACCTATAGCTATGTTACTTAGTTGTAACAAAACTGATCCAGTCACTTACATAACTATAACACTGTACAGTAATGTGTAATTATTTTGCCTTTTATTTTTAAAATTTTTTATTCATTTGTTGTATACAGACAGAGAGACTGAGATGGAAGGGGAGAGAGACATCTGCAGCACTGTCTGACCACTCATGAAGCTGCCCCTCTGCAGGTGGGGACCAGGGCCTAGAACCCAGGTCCTTGCATTTCGTAACGTGCGTTTTACCAAGGGCTCCACCACCTGGCCCCCTACTTTGCCTTTTAAATACCACTTCACAGGTCAGTGGACATGCAAGGAGAAGGAACAATTTGTTAAATGTGTAGCATTTTCCATCTGAACAGCCTGCAGATGCATTTTCATGTAGGTGTGTTCACCTGGAGCTGGAGTTTTATCAAGTCCTGTGAGGCCAGCTGGCTGGGAAAGAACTGTCAGGAAGGAAGAGTGATTACTCAGCAGGCCTAGAGCAAGAGGTGTGGCCCCCCATTTAGGTTTGCAGGAAGCCCTGGCCAGCCAGGAAGCAGATAATCCAGGGAGGAAAGGGCAGGGCTTAGGTTGTGGTTATTGTCTGAGGGGAGATACAGACTGATAGGGTTTGGGGGTCAGCTTGGTAGCAGGCCCTCAGATCATCTGCTACTTGGCCCTGGGGTGACTGAGCAGAGGGACATTGCCTTGTTCACTATAAAAACCTGAGGCTGATTTATGTGTCAAAGTAAGCAAGTGCTTACTCTTTTTACGAGCTGGTGCAGAAAGAAGAATGGTGAGGAGTCGGGTGCTAGCGCAGGAGGTTAAGCACATGTGGCACAAAGTGCACGGACCAGCATAAGGATCCTGGCTCGAGCCCCCGGCTCCCCACCTTCAGGGAAGTCGCTTCACAAGTGGTGAAGCAGGTCTGCAGGTGTCTGTCTTTCTCTCCCCCTCTCTGTCTTCCCCTCCTCTCTCCATTTCTCTCTGTCCTATCCAACAATAACGACATCAATAACCACAATCATGTTAAACAACAAGGGCAACAAAAGGGAAAACAAATAAATAAATATTTTAAAAAAAGAAAGAAGAACGCTTATACAAAAACCAAATCAAAACAAACAAACAAAAAAGACCTTTCATTTCTGAGGCCCCAAGGTCCTGGGTTCAGTCCTCAGTACTGCCATAAACCAAGCTGAGCAATGCTCTGATAAACAAGTCAATAAGTTAGTGCTACAAGGGGGCTGTCTCCCTAGATTATAAGACCCCAGAATACCCATCAGAATACAAAAATAAAAGCATAATATGGCAGGGCTCAGAATCTTTCCAGGAAGCTTTCTTTCTTTTTTTTTTTTTTTGTTTAATTTCTTTATTGGGGAATTAATGTTTTACATTCGACAGTAAATACAATAGTTTGTACATGCATAACATTTCCCAGTTTTCCATGTAACACTACAACCCCCACTAGGTCCTCTGCCATCCTTCTTGGGTCTGTATTCTCCCCACCCACCCATCTCAGAGTCTTTTATTTTGGTGTAACACGCCAAATTCCAGTTCAGGTTCTACTTGTGTTTTCTTTTCTGATCTTGTTTTTCAACTTCTGCCTGAGAGTGAAGTCATCCCATATTCATCCTTCTGTTTCTGACTTATTTCACTTAACATGAATTTTTCAAGGTCCATCCAAGATGAGCTGAAAATGGTGAAGTCACCATTTTTTATAGCTCAGTAGTATTCCATATATATACTACAACTTGCTCAGCTACTCATCTGTTGTTGGACACATGGGTTGTTTCCAGGTTTTGGCTATTACAAATTGTGCTGCCAAGAACATATGTGTACACACATCTTTTTGGATGGGTGTGTTGGGTTCCTTAGAATATATCCCCAGGAGAGGAATTCCAGGGTCATAGGGTAGGTCCATTTCTAGCCTTCTGAGAGTTCTCCAGACTGTTCTCCACAGAGGTTGGACCAATTGACTTTCCCACTAACAGTGTAGGAGGGTTCCTTTGACCCCACACCCTCTCCAGCATTTGCTGCTGTTCCTTTTTCTGGTGTATGACATTCTCACAAGAGTGAAATGATATCTCATTGTTGTCTTTATTTGCATTTCTCTGACAATGAGAGACTTGGAGCATTTTTTCATGTGTTTCTCGGCCTTTTGGATCTCTTCAGTGGTGAATATTCTGTCCATGTCCTCCCCCCATTTTTGGATGGGGTTATTTGTTGTCTTGTTGTTGAGTCTGGCAAGCTCTTTATATATGTTGGTTATTAAACTCTTGTCTGATGTATGGCATGTAAAGATTTTCTCCCATTCTGTGAGTGGTCTCTTGGTTTGGGTAGTGGTTTCTTTTGCTGTGAAGAAGCTTTTTAATGTGATGTAGTCCCATAGGTTTATACTTGCCTTAGTCTTCTTTGTAATTGGATTCGTTTCATTGAAGATGTCTTTAAAATTTATGCAGAAAAGAGCTCTGCCAGTATTTTCCTCTAAGTATCTGATAGTTTGTGGCCTAACATCCAAGTCCTTGATCCACTTGGAATTTACTTTTGCATTTGGTGAAATATAGTGGTTCAGTTTCATTCTTCTGCATGTTTCAACCCATTTTTTCCCAACACCATCTGTTGAAGAGACTCTGCTTTCCTTATTGAATAGCCTGGGCCCCTTTGTCAAAGATTAGATGTCCATAGGTGTGGGGGGCTTAATTCTCAATTCTATTCCACCGGTCAGTGTGTCTATTCATGTTCCAGTACCAGGCAGTTTTGATGACAATGGCCCTATAATACAATTTGAGATCTGGGAGTGTTATGCCTCTGGTTCTGTTCTTTCTTCTCATGATTGTTTTGGCAGTTCTAGGTATTTTCTCGTTCCAGATAAACATGTGTAGCATTTGTTCTGTTCTCCCAGGAAGCTTTCATGAGGTGCTAAACTCAGTGTCCTGACTAGGCCCACAGGTTTTACACACAGACACTCAGGCTCATATGAGAGCATAGCAGGGAGCCACAGCATAGACTGGGCCAGGCTTGGACTCTTCTTGGTACTCAAAGTGGTACAAATTTGATGACATGAGCAATGTCCTTCCTGAGATCTTTCCAGATTTGAACCTGCCTTTTACATTGCAAACCAGAGAACACCGTGTCCCCTTGGCAGGGCCATAGGATGTCCAGACATTTGATCTAACCAAGTGGTGGACTTACACAGAAGCAAGTGAAGTTAAGCTCTTGACCATTTTCTTGCATGGAGCCTGTGGGTTCAGGAGGTCCCAGAGGGCTGGTCTGTCTCCCTTGCTCCCAGATTTATTAATATAAGAGTGAGAAGGGGAGTCAGGCAGTAGCACAGCAGGTTAAACACAGGTGGTGCAAAGCACAAGGACCGGTGTAAGGATCCAGGTTCGAGCCCTGGGCTCCCCACCTGCAAGGGAGTCACTTCACAAGCAGTGAAGCAGGTCTGTAGGTGTCTTATCTTTCTCTCCCACTCTGTTTTCCCCTCCTCCATTTCTCTCTGACCTATCCAACAACAGCGACATCAATAACAACAACAGTAACTGCAATAGAACAACAAGGGCAACAAAAGGGAATAAATATTTCAAAAAAATAGAGTGAGAAGAGAGAGAGACATGGAGAGAGAGGGAAAAATAAAACTGGAGTATAAATCTGGCATGTGATGCTGGGGGATTGAACTCAGGACCTCATACTTGTAAGTCTGTTGCTCTCGCTACTGTGAAACCTCCTTAATTTCATGGTAAATTGTCTAAACTAGATTTCAGGGGGACAGTGAGGTAACTCACCTGGGAGTGTGCCTGCGTTGTCATGAGTGAGACCTAGGTTCTAGCCCCTGGCTTACCACACAGGAATACTCAGATACAGAGGGAAACTTCGGTGCTGTGGTACCTTGCCTCACTCCCTCTCTCTCTGTCTGAAGAAAAAAAAGTCAACCCAGTGAAGCTCCTGTAACTATAAAAAAGAAGAAGAAAATACAACAACAGAACTTTGAAGTGTTAGGAAAAGAGAAAGAGAGAGGTTTCAGAGGAGTCTGGAACCACCAAAGATTCATTTCTTGATTTATTTTCTTACTTTAAAAGCAGTACTCACTGTTGTGCCTAATCCTGTATTTGTAATTCTTGGCTTGGAAATGGGCTACAATGCCCATAAAGCCTGCATCTGCTCTGCTGAGAGGTGGGATCACAGGACACATCTGCTCTGCCCAGTCCAGCATATCAAAGAAATCTCCCCAGATGCTGGGCCTGGAGAAGGTCCAGGTGAGGAGCTCCTCCACTCTGAATTGTTTGCTTATGTTAAGATCAGCATCTACTGCCCCAAAGGGTGTCTCAGGAAAAGCTGCTCTTAGGGAAAAGGACTCTTATGTAGTGTGGCTACTCAAGTAGTATTTGTGAGCTCACCTTGTCTCTCTGACTCTGTTCCATTTGTAAATTGGTCTTAGTGTAGGCCCAAGGGTGGGTCCTATGACTTGCAAAGCTATCATAAATAAATTCAGCTGTTTGGCTTGCTTTCAATTATCATAATGGCAAGAACAAAGTCGAGGAGTCAATTTGAACTGAACTCTACTGCTTAAATTAGTGATATTACCTAAGGCCTATACTCTAACCTTACACTTGACCTCATTTTTATCTGTAAAATGGCATTACCAACACCCCATTATGTTATTATAGGGAGTTTCCAAGACTGTGTGAACCAAGTATACCTAGTAAAAATTTTGTGCCAGCTAGCTATTTTGACAGTTTCTTCTGATTTTCCCATATCACATCCTGTCTTCTGGGAGCTTTTTGGTTGAAAGTTATAGAGGGGTAAAATATTCTTTATTTTTATATTTATTTATTTATTTTGCCTTCAGGGTTATTGCTGGGGCTTGGTGCCTGCACCACGAATTCACTGCTCCTGGAGGCTATTTTTTTTCCCTTTTGTTACCCTTGCTGTTTTATCATTATTGTGGTTATTATTATTGTTGTTATTGATGTTGTTGTTGTTGGATAGGACAGAGAGAAATGGAGAGAGGAGAGGAAGACAGAGAGGGGGAGAGAAAGAAAGACACCTGCAGACCTGTTTCACCTCTTGTGAAGTCACCCCCTCTGCAGGTGGGGGAGCTGGGGGCTTAAACTGGGATCCTAACACCTATCCTTGTACTTTGTGCCATGTGCACTTAACCTGCTGTGCTACCACCTGGCCCCCAACTGATGATATTCTTAGGGATCCTTTAATTAAATGGGCCTAGAAAGCCCAGGTGGGAGGAGCTGGTGAAAGAGGGGGGACCTTCCAGGTGCACCACCACTTGGACAGTAGGTTCCAGCACACTTGTGTTATGTGGTAGAGCTTCACTCAGCCCTCAGAGTATGCTTGGCCCAAGGAAGCCTGTGGCTGAGAAGGTGGCAGGGAGGAAATAGGTGGACTCCCTTTGATCAGTATTCTGCCAAATAGTGTGTTAAGAAATTGACCTTGAGGTTATTGAAACCTGAAGCAAAGCAGGCACACTCTGGCCTACACTTGAGCTCAAACAATTGTGAATCAGAGAAAGAAAAAGACTCTTTGTTTCCTCAAAAACAAAAGTAGCTGAAAGCCTGACTACAAGTTTAATACCAATATTGACAACTGCGTCGGTGCTATAGTGGTGAGCATAGCTGCCTTCCAATATTGACAACTTTCTGTTGATTCTGAGAGCTATCAAACTCTTTTTTTAAATTAAAAAAAATTATCTTTATTTATTTATTGGATAGAGACAGGTAGAAATCAAGAGGGAACCGGGTGATAGAGAGGGAGAGAGACAGAGAGACACCTGCAGCCCTGCTTCACTGCTTGTGAAGCTTTCCCACTGCAGGTGGGGACCAGGGGATCGAACCTGTATCCTTGCACATTGTAACATGTGTGCTCAACCAGGTGTGCCACCACCCAGCCCCAGGCTATCAAACTCTTAAGGCCAGACACCACAATGTCTGCTTCAAGATAACATATTTCCTCAGTGGGGCTTCCTGGGTTGAGCTGGTAGTAAGAACTACCAGCTTTATTCAATGCAATCACATCATTTATGTATGCAACTTATTTTTTTACTTTAATTTTTTTATTTTCTTTATTGGAGAATTAACGTTTTACATTCAACAGTAAATACAATAGTTTGTACATGCATAACATTCCCTAGTTTCCCATATAACAATACAACCCCCACTAGGTCCTCTGTCATCCTTCTTGGACCTGTATTCTCCCCACCCATCCACCCCCACCCCAGAGTCTTTTACTTTGGTGCAATAGGCTAATGCCATTTCAGGTTCTACTTGTGTGTGTGTGTGTGGTTTTTTTTTTTTTTTCTGATCTTGTTTTTTAATTTCTGCCTGAGAGTGAGATCATCCCATATTCATCCTTCTGTTTCTGACTTATTTCACTTAACATGAATTTTTCAAGGTCCATCCAAGATCGACTGAAAACGGTGAAGTCAACATTTTTTACAGCTGAGTAGTATTCTCTTGTGTATATATACCACAACGTGCTCAGCCACTCATCTGTTGTTGGACACCTGGGTTGCTTCCAGGTTTTGGCTATTACAGATTGTGCTGCCAAGAACATATGTGTACATAGATCTTTTTGGATGGATGTGTTGGGTTCCTTAACATATCCCCAGGAGAGGAATTCCAGGGTCATAGGGTAGGTCCATTTCTAGCCTTCTGAGAGTTCTCCAGACTGTTCTCCACAGAGGTTGGACCAATTGACATTCCCACTAACAGTGTAGGAGGGTTCCTTTGACCCCACACCCTCTCCAGCATTTGCTACTGTTCCCTTTTCTGGTGTATGACATTCTCACAAGAGTGAAATGCTATCTCGTTGTCTTTATTTGCATTTCTCTAACAATCAGAGACTTGGAGCATTTTTTCATGTGTTTCTCAGCCTTTTGGATCTCTTCAGTGGTGAATATTCTGTCCAAGTCCTCCCCCCATTTTTGGATGGGGTTATTTGTTGTTTTGTTGTTGAGTTTGGCAAGGTCTTTACTCTTGTCTGATGTATGGCATGTAAAGATCTTCTCCCATTCTGTGAGTGGTCTCTTGGTTTGGGTAATGGTTTCTTTTGCTATGAAGAAGCTTTTTTATTTTTTCCTCTTTTTTTTTTTATTGGGTTCTTAATGTTTTACATTCAACAGTAAGTACAATAGTTTGTACATGTATAACATTCCCCAGTTTCCCATATAACAATACAACTCCCACAAGGTTCTCTGAATCCTTCTTGGACCTGTGTTTTCCCTACCCACCCACCTGAAGCTTTTTAATTTGATGTAGTCCCATAGGTTTATACTTGCCTTAGTCTTCTTTGTAATTGTTTTGTTTCATTGAAGATGTCTTTCAAATGTATTCGGAAAAGAGTTCTGCCAATATTTTCCTCTAAGTATCTGATAGTTTGTGATCTAACATCGAAGTCTTGATCCACTTGGAATTTACTTTTGAATTTGGTGAAATACAGTGGTTCAGTTTCATTCTTCTGCATGTTTCAACCCATTGTTTCCGACACCATTTGTTGAAGAGATTCTGCTTTCCCCATTGAATAGTCTGGGCCCCTTTGTCAAAGACTAGATGTCCATAGGTGTGGGGGTGTATGCAACTTTTAATCGGTATTTTCTAAGGGGGGAGTGACCAGAAGCAGTGCCATAATATGGCAGGGCTCAGAATCTTTCCAGGAAGCTTTCTTTCTTTCTTTTTGTTTAATTTCTTTATTAGGGAATTAATGTTTACATTCGACAGTAAAAACAATAGTTTGTACATGCATAACATTTCCCAGTTTTCCATATAACAATACAACCCCCACTAGGTCCTCTGTCATCCTCTTTGGACCTGTATTCTCCCCCCACCCCCACCCCCACCCCACCCCAGAGTCTTTTAACACCAATTCCAGTTCAGGTTCTACTTGTGTTTTCTCTTCTGACCTTGTTTTTCAGCTTCTTCCAGATATGAACTATTAACATAGCACTCAGCACTATTAACATTCTCAGTAGTACTGAAACGGAAGTGGAGTGGATCCTAAGGAAAAGAAGTGCTCTGACTCCTCTTTCACTCCCAGGCACTCCTACAGAACTGTCTCTCTTGCTTTAGCTTTTTCTCTCAGCTTTCTCTAACCCCCTCTGTTAAGCTACCCCCCTCTCCTTCCTCCTTCTCCTCAGTAATGGGGTTGGGGGTGGAGGTGGGTTAGGGTGTGGATCATAAACTTGAATTTCTGTTTCTTAACCTCTGTGAAGACCCACATGTGTTAGTCTCCAGCTAGGCACCTGCATTCTATCAGTAGTAAAATGTTCAAGGAGCATCATTGACTCCAAATAACTGAATTTAATGGTAGGATTGGGGGGGGTCTTTTAATCCTCTCAGAGGAAGATATTTTCATTCTGGACCCTTCAATTTGTGGGATTAGATGGGATCCAAGTTGGGGGAAGCCACGGGCAGGTTCTGAGGAGCCTTCCTTTCCCTGCTGCGGGAGCACCAAATGCCGAAGCAGAAGCTTGTGTCTGGGAGGTAAAGGGTCTCTGAGGAACTACCAGGGAGGTTGTTTATGAATCAGGTGTGATAAAGGGCTCAGCACGGGTACAGATGCTTCCCTGAAAGGTAACTTTATGACAGCAGTCAGGCCTCCTTTTATGGCTTTTGTTTAATCATCTGACTGAAATTGCTCAAGGTGTGCAGGGCCTTTGCTTGTACATCTGTAGACAGTGATTTGATTATATTACATGTTTCTGGGCCTTTGGAGCCAGGAACCATGTGAGTGGAGGCTGTGGCTTTGGCTGTGGCCTGAACTTTTGAGTTGCAGAAGGCAGGAAGGTGTGGGCTTCTTGCTAGGCATTTCCTGCTTCTACAAGGCTTAAGGTACTCCTTTTTTAAACATTTATTTCTTTATTGGGGAATTAATGTTTTACATTCAACAGTAAATACAATAGTTTGTACATGCATATCATTCCCTAGTTTCCCATTTAACAATACAACCCCCACTATGTCATTTATCATCCTTCATGGACCTGTATTCTCCCCAGCCACCCACCCACCCCAGAGTCTTTTACTTTGGTGCAAAACGCCAATTCCATTTCAGGTTCTACTTGTGTTTTCTTTTCTGATCTTGTTTTTCAACTTTGGCCTGAGAGTGAGATCATCCCATATTCATCCTTCTGTTTCTGACTTATTTCACTCAACATAATTTTTTTTCTTTTTTTTTTTAAGTAAGACCTTGATCTTTTTTTTTTTTAATATTTATTCATTTTCCCTTTTGTTTTCCTTGTTGTTTTTTATTGTAGTTATTATTGTTGTTGTTATTGATGTCGATGTTGTTAGATAGGACAGAGAGAAATGGAGAAAGGAGGGGAAGACAGAGAGGGGGAGAGAAAGATAGACACCTGCAGACCTGCTTCACTGCCTGTGAAGCGACTCCCCTGCAGGTGGGGAGCCAGGGGCTTGAACCGGGATCCTTAAGCAGGTCCTTGCGCTTTGCACCACCTGTGCTTAACCCGCTGTGCTACCGCTGGACTCCCTACATGATTTTTTCAAGGTCCATCCAAGATCAGCTGAAAACGGTGAAGTCACCATTTTTTGCGGCTGAGTAGTATTCCATTGTGTATATATACCACAACTTGCTCAGCCACTCATCTGTTGTTGGACACCTGGGTTGCTTCCAGGTTTTGGCTATTACAAATTGTGCTGCCAAGAACATATGTGTACACAGATCTTTTTGGATGGGTGTGTTGGGTTCCCTAGGATATATCCCCAGGAGAGGAATTGCAGGGTCATAGGGTAGGTCCATTTCTAGCCTTCTGAGCGTTCTCCAGACTGTTCTCCACAGAGGTTGAACCAATTGACATTCCCACCAGCAGTGCAGGAGGGTTCCTTTGACCCCACACCCTCTCCAGCATTTGCTGCTGTTACCTTTTCTGATGTATGACATTCTCACAGGAGTGAAGTGATAGTTCATTGTTGTCTTGATTTGCATTTCTCTAACAATCAGAGACTTGGAGCATTTTTTCATGTGTTTCTCGGCCTTTTGGATCTCTTCAGTGGTGAATATTCTGTCCATGTCCTCCCCCCATTTTTGGATGGGGTTATTTGTTGTCTTGTTGTTGAGTCTGGCAAGCTCTTTATATATGTTGGTTATTAAACTCTTATCTGATGTATGGCATGTAAAGATCTTCTCCCATTCTGTGAGGGGTCTCTTGGTTTGGGTAGTGGTTTCTTTTGCTGTGAAGAAGCTTTTTAATGTGATGTAGTCCCATAGGTTTATACTTGCCTTGGTCTTCCTTGTAATTGGATTCGTTTCATTGAAAATGTCTTTAAAATTTATGCAGAAAAGAGTTCTGCCAATATTTTCCTCTAAGTATCTGATAGTTTCTGGTCTAACATCCAAGTCCTTGATTCACTTGGAATTTACTTTTGTATTTGGTGAAATAGAGTGATTCAGTTTCATTCTTCTGCATGTTTCAACCCATTGTTTCCAACACCATTTGTTGAAGAGACTCTGCTTTCCCCATTGAATAGTCTGGGCCCCTTTGTCAAAGATTAGATGTCCAGAGGTGTGGGGCCTCATTTCTGGGCTCTCAATTCTATTCCACTGGTCAGTGTGTCTGTTCATGTTCCAGTACCAAGCAGTTTTGATGACAATGGCCCTATAATACAGTTTGAGATCTGGGAGTGTGATGCCTCCGGTTCTATTCTTTCTTAAGATTGTTTTGGCAATTCTAGGTCTTTTCTGGTTCCATATAAACATTTGTAGCATTTTTTCTATTCTCCTAAAAATTGTGCTTGGGATCTTGATGGGGATAGCATTAAATTTGTAGATGGCTCTGGGTAATATATTCATTTTGATGATGTTAATTCTTCCAACCCATGAACATGGAATATCTTTCCACTTCTTTGTGTCGTTTTCAATTTCTTTGAGTAGTGACTCATAATTTTCAGTATACAAGTCTTTCACTTCTTTGGTTAGCTTTACTCCTAGATATTTTATTGTTTTTGTTGCTATAGAAAAAGGAACTGATTTCTGGATTTCAATTTCTTCTAACTTAGTGTTTGCATAGAGGAATGCCACTGACTTTTGAATGTTAATTTTATAGCCTGACACCTTACTGTATTGCCTGATGATTTCCAAAAGCTTCTTGCTGGATTCCTTAGGATTTTCCATGTATACTATCATGTCATCTACAAATAAGGAGAGTTTGACTTCTTCTCTTCCAGTCTGTATGCCTTTAATTCCTTGCTCCTGCCTGATTGCTATGGCAAGAACTTCCAACACTATGTTGAATAGTAATGGTGATAGTGGGCAGCCCTGTCTAGTACCTGATCTGAGGGATAATGCTTCCAGTTTTTTACCATTGAGTATGATGTTGGCTGTAGGTTTTCTCTATATAGACTCCACTATCTTCAGGAATTTTCCATCTATTCCCATTTTTTGTAGTGTTTTGATCATAAAGTGATGTTGTATTTTGTCAAAGGCTTTCTCTGCGTCTATTGATATGACCATTTGGTTTTTGGTCTTGCTTTTGTTGATGTGGTGGATCACATTGATTGATTTACGTATATTAAACCAACCTTACATGCCTGGGATAAACCCCACTTGGTCATGATGGATAATCTTTTTGATATACTGCTGTATCCGGTTGGCTAGAATTTTGTTCAATATTTTCACATCTATGTTCATCAGAGATATTGGCCTGTAGTTTTCTTTTTTGGTTGTGTCCCTGTTTGCTTTTGGTATCAGGGTGATGTTGGCTTCATAGAAGCTGGAAGGGAGTATTCCAGTGTCTTCAATCTTCTGGAAGACTTTTAAAAGTAGAGATATTATTTCTTCTTTGAAAATTTTGTAGAATTCATTTGTAAAACCATCTGGTCCAGGACTTTTATTTTTGGGGAGATTTTTGATAACTGTTTCAATTTCATTAGCTGTGATGGGCCTGTTCATGTTATCCACTTCCTCTTTACTTAGTTTTGGAAGTTGGTAGGTATCTAGGAAATCGTCCATTTCTTCCAGGTTCTCTAGCTTGGTGGCATATAGTTGTTCATAGAAGCCTCGCATGATATGTTGAATTTCTGTAGTGTCTGTTGTGATATCTCCTCTTTCATTTACTATCTGATTTATTTGGGTCTTCTCCCTTTTTTGTTTTGTGAGTCTGGCTAAAGGCTTGTCGATTTTGTTTACTCTTTCGAAGAACCAACATTTACTTTCATTGATCTTTTGTATGGTTTTCCTATTCCCAATGTTATTTATTTCTGCCCTAACTTTAGTGATTTCTGTCCTTCTGGTTGCTTTAGGATTCCTTTGTTGTTCTTCTTCTAGGTCTTTAAGATGTGCAATCAGGCTGTTTATTTGTGCCTTTTCTTGTTTCCTAATGTGTGCTTGTATAGCTATGAACTTCCCTCTTAGGACTGCTTTAGCTGTGTCCCAAATATTTTGATAGCTTGTGTCTTCATTTTCATTGAAGTCTCGAAACATTTTGATTTCTTCCTTGATTTCCTCTTTGACCCAGAAGTTGTTAAGAAGTGTACTGTTGAGCTTCCACATTTTGGGACTGTTACTAATCTTTTGTTGATTGTTAAGTGTTAGTTTAATTCCACTGTGGTCTGAGAAGATGCTTGGGATGATTTCAGTGCTCTTGAATTGGCTGATGCTGTCTTTGTGGCCTAACATATGGTCTATCCTTGAGAATGATCCATGTGGATTTGAGTAAAATGTGTATTCCAGTTTCTTGGGATGAATGACTCTGAAAATGTCCAATAGTTCTAGTTTATCTATCTCTTCATTTAGCTCCCTTATGTTTTTACTGATTTTCTTCTTGGATGATCTGTGAAGTTGAGAGAGTGGGGTGTTGAAGTCCCCTACTATGATTGTGTTACTGTTAATATATTGCTGTAGCTCTTTCAGTAGAAGTTTGATGTATTTAGATGGCTTCTCATTGGGTGCATAGATATTAATAATTGTTAAGTCCTCTTGATTGACTGATCCTCTGAGCATTAAATAGTGTCCATTCCTATCTTTTTTAATCTTATCTATTTTAAAGTCTATCATGTCAAATATGAGAAGAGCTGTTCCTGCCCTTTTTTCTGGGCCATTGGCTTGTATGATAGTTTTCCATCCTTTCACTTTAAGTCTGTGTTTGTCTTGTTGAGTTAGGTGGGTTTCCTGTAGACAACATATTGTTGGGTTGTGTTTTCTGATCCATCTTCCTACTCTGTGTCTTTTAATAGGTGAATTCAGGCCATTGACATTTATTGATATCAAAGATTGAAGATATTTTAACGCCATTTTTGTAGAGTTTTAGAGTGTTTTGATATATGTCCTATTTGTGGTGGTCTGGTTGTTTATAGGAGACCTTTCAGAACTTCTTTCAGGGCAGGCTTGGTGATGGTTGCTTCCTTCAACTGTTGCTTGTCTGAGAAGTTTTTGATGCTTCCATCTAGTCTGAATGACAGTCTAGCAGGATATAGTATTCTTGGCTGAAAGCCTTTCTCATTGAGCACTCGATAGATATCTTGCCATTCTCTTCTGGCCTGTAGTGTTTGTATGGAGAAGTCTGCTGCTAATCTTATGGGTTTTCCTTTGTAGGTGACTCTGTTTTTCTCTTGCAGCCTTGAGGATCCTTTCTTTATCCTTATTCCTTTCCATTCTAAGTATGACATGTCTTGGTGTCTTTAGGTCTGGGTTAATTCTGTTTGGGACCCTCTGGGCTTCTTGAATCTTTATGTCTTTGGTGTTGTCTAGACTAGAGAAATTTTCAGCTATTATGGCCTGGAGAATGCTTTCTTCCTCTCCTTCTCTTTCTTCCTCTGGTAAGCCAATAATGCGTATATTGTTTCTTTTGAAGTCATCCCATAGGACTTTGTTGTTGTTTTCAGCATCTCTTAATCTCTTTTTGAGATCTCTTACTTCTTTTTTAGTTGTCTCTAATTCATCCCCAATCTTGCTAATTCTGTCTTCAGCCTCATATAGATGCTATTCTCTCTGCCCTCTACTGCTTTCTGGAGTTCATCTATTTTGTTGCCCTGCTCTCATACTGTTTTAGCTTGTTCAGCTATTTGCCTTCTTAGCTCAGCGATTTTAGCTTTCAGCTCTCTAATAATTAGAATTTTCTTCCATATTCTCATTTGTTGTTCCTGCATTTCTGATTACAATTTTTTCAAATTCTTTACTCACTCCTGTTATTATTTCCTTAGCTAATGTTTGGATGTTGAACTCGTTGTTTTGTGCTTCACCCTCTGGAGGACTTTTAGCTGGACTCTTGTCCTGGTTCGAGTCTCCAATATTTTTTCTTGTTGTTTTAACCATTTTATATATTATGTTATGAGTTCCCTTTATCAGTACTTTTCAAATTATTGATCACTATTGCCTGGATTGACTTGTGTCTACGTAATTTAATTAAAGGTTTTACTGTGGTGGAAGTTAACAATTTTTTCAATCCCTGAGTTGGAGCTCAGTGGTGTAAAAGTCTCTTTGTTTTTTTTCCCTGTAGGCTATGGGAGCCTGAGGGCTTTTAAACTATCAATAGGCTTCTTAGCTTAATCACTGACTCCTGACTAAGAGATAAAGCAGGGTGTGGCAGAGATAATCCAGTGGTTATGCAAAGAGACTTTCACAGCCCCTCAGCTATGCCACAGAGGTATAGGTCTTCTCCTTAGTTTCCCAGTTAGATCTCTGTCCCCTGGTGTCCTTCCCTGTTGCTGCTCCAGATTCTGAGGGTAGTAGCAATGGAGACTCAGAGTTGCACTTGGTGAGTCTCTGGGGAGTCCTTTCCTCTCTTCAGCTGTCCCCTTGTTGGTGGAGCAGACTGGAGGTGGTGTTTCCACTGATAAACTGTTGAACTGTTAGCAGTCATTTAATCTCTCCTTAGGCCCCTCTCTCCTCTCTGTCACCAGCCACGCGTGTTTGTACTCACGGGTGATTTACTGTGTTCCTGTGGTCATTCTAGTCCTGTCTTGTTTCGGTCCGGATGGTCTCCTTTTGTTTTCCTAGTTGATCCGGGAGAGGAGAGGAGAGGAGAGGAGAGAAAGCCATCTGCTGCTCATAGCTCCGCGGGTGATTTACTGGGTTCCTGTTGTCATTCTAGTCCTGTCTTGTTTCGGTCCGGGTGGTCTCCTTTGGTATTCCTAGTTGATCCGGGAGAGGAGAGGAGAGGAGAGAAAGCAATTTGCTGCTCGCAGCTCCGCCTCCGGAAGTCCCCTTCTTGTTTCCTAATGTGTGCTTGTATAGCTATGAACTTCCCTCTTAGGACTGCTTTAGCTGTGTCCCAAATATTTTGATAGCTTGTGTCTTCATTTTCATTGAACTCTCGAAACATTTTGATTTCTTCCTTGATTTCCTCTTTGACCCAGAAGTTAAGGTACTCTTTAAGGCAAGGGGTCCTGTAGGCTTTTACCTGGGGGCTCACCCAGCACTGATGGACTGAAAAGCCAGAGTGAAGTACCATGACGTCATTCTGACTTCCCTGGGCAGGTGACCTCAACAGTGTATCCTGGAACCTCACCTCTCCAAAGCCCTACTCCACCAGGGAAATATAAACAGGCTGGCAGTATGGATTGACCTGCCAATATCCACATCCAGCAGAGAAACAATTACAGAAGCCAGAACTCTCACCAACTGAATGTTATAAAGAATTTTGGTCCATACTCCCAGAGGGATAAAGAATAGGGAAGTTTCCACTGGAGGGGCTGGGACATGGAACTCTGGTGGTGAGGACTGTGTGGAGTGGTACCCCTGTTATCTTACAGTTTTCTTGTTAATCATTATTAAATCACTAATATATATATTTTTAATTAAGGAATGTTCTAGAGAGGAGACTGGTGATAGCTGGCTAGAATCATAAGATGGACCAGTAGGTGGAAGAGAAAGGGCAGGGGAGTAAAGATTCTCTGGCTCGATGAAAGTTCTAGAAGCCCTGGAGAAAGGTGGGGGGCAGGGAATAGAAGACATAGCCAATTGTTAGCCACCAGCAGGGCAAGCCCAGGAGACTTGGAGACCCCAGCCAGATGGGAAGGTGACCTTTTTCTTGAGATTTTAAAATTAACTTTATGTACAATTAAGCACAACACTCCTTCTCTTAAGACAGGTGTGTTGACCATTGCAGGAAGCTCACTTAGTCCAACTGAACAGCCCCTAGCCCTTCTACTGGCAAAACTCTGGCGACACACACCAAAGTTCTTTCAAGAGCCCTGGTGGAACGTCCATGAGTGGTTTTAGTAGAGCTTTCTTGATGGTCTTGATGGGTAGGGAAGGTTTGATCCCGGCTAGAGGTGACCAGGTGCCAGCCTCCCCTTCCTCCCTGAAGAAGGAAACGCTCCAGTTCTACAGTGGCCCCTCAGCACTCAGCCTGGTCTCTTTTCTTTCCAGCCTGACCCAGCCTGAAGATGGCTCTGCTGGTGTCTGTGGTGTCTGGTGCCAGCTTCCTCAGGCTGGGTGCCTGGCAGGCTGCATCACTTCAGCTCCACACAGGGGCCAGCCTGGCAGCCAAGAACTACTATGAGGTGCTGGTGCTGGGTGGGGGCACCGGCGGGGTCACCATGGCTGCCCGCATGAAGAGGAAAGTGGGTGCCGACAATGTGGCCATCATTGAACCCAGTGAGGTAAGTCTCTCCAGTTGCACAAATGAATGGTGATTAGGGAGCGCTGGGTCTTCATGTCCTCAGGTTAGTGCTTTCCTTGGACATAGAAAATGAGCTATTTTGGATTGGAGAGAGAGCTCAGTGTGTTCAAGCAAGGGACTTGCTCGCCTAAGGATCCAGGTTCCATCCCTGGCATTACCATATGCCAGAGTTGAGCAGTACTCTGCACTGTTTTCTAAGAAACTAGATTTATACCAATTGGAGGTATATTTTTGGTATGGAAAAGTAAGATGCATCTAACTTATTTGGGAAGAAGGGTAGGGCCAGAGAGGCATTTCATATATATATATATATATATATATTTTTTTTTTTTTCCTTTTTGTTGCTCTTATTTTATCAGTTGTGGTTATTATTATTAATGATGTCATTGTTGTTGGATAGGACAGAGAGAAATGGAGAGAGGAGGGGAAGACAGAGAGGAGGAGAGAAAGACAGACACCTGCAGACCTGTTTCACCACCTGTGAAGTGACTTCCCCGCAGGTGGGGAGCTGGGGGCTCGAACACAGGATTCTTGCACTGGTCCTTGCATGTTGTGCCACCTGCGCTTAACCCACTGCACTACTGCCTGGTCCCCACTTCCTTTTTTTTTTTAATTTAGCAATTTTTAAAAAATATTTTTTTAAAATTTTAAATATTTTTTGAATATTTTATTACAGAATTACATGTCGACAGGGGTTTGAATGCACACCATTCCTACCACCAGAGTTCTGAATCTTCACTCTCCCCACTGCAATCCACTACAGTTCCCCTGAACTTGTAGACATGGGCCAACCATCTTCTCTACAACTGTCTGTCCATATTTATACATAGCTGCCTCTTCTTTTTCTGATTCAATCCTCTCTTCCCCTCTAAGTCACTCATGTCATCATAACTACCTCCATATGTCCCTCTCCTTTTCCTTCTCTCTCTCTGGGTGCTGATGGAGCTGGAGTGCAGAGTCCTCTTATCTTCATCCTATCACTTCTGCCCTGCTGGGGGTATGGATCAAGGCTGTTTATGGGGAGCAGAAGGTAGGAGGTCTGGCTTCTGTAGCTGAGGGCACTTCCTTTTCAGGCTATCTCCCCAGTACTTTAGGAGGCTCACCTGGGCATTGTTGCCAGCTTCAACCCATAGCCTGCTAAGTGAAGTTCTCTGTTGCCCTCCTTTGTTTAGAACTCTTCTATTGTTGTTGTTATTTTCACCAGAGCACTGCTCAGCTCTGACTATTGGTGGTACTGGGGAATCTCAAATGCAAGCCCTGTGCATTACTGTTGTGTTTCCTCTCCTGCCCAGGGGCAACTTTTTCAATGGTAGTGAATTGAGAGTGGTAGCAGCTGATGTGTGGTGTAGTATAACTCCCCCATGGGGCTGCTCTTTTTAATAAGACCTTCTGAGGCACTGGTCACAAACCTGTAGAACAGGGGCTGGGGGGTGGCACAGCCAGTTGAGGGTACACGTTAGTATGTGCAAGGACCCACTTGCAGGGGGCAAGCTTCCTGAGTGGTGAAGCGGTGCTACAGGTCTCTCCCTCTCTTCCACCTTCCCTCTCAATTTCTCTCTGTCTCTAAAAAAAAAAGGCTGCCAGGGGTGGAGAATTCATTGTGCAGGCACCAAGCCCCAGTGATAATCCTGGTGGCATGGCAGAGTCCCCCCCCCAAAAAAAAATCAAACACCAAACAAACATGGAGATTGATCAGGACAAGAGTCTCTTTGGGGAGTTGGGTCTACCTTTGTGGTTGCTGGAGCTGATGCTTGTTAGTCATCTGATTACGATCTGAGCATGTATTCCCATACTTCTTCTGGTTCAAGATTGTAACCAGTGAGCCCCCTCACACTGGAGACCCCTGGCTCTTCCTCTTTGATCTTGCCCCGTTTTGGCTATTAGGAGACTCAGCCATTGCTCACAACCCCTCTGGGTGTGGTGTTGGCAGTTCTGCCCGGCCTGTGTGTGGCACCTTGGTGGTGCTGGGGGCTCTTGGTCCTTCAGTCCAGCCTGTGAGAGAACTGGAGTTCTCAGCAGCCAGTGAACCAGGCTTCCCATTGTCCCTGAGTGTAGAACTTTCACAGCTTACTTAGACTAAGAGGGGACCACATGGAATAGCAACAGCAGGAAGCCCTGGTAGTTAGCCCCTTTGCATTGTGGGGTACAGTCTGGTACCTGTTGGATCTGGATGTAAGACGTCTGAGAAGGGAGAAGGGGGGCCAGTCAGAAGGCAGTGCCTGCAGTCTTCTGCAGCCTTGGGAAGCATAGTTGGGGGCTGTGTAGTTTTGAGGACTCCCAGAAGTGACCATAACCTTACAATTTTATCATGGTTCCCATATAGTCCTCAGGAACCATATTTAGTCTGTTGGACTTAATCCTTGTTAATATTTCTATATATGGAGGAGGGGTGGGTGGTGGTGTGCCTGGTTTAGGTCACACTTTACCATGCAGAAAGACCTGGGTTCAAGCCCCAATTCCCCACCTACAAGGGAGATGCTTCATGAGTGGTGAAGCAGGTCTATAGGTGTCTATCTTTTTCTCTCACTTTCTCTCTCCCCTTATCCTCTCAATCTCTCACTGTCCTATCAAGTAAAATAGAAAGGAAAGGGAAAAAAAAGCCCACCACGAGCAGTGGATTTGTAGTGCCGGCACCGAGCCCCAGCAATAACCCTGGAGGCAAAAAAAAAAATTGTACATATGAGTATATCCATGATGTGTGCATACCTATTCACATGCTATTTTCAGCAATAGTACAATGATCAGTAAAGGCAGTTTATGACTTACTGGGCCACACTGTGGTGACACACATATCCTACCCAGTGAGCTATCAGTCTGGGGTTTTGGGTGGGACTTTGGCAGAATTTTTGTACTAGGTGACTGCTATTCAGATTTCAACATAACAGGAGATATCACTTGGCAGGTGTGTGTGGTGGATGGTGAGGGGGTGGGGGCCAGCTGCCTTCCAGAGGCTTCTCTGTGGGGTGGTGGGGAGGGGAGTATGGAGAGTCTAGCAGCTGTATCTTTAGCTCTGAACCTTTTGAGCAGTCTCCAATGGGATTTCTGGATGCTTTGTTTCCCAGAGACATTTCTACCAGCCTCTTTGGACACTGGTGGGTGCTGGTGCCAAACAGTTATCCGGGTCCTGCTGTCCCACAACAAATGTGATACCGTCTGGTGTCGAATGGATCAAGGCCAAAGTGGTTGAGCTGAACCCAGACAAGAACTGGATCCGCACCGACAATGGCAAGGAGGTAACCACTGGGCTCTCGTGCTGTGTGCTAGTCCCTGGAAGTGTGTTAACATACAGCCATGGTCAAACGCATCAGCTCCTTGCGGTCAGGCCAGCTTGTGTGTGCACCTGTGCGCATGCGTTTAATTGTTGCTCGTTGCACGGGATGGGAAGGGGCTTGGTGAGCAGAGCATGGAAGGACGGAATGATGTGGAGTTAATAAATGAACAGCTAAGGCAAATATTTATTGAATGTTCGATGTTTTCCCTGTTGCTTGGCACAGTGTCTTCACTACTGATTTGTTTTTATTGCTTTGATTGGGCCTGAGACTTTGGAGCCTCAGGTGTGGGTCTTTTCTCATAAGTATTATACTCTTTCTCCCCACCCCTATCTGCCCTATCTCGCAACTGATTTTTTTTTTTTTTTTTTAAAACCAGAGCACAGCTCAGCTCTGGCTTATAGTGGTGCGAGGGACTGAACCTGGGACTTTGGAGATGATTTTTTTAAACTGATTCTGCTAGGCACCACCATCTTTTTCTCCTTTTGAATTGGCTGGGATTCTCCTTTGAATTGACCTCCAAAGGTCGGGATCGTGGAAAATATCCATCTCAGCTCTGCCCAAGCTATGAGGGCATTGTGGGAATGAGGTTTAGGCCAGGCGTAAGGAGAATGAGAGTCTGAGGCTCACATTTGCTCAGCAGTGTTTAGAAGTCTCCTCCCACCCACACCAGTCAAGGACAAAGACTTCTGCGATGCTGCCCCTTGGCTGTACCTGATGGGATGAAAGCAGGTGGGAGGAACAAGAGGACAGACTCGTGTCCTGCTCCCTTATCTGTGGGTCTAATGTGTGTTTGAGCATGGATGGTTGCCCTCCCCACCCCACACCCCGGAAGCTCGTCTATTAGACTCCCCTTGGCATGCCAGCCTTGTGGTCGATCGAGATGTGGCCAGAGTACATGGGGGAATTCCAACCTTCCTATCAGCCTCCCCACATCACCCTCCCCTCCTCCGTCTGGTGGGCTTCGCCTTCCTTATATTTTTATTTCTCCGTTCCTGCGTCACCATCCATATCTTCTCATTGCCATACTCTCTTTTCCCTTACAAGGAGATATTGACCTCATTGGCTAGCTGGCTACTTCCCCTGCACTGCTACCCCTTTATAAACTTGTAACTGCGTCAATAAAATCGTCCCGTTCTCCGCAGGGGTACCCTAAAGAGGTTTGTGTATTGTACACCACCACAGTATGCTGAAAGACCCCATAGTGAGCTCGCCCCTGCCTCTGCTAGCCCATGGTTCCCTGCTCTCCGCCTGTTTCCTGGTGGCCAACAGGCCAGGTGGGGAAGTGGGACCCGGCTGGCTCGTCCCCCCCCCCCCCCCCCCCCCCCCCGCCCCAGGAACCCTGACACTTATCTGCCTCGGACCCCAGAACAGCAGCGTTGCTGTCCCTGCCCAGCCCAGGCTCCTGTGTTTCCTGGGCCCATAGGGAGTCATTGACCTCCGCACCCTTTCAAACCCTCTCCCTCTAGATTGGGCATACATGCATCTTCATAGGATTGTACCCTCTGAGAGTTGGTGAGACTGTATTAGTTATTTAATCTGACCCTTTCCTCTGAACAGTTGCGGGAATTCCCCATGTTTTCCTGGGTCATGGATCTCCCTGAGCAAGTGGTGAAAAGTCCTCCCTAGAAAAATGCATCTACGTACTGTAATTTGCATTTAATTTCAAGGAATTTAGAGATTCCTTGTAGCTTTTCTCCAAATTCTCATCAAAACTGCTCACCTTACAGCAGTCATGGTGATTGCTGTCTGCCTTCTCTCCTTTCTCCTCTTCCTCCTTCTTCCTCCAAGAACATTTTAATGGGGGGATGATGATTTGTGGTATAGTTATTGACACATGGGTACAACATCTCATCTCCCTGTGATGGATATCTGCAAAACACTCTCACCCCAACTTAGGCCCTTTTGCAATCATCATACACTGAAACACCAGCACTGCCAGAGACCAAACCCAGGACCTCATGCTTGAGGGCCTAGTACTCCATCCACGATGCTGCCTCCTGCTCCTTTTTTTCCCCCTTTTATCATTTTATTTTGGACTTAGTTGTTTACAGTACTATAGTTTATACATGGATACAGTTTCTTATCTCTCCATGATAGACGTCTTCAAAACACTCTCAAACCCAACTTAAGTCCTTTTTCCACCATCATGTACCAGAAGCCCTAAACCCTTCCCCCATTCCAGCCTCCTCTCTGCCCACCTCTCCCAGAATCCCTGTCTTGGTGCAACACACCAAACCCAGTCCAAGTTTTACTTGGTGTTTTCCTTTTCTGTCCTCGTTTCTTAAGTTCTACCTATGAGTGAGATCATTGAGTAATCATCTTTCTTTCTTTCTCTTTTCTTTTTTTAAAGAGAACTAGGTTATATGGAAATACTGGCTTTTCTGAGTCCGAATCTGTTTCTTGTACCTTCTTTCTTGAGACTTCAATGTTACCACCCTTTGTTACACTACAGAAGAAATCCTGACCCTTTTTGTGCTGTTACGTGGCAGGGAACACCTTCTCTCTTGGTTTGTGCAGATGTCTTCCAACTCTTTGAAGAGATCTCTCAGCATCTGTGTAAATCTTCTCTTCAGGTAGATTCCCCTCAACTCTATCCTGTCTCATGGTCTCCAGTCCTGTCGCTACCCTCTTCATCCTGCTGTGGACGCCTCTTCCCTTGTGATACTCCCATGAAAGAGGTGCCTGGAAGAGTAGGCAGCTGCCCAGAACAGCCCAGAACAGAGCAACCTATTCTCTCCCACAATTGGATGTTGCCTGTCAGTGTTTTCAGAACAGCAGTTACCACAGTGCTGACTCATGCTGGGCTTGGGGCCTGTTCAAAATTTTGGGTCTCATCATTATTATTATTATTTTCTTCACATGCTCTCCCCCAGATTCACGGCAGTCTTCCCCCACCCTCACCTATACACCCATGTCATAAGTATGTATACACATTTAGTTATATTAGCAAGTGTTTTAAGATGTATAGGTATAATATGTATATAGATTCCTGTCCCCTTTTTAATTAACTTCTTTATTTTCCCTCCCCTCTCCAGCAGAGTAGACATAATTAAGCCCAAGATTGTGGAGAGATGCATCTCCTGTAGGGTGTCTGCATTGCCATGTGCACGTGCTAGGTTCCAGTCCTGGCTTCACACGGCAGGTGCCATGGTGATGAGGAAACTCCAGCACTGTGGTCTCTCTCCCTTTCTCTGCCTCTCTGTCTGAACAGGGGAAAGTGACCTGGAGCCGTGGCATTTTGAGGTTTGAGACAACTGCTTTACAAAACAAAACACTCCACCCACCCCTATCCTCTGCCCCCCAGCATGACTTTTCTTAGTTCACAAGATTTGGTGTTGGGACTCCTGGCCCTTGCCTAATCCAGGGCCTAGGACATCTGTGACGAACAACACACACCTCCTCTTTAACTCAGCCATTCCTGCCTCCTTGATGAGCCCTTTGTGGCTGGGTATGTGCTCAGCATTAAGGCTCCTGAAGTTGGCTCCTCTTTTGAAAGACGGGCTCTGGCAAGCATTTTGTTTGGCTTTGTTTTGCTTTTGTTTTCTTCTTTTTTTATATTTTTAAATTACAGAATTACATGTTGAAAGGGGTTTGAATCCACACCATTCCCACCACCAGAGTTCTGAATCTTCACTCTTCCTACTGGAATCCACCACAGTTCCCCTGAAGTTGTAGACATGTTCCAACCATCTTCTCTACAACTATCTGTCCACATTTATATGTTGGTGACACATTGGTGAGATCATCTGCCCAGAGAAGTTGGGGTGGAGTCATGGTAGCATCTGCAGCCTGGTATCTGGAAGGTGGCATGACCTGAGGTTGGATGAGAATGTTGTCTGAGAGAATGGTGTCAGAGTGGAGCACCAGATTTGAAGAGTTGTGAGGTTGACTTCTCAGGCTGGTATCTCAGGTTACAGTCCGCAGTAGGATTTCAATAGCAGTGTAATGCGGGGTGGCAGCACCAATAATGATTTGGTTAAAGTTGACAGGGTTGGTATGGCAGTAAGGAGTCATAAAAAAGGAATTTCAAGAAGCATGGGCATATCCTAGAGGGACCAGGACTAGGAGAAATGCAGGTCTTAAAGAGGATGCAAGGGGTTTCTTATAGTCTTAGAGAAAGTAATAATATCAATAATTAATTATTGTAACCAGGTTAGTCAGGGGGCTAAGTATCTGTGTTATTATACTTGACTTCACTATAATTTGAATGCTTCTAGTGGTATCCGAATCTCCTTGTATTTTAAATACTTACAAGGTCGGGAGTCAGGTGGTAGCAAGTCAGGTTAAGCACAGGTGGTGCAAAGCGCAAGGACCGGCATAAGGATCCTGATTCCCCACCTGTTAGGGGAGTCACTTCACAAGTGGTGAAGCAGGTCTGCAGGTGTCTATCTTTCTCTCTCCCCTCTCTGTCTTCCCCATCTCTCTCCATTTCTCTCTGTCCTATCCAACAACAACATCAATAACAACAGCAATAGTAACTACAGCAATAAAACAACAAGGGCAACAAAAGGGAATAAATAAATAAAATTTAAAAAAAGAAGAAGAAAATTAAATACTTATAAGGTCAAAAGGTCTTGCCCTCTCTGGCCTAAAGCTATAATTGATTTAGATGTTTTCAGAGCTTTATTTTCTGATACATTTTTAGAGATCCATAAACAATCCCCTTATCAGAGTATGATCATTTTGCAAATCTAAGATAAATATTAGCAAGAACTAGTATTTGTGCTTAGGGCTACAGTCTAGGCAGTTGGGGAACTTGAGATATTAAATCTATCCACCCCTCCCACATGTCGTATTGCTATTGATGACTAAATAGTGATAGGACTAGAGTTTCACATCTTTCCTGCCACCGAAAGTCTGTGCCCTCCCCCCGGCCCCCTAGGTAACCACAGTAGTTTTCCCACTTTAAATATGGGTTGTGTTGTGTCTGGTTGTTTATGTATGTGTGTTCAGTTCTCTAAATTCCACATATGAGTGAGACCATCCTATAGTTTTCCTTTACCTCCTTGCTTATTTCACTAAGCATAATGTTCTCAAGTTTCATCCATTTTATCCCAAAGGATGTAAAAATCACTTTTTTATTGCTCAGTAATATTCCATTGAGTATATATCCCATAACTTTTTTAACCAATCATCTCTGGAGGGACATTTTGATTGCTTCCAAACTTTTGCTATTGTAGATAATGTGGCTATGAACATGGGGGTGCATATATCCCTTTGAATTAGTGGGATTATCTCTTTGGATAAATGCCTAGGAGTGGGATTGCTGGGTCGTGAGGTATTTCCATCTGTATTTGCTTAAGGATTCTCCATATTGTTCTCCATAATGGCTGTACCATTTTGCATTCCCACCAGCAGTATATTAGAGTTGCTTTCTCTCCACATCCTTTCCAACGTTTATCTTCTCCTGTTTTGTTGATGAAGGCCATTCTTACAGGTGTGAGGTGGTATCTCTGTGGTTTTAATTTGTATTTCTCTGGTGATGAGTGAATTAGAGCACTTCTGCATATGTCTGTGGGCTATGTGTATCTCTTCTTTGGAGAACTGTCTATGCATGTCCTCTGCCCACTTTTTTATTGGGTTGCTCTTTTTCTTTTCATTGAGCCGAATGAGTTCTATATAGATGTTGATATCAAGTGTCTGTCTGAAGTATGATGTGTGAATATGTTCTCCCATTTGTTGGGTTTCCTGTTTATCTTTATGGAGTTTTCTTTTGATATATGGAAGCTTTTTAATTTGATAAGAGTCCCACTTGTTCAATCTTGCTTTTGTTTCCTTTGCCCATGGGGTGAAGTCTCCAAATATGTCTTTAGTGTTAATGTCATGAAATGTTTCACCGATATATTCTTCTGTGTATTTTATACTTTCAGGTCTAATATACAGATCTTTGATCCATTTTGAGTTAATTTTGGTATTAATTGGTGGTCTAGTTTCACTTTTCTACATGTGGTTGTCCAATTCTGCCAACAACATTTGTTAAAGAGACTTTCTTTTCTGCAATGGGCAGATTTGGCCCCTTTGGTCATATATAAGGTATCTGTATGGATTGAGTTCTGAGCTCTCTATCCTATTCCATTGGTCTCTATCCTATTCCATTGGCCCATATGACCATTTTGTTCCAGTACCACACTATTTTGATTACTACTGCTTTGTAGTATATCCTAAAGTTGGGTATTGTGATGCCGCCATTTTTCTTCTTTTTCCTTAGGAGTGTTTTTGCTATTCATGGTTTTTTTTAGAGTTCCACACAAATTTTGGAATAATCTGTTCAATTTCCTTGAAATATATCATTGGGATTTTAATAGAGGTTGCATTAAATCTATAGTTTGCTTTTGGCAAAATTGCCATTTTAATGATATTTATTCTCCCAATCCATGAACAGGGGATGTTCTTCCATTTCTTTGTGTCATCCTCTATTTCTTTGAACAGTGTCTTATAGTTTTCCTTAAAAAGATCCTTTACATCCTTTGTTAGATTTATTCCTAGATATTTGATCTTCTTGGGTTCAATTGTGAATGGTTTTGCTTCCTTCAGTTTTATTTCTTTTGATTATCTTTTGCATAAAGAAATGCCACAGATTGGATTTATGGGTATTTATTTTGTAGCCTGCTACTTTACTGAATTTATTGATGATTTCCAGTAGTTTCTTGACAGTTTCTGGGGTCTTCTAGGTATATCAACATGTCATCTGTGAATAATGAGAGTTTAACTTCATCCTTTCCAATTTGTATTCCTTTGATATCTCTTTCTTGTCTGATTGGTATGGCAAAGATTTCTAGGACTATGTACAATAAAAATGGTGAGAGTGGGCAACCTTGTCTAGTTCCTGATTTTAGGGGAAAAGCTTTCAGTTTTTCTCCATTGACTATGACATTATCTATGGGTTTATCATATATAGCCTTTATTAAGTTAAGGAATTTTCCTTCCACTCCCAGTTTCTCGAGGATCTTTATCTTAAATGGGTATTGTACCTTGTCAAATGCTTTTTCTGCATCAATTGATAGAATCATGTGATTTTTATCTTTCCTTTTGTTGATATAGTGGATTACGTTTATTGACTTATGGATATTAAACCATCCCTGATTCCCAGGGATGAATCCCACTTGAACTTGGTGGATTATTCTGTTTTTTTAAAAAAATATTTTGTGTTGTGTGTGTGTATATATATTTATTTATTATCCCCTTTTGTTGCCCTTGTTGTTTTTTTTATTGTTGTTGTAGTTATTGTTGTTGTTGTTGATGTCATCGTCCTTAGATAGGACAGAGAGAATTGGAGAGAGGAGGGGAAGATAGAGGGGGAGAGAAAGACACCTGAAGACCTGCTTCACTGCTTGTGAAGCAACTCCCCTGCAGATGGGGAGCTGGGGGCTCGAACCGAGATCCTTAACACGGGTCCTTGTGCTTCATGCCACGTGCGCTTTACCCACTGCACTACCGCCCAACCCCCAGATTATACTCTTAATATATTGTTGTATTCGATTAGCCAAGATTTTGTTGAGGATCTTTGCATTGATATTCATCAAGGATAGAGGTCTATAGTTTTGTTTTTTGGTGGGATCCTTTCCTGCTTTGGGGATCAGGGTGATGTTAGCCTCATAGAATGTATTTGGGAGTGTTCCCCCTTCTTCTATTTTCTGGAAGAATTTGAGGAGGATGGGTATTAGTTCTTCTTTGAATGTTTTGTAAAATTCATTAGTATAGCCATCAAGACCTGTGCTTTTGTTCTTGGGTAGGCTTTTGATTACTGTTTCAATTTCTTTACTAGTGATTGGCCTGTTAAGTTTATCTACTTCCTCTTGTGTCAAGGTTTGTAGTGGGTAGGACTCTAGGATGTGTCCATTTCTTCTAAGTTGTCAAATTTGGTTCTATACAGGTGTCCATAATATTCTTGCATAATCTTTTGAATCTCTACCTCATCTGTTGTAATATCTCCTCTTTCATTTTTGAGTGATTTTACCATAGCAGTCTCTCTTTTTCTCTTGGTGGCTTATCTATTTTATTTATCCTTTCAAAGAACCAACTCTTGGTTTCATTAATCTTCCTAATGGTCTTCTTGTTTTCTATTTCATTGATTTCTGCTCTGATTTTGACTATTTCCTGTCTCTTGCTGACTGTTGGTTGTTAGATAGTTTACTAGTGATTTCTCCCGTGTATTAATGTGGGCCTGTATTGCTATGAACTTCCCTCTCAGCACTGCTTTTGCTGCATCCCCTAGGGTCTTTACATTGGTATCAAGATAAGTCTTAATTTCTTTTTTGATCTCTTCAGTGACCCATTTATTGTTCAGCAACATATTGTTTAGTCTCCAGGCTTTGGGAAATTTATTTTCCTTTTTTGGTTGACTTCTAGTTTCAGGCCTTCATGGTCTGAGAGGATGCATTTTAAAATTTTAATATTTACATATCTGTTTAGACTGTCTTTGTGGTCCAGCATATGATCAATCCTTGTAAATGTTCCATGTGTACTTGAGAAGAATGTGTGTTCATTACTTTTGGGATGGAAAGTTCTGTATATATCTATTAGGTCCATTTCATTTATGGTTTCATTTCAGTTCACTATTTCTCTATTGATTTTTTGTCCAGATGTTCTGTTTCTTACTGTGAGTGGTATATTGAAATCCCCTACTATTGTTGTGTTGCTATCAATGTCTCCCTTGAATTCAGTAAGTGTTTGTTTTATATATTTGGGTGCTCCTAAGTTGGGAGCATATATATTAATATTGGTTATATCTTCTTGTTGGATTGAACCTTTAACCATTATGTAATGTCCTTCTCAATCTTTGATTACTTTCTTTGCCTGGAAGTCTATTTTATCAGAGAATAGGGTAGCTGTCCCTGCCCTTTTTTGTGAGTTATTAGCTTGGAACTTCTTGCTCCAACCTCTTATATTCAGTTTCATTTGTCTTTTCTTTGGATGTGTGTTTCCTGAAGACATATAATGGATGGACCCTGTTCTTTAATCATTTAGCTGCTCTGAGTCTTTTGACAGGTGAATTTAGGCCATTCATATTTAAGATGATTATTGATATATGTGGTTTACTTATGTCCATTCTCATTTTTGTTTTAAGTTTATTTTAAATTGTTAAGTCTTTGCCCATTTGTTTCTATCTAACCTATTGTATGGATAAATTTCTGTAGTGAATTCCTCACTAATTTTTCTTCTGTTCTCTGCAAATCCCTGTTCCCTGTTTTGTTTTGTGGTTACCCTGTGTGTAATAACTAGCACTGTGTATCTAGAAAAGTCTTTTTTAAGTTGATCTTGATTAACAAACATTTGATGTCTTCTTTGTCTTTTAATTCCCTCTCCTATTTGCTTGTTCTTTCCTATTTTTTTTGTGTGTTTTTGTTTCTAATCTACTGCTGTTCACCTCACTGAGAAAGTGTGCTCCTTTGTTTCCTCCTCTCCTGTAAGACTCCATTCCGTATTTCTTGTAAGGTGGGGCTGATTGTGGCAAATTCTTTTAGTTTTTGAAAATTTGGGAATACCTTTATTTCTCCCTAATAATACTTGAAGGGTAATTTTGCAGGATACAAAATTTGTGGCTGAAATTCCCTTTCCTTTAGTGCCTTGAATATGTCATTCCACTCTCTCCTTGCCTCTAGGGTTTGTAAAGAAAAGTCTGATGAAAGTATGATATTTCTCCCTTTATATGTAACTTCTTTCCTTTCCCTAGCAGCCTGCAAAAATTTCTCCTTGTCATTGAGTTTTAATAATTTTACAATAATGTTTCTTGGTGTTGGCCATTTTGAATTTGTGAACCCGGGTGATCGATCTGCCTCCAAAATAGGGATATTCTGAGAATTACCTAGGTGAGGGAAATTTTCATCTAAAATTTCTCTGGAAATTACCTCTGGACCTTTGACCTGGTCTACTTCCTTAGGTATTTCTATAACTTGTATATTCGACCTTTTTATGGAGTCTGCAGCTTGACAGAGAGTAGCTTCATTCTTTCTAAACCTTCCTCTCCCTCATCTTTGAATTGAGAGAGTGGGCTAATTGTGTCTTCTAGATTGGAAACTCTTCCTTCTCATGTGTGAGTCTATTACCTAAGCTTTCTGCCTGAGATTGAACTGCACTAAACATGTCTTCCAGTCCTTGCAGTTCTGTTTGAAATTTTCCTCCATGCAGTTTAACTGCTTAGTGAACTCTGCTTTCAGTTCTTCTTTCACACTTTGTAGCTTATCAAATTCCAAAGAAAAATACTCTTTCAACTCTTGCTTATATTCTTGTAAAGTTCTCATAAGATTTCTGTAGTCTGTCTCTGATAGACTCTCTGTATTTGGAATTTCTTGGATTTCGTCTGATCCTTTTTTCTCTGATATGACATGCTATTTAACTTTCTGCCTCTGCTCTCGCATGTATGGTATTGGCGATGTTGGCCAGCAGGTGGTAGTGTTGTGGTCTTTGCTTTCCACTTATTTGAATCTGCTGTGGTGGGTGGTGGGAGGGTTGTTTTGGGCTACTTTGTGGGATGAGTTTTGTCGTTGTCTTAAACTCAGACTGAGAAAAAAACAAAAGCGAACAGAACCCCGAGTCAAAGATTGAGAGGTTTTAAGCTCCAATTTCTTTTCTTCAGGGGAGTCTGCTAACTGCGTTACTGTCCAAGATGGCACGGGTCAACTCACCATTAGCCCAGAGCTCTCCTTTCAACCCACCATGTCTTCCAGCCCACTCCCGTTTCCCCAACCGTGTACGCACCAGCACCCACCTGAGGCTGTGGATTTTTTTCAGCTGTAGATTCTGTGTCCAGTTCGCTCTCTTGTGTTTAGTAGTTATATCGGGGAGAGCGAATGTCTGATTGTAGCTACTCCATAAACCACACCTCCCAGAAATGCTTTTGTTTTTTCTTTTCCTCTTATTTTTAAATATATATATAGTTTTTTTTTGCCTCCAGAGTTATTGCTGGGGCTCGGTGCCTGCACCATGAATCTACTGCTCCTGGAGGCCATTTTTCCCCTTTAATGTTGCCCTTGCTGTTTTATCGTTGTTGTGGTTATTATTATTGTTGTGTTGGATAAGATAGAGAGAAATGAAGAGAGGAGGGGAAGAGAGAGAGAGTGGGAGAGAAAGACAGATAGCTGCAGATCAGCTTCACTGCTCATGAAGCGATTCCCCTGCAGGTGGGGAGCCGGGGGCTCAAAACCGGAATCCTGCTGCCAATCCGTGCGCTTTCCGCCATGTGCGCTTAACCTGCTGCACTACCACCCGACCCCCTTGTTTTTTTCTTTTTTAAAATTTAATTTATTTATTAAATAAAAAATAGAAAATATCAACAAAACTATAGGATAAGAGGTGTGAAATTCCACACAGTTCCCACCATCAGAGTTCCATATCTCAGCCCCTCCACTGGAAGCTTTCCTATTCTTTATCCCTCTGGGAGTATGGACCCAGGATCATTATGAGGTACAGAATGTGTGAGTTCTGGCATCTATAATTGCTTCCCTGCTGAACATAGGTGTTGGCAGGTCGATCCATACTCCAAACCTGTTTCTATCTTTTCCTAATGGGGCAGGACTCCCCAGAGATGGGGTTTCAGGGTACATTGCTGAGGTTGTCTGCCAGCGGAAGTCACGTTGGCATCATGGTAGCATCTGCAACTTGGTGTTTTAAAAAGCATTAAGATACAAAGAAGGGGAGTCGGGTGGTAGCACAGTGGGTTAAGTGCGCGTGGCATGAAGGTAAGGTTCCTGGTTGGAGCCTCCGGCTCCCCACCTGCAGAAGAGTTGCTTCACAGGTGGTGAAGCAGGTCTGCAGGTGTCTATCTTTCTCTCCCCCTCTCTGTCTTCCCCTCCTCTCTCTATTTCTCTCTGTCCTATCCAACAACAATGACATCAATGACAACAATAATAACTACAACAACAATAACAAAAACAAGGGCAACAAAAGGGAAAATAAATAAATATAAAAAAGATATAAAGAAGAACAAATTGTTTAATAATCTGGAACCTAAAGGCAAGACTGTAACAGTTGAGATTTGGGGTCTCCATTTTGGAAAATTTAGTAGGTCTATTTTAGGTATATTCCAAGGGGTCTATGACTTTACTAATTTTTGCTTAAGCCTGATAGCTAGCATGCAGGTGGGCCAAAGGTATTATCTGGGGAGATGGTGTCAGGATTGGAAATAGGACTAGAAAGCTGGATCTGGCAAATGTTTTTTTTTATTTTTATTTATTTATTTATTTATTTATTTATTTATTTTTACCACTGAGCTCTGCTTTAGGAAAGCAGTAGACTTCTGTCTCAGGACTGGGAGAAAAAGTTGGTGCCATCTGGTAGGTCTCTTCAGGTTTTAAGGAGAAACATTCCATAACCAGATATCAGAAATTCACATATTACCTCTCATGGGAAATATCTTTTTGGGTTTTAGTCCATCCTCCCAATTTGCTTGGGTCTTTTTGATTGATGATTTTGTCATCTGATTAGCATTTCTTCCTAGTTGTTACTGATGATAGCTTTATTTATGTTCAAGGGGAGGGTTTTTTTTCTAGCTTGCAGAGATGAGTCAATTCTTTAGGTGATATTTTATGTTAGCAGAGTTGGAACGTTGAGTGTATATGATGTCACTCCTGATTTGATCCCTATGCCCATGTGCTCTGGCATCTCTCCCTCTCTGTTTTGCAGGTGAAACACTTTCTCATATAAAACAAGTAAGATAAATCCCCCAAAACAATGGAAAGACGAGGCTGGCCACACACGTGTGTGAATGTGTGTGGGGGGGCTAGTCAGCTCTTGGCTGCCACTTTTGGGATCCTGGCTTTAACAACCTTATTTTATGTTGCAGATCTCCTACAAGTATCTCATTATTGCACTTGGAATCCAGCTGGACTATGAGAAGGTACTGTTTTATTTTATTATTTCTTTTCTTTTAAAAATTATTATCTTTATTTATTTATTGGATAGAGAGAATCAGAAATTGAGGGGGAAGGAGGAAATAGAGAGGGAGAGAGACAGAGAGACACCTAAAGTGTTGCTTCACCACTAGCCAAGCTTTCTCCCTGCAGGTGGGGACCAGGGGCTTGAATCTGGGTCCTTGTGCACTGTAATATGTGTGCTCAACCAGGTGTGCCAGCACCCAGCCCCGGTACTGTTTTTTTTAAATTATTTTATTTAGAGGACTACCAAAGGAGACCACCTGGGACTGCAACAAGACAGGACTAGAATGACTTCAGGAACCCACTAAATCACCGGTGAGTGAAAACACATGTGGCTCGTGGACAGAAGACTAGGGAGAGATTAAGTGGCTGGTAAAAGTCTGGCAGTTTACCAGTTGAGACACTACCTCCAGTCTGCTTCAACAACAAAAAGACGGCTGAAGGGAGGAGAGGATTCCCCTGAGACTCTACCAAATGCAACTGGGAGTCTCCATTGCTACTGCCCTCAGAATCTGGAGCAGTGGCAGTGAGGCCCTGTGCTGACACCAGGGGACAGAGAACTAATGAGGAAACTCAGGAGATCTGTACCTCAGTGGCCTAGCAGTGGGGCTGTGAGAGTCTCTTTGCATAACCACTGGATTATCTCTGCCACACCCTGCTTTATCTCTCAGTCAGGAGTCAGTGATTAGGCTAAGAAGTTTGGATGCCCTCAGGCTCCCATATCCTACAGGGAAGAAAAAGAACAAAAGAGGCTTTTAAGCCACTGAGCTCCAACTCAGGTATTAAAATACTATTGAAACAACTGTCAATTTCCACAACTATGAACTCTTTAATTATCTTACTTAGACACAAGTCAATCCAGGCAGGAGTGATCAGTACTTTGATCAGGGACCTCATAACATACTCTATAAAATGGTTAAACCAACAAGAAGAAATATTGGAGAAATGAACTAGGAAAAGAGTCTAGCTTAAAGCCTCCTAAAGATTAAAGCACAAAATAATGAGGTCAACATCCAAACACTAGTTAAGGAAATAATCACAGGAGTGAGTAAAGAGTTTGAAAGAATTGTCATCAGAAATTCAGAAACTACAAATGAGACCCTGGAAAAAAACACTAATTATCTCAAGGTTATTAGAGAGCTAAAAGCTGATATAGCTGAGCTAAGAACACAACTAGCTGAACAAGCTAAAACAATATCAGAACAGGGAAACAAAATAGATGAACTCCAGAAAACAGTAGAGGGAAGAGAGAATAGAATAAATGAGTCTGAAGACAGAATTAGCAAGATCGAGAATGAATTAGAGACAACTAAAAAAGAAGTAAGAGATCTCAAAAAGAGATTAAGAGATACTGTAAACAACAACAGAGACCTATGGGATGACTTCAAAAGATAATATATGCATCATTGGCATACCAGAGGAAGAAAGAGAAGGGGGGGGAAGAAAGCATTCTCCAGGACATAATAACTGAGAACTTCTCTAGTCTAGACAACATCAAAGACATAAAGGTTCAAGAAGCCCAGAGGGTCCCAAACAGAATTAACCCAGACTTATAGACACCAAAACACATCATATTTAGAATGGAAAGGGATAAGGATAAAGAAAGGATCCTGAAGGCTGCAAGAGAAAAACAAAGAGTCACCTACAGAGGAAAACCCACAAGATTAGTAGCAGACTTCTCCACACAAACACTACAGGCCTGAAGAGAATGACAAGATATCTATCGAGTGCTCAATGAGAAAGGTTTTCAACCAAGATTCTGGTATCCTGCTAGACTGTCATTCAGACTAGATGGAGGCATCAAAACCTTCTCAGACAAGCAACAGTTGAAAGAATCAAGTATCACCAAGCCTGCCCTGAAAGAAATTCTGAAAGGTCTCCTATAAACAGTGAGACCATCATAAATAGGACATATATCAGAACACTCTAAAACTCTACAAGAATGGCATTAAAATATCTTCAATCTTTGATATCAATAAATGTCAGTGGCCTGAATTCACCCATTAAAAGGCACAGAGTAGGAAGATGGATCAAAAAACACAACCCAACAATATGCTCTCTACAAGAAACCCACCAAGACAAGACAAACACAGACTCAAAGTGAAAGGATGAAAAACTACGTTAGCTTGGATGTCAACTTCAGGCCATTAAAACACAAGGAGATTTTATAATAACTATACTGTTGAAAATGCTAGTATGACAACCGCCTAAACAAGAGATGTGATCCCAGGATTAGTTGCTCTGAACACTGAGCACTAGGGAAGTATCACAGGGCTTTGAGAAGACCTAGGGCAGAGTGTTAGTGACTCTCCCTGAGACTTGACAAGTGGGAGAAGAGCTGGGGAGGTTCCTCACGAGCAACCCATGTGAAGAATACTTGTGATGGTTTCCTTCTCTTGCTGGAAGAACCTGGTCTCTTAGTCTAATCTGAAGCATGTTTATTGTACTCTGGGAACCTTCTAATGTTTAAGATACATAACTGGTGAGTCATTCTTTCTGCATTCCTCACTACTGGTTGAAGGACATTTAAAGAGCCCTCCTCATTTTCATGTCATTTTTCTACACACTTCACACACAGACTCTCATCCACTCCTGCCAATAACCCTAAAAAGAAAGGCTTTATTCCCATTTTATAGGTGATGAACAGAAGCATCTCAATTCTCAGAGTGTGTCAGATTCACCGGGAGGACCTGTCAGATACTCACTGCTGGGCTTGCCCCAGGATCTCTGACTCAGGTCAGGGGTTGGGCCTGTGTGTGTTTGTACTGTGTTCCCAGGTGGTGTTGCTGGTTGGCGGATCACTCTGAGAACCTCTGGCTTAGAGATGTCAGGGATTTTATCCAATGCTACAGAGCATGTAAAGGGGGAAACTGGGACTCAAGCCAGGCATGCCGATTCCTAAGACCCAATTTTTTTATCTTTAAAAATACTTATTTTGAGGGGCTAGGTGGTGGCACACCCAGTTGAGTTCATGCATTATCACACACAAGGACCTGGGTTCAAATCCCTGTTCCCTACCTGCTGGGGAGGGGGAGTTTCATGAATGGTGAAGCAGATCTGCAGCTGTCTTTTTTTATTTATCCTCCCTCTTCTCAATTTCTCTGTCCTATCTAATAATAGTAATAAAAAAAAGGAAGAATGGATGACAGTAGGTACTGAGTCCCAGCGATAACTGGGGCTGGTAACTGATAAGGTGTTTATCTTATAAATAAGATAAAAATACTTTTTTTTTAAAGAGAGAATTAGAAAAGAGGGGGAGGGGGAACAGAATGAGAGACACACCAGAGCACTTCTCAGTTCTGGCATACAGTGGTGCCAGGGCTTAAACCTGGGATCTCTAGAGCCTCAGGCATGCAAGCCCAGTGTGTTTTCACTGTACTATCTCCTCAGCCCCCTCTGAGTTTATGTTTTCAGTTCCTTTACTTCCTCGTGCAACAGTCTTGATCTGGCACAACTGGGTGTTTCCAAGTCTGCTGTTACTGATAGCCTGGCTCTTTGCCCTCCATGTAGTTCTTCTCTGTAAGGCAAATCATTCCCCAACAAGGAAACGGATTGGTTTCTCCCTCACTCTGGTGGCAGGAAGCAATATGTTTAAACTGTGATGGTCACAAGGTCAGGAGGTAGAGGGGTTCCTCTGGGTGGAGCCCATCCTGCAAGGTGACAGGTAACTCCAGGTGTGTCACATTGCTGGACTCAGCAGACCCCCCCCCCCCCATAGCTCCACTGTGTGTGTGTGGTTGAGAACTGTACTGAAATACTTGAGAGGCTGTAGAAATGGCAAAGAACCAGGACTCTAAAGTGATCTGTGTTTCTGTTGAAGCATTACTTCCTTGTGTGCTTGGTTGCAGATAAAAGGCCTACCTGAAGGTTTTGACCACCCAAAAATCGGGTCCAATTATTCTGTTAGGACGGTGGAGAAGACATGGAAAGCTCTGCAGGACTTCAAGGAGGGCAATGCCATCTTCACCTTCCCAAACACCCCAATAAAGTGTGCAGGAGCTCCTCAGAAGATCATGTATCTGTCAGAAGCCTATTTCAGGAAGGTACATATACTTCCTTCCCAGGGACAAAGTGGGCAGAAGGGACTAACTGGGTGAGTGCTGGAATTCTTCTTTACGTGACAAGTAATATCAATTATTTTTTGTCTTAAGTTTTTACTAACTGCTCACAAAAGTGTGTGTGTGTGTGTGAAGTTATAACACATATAAGAAGGAAGTTGTTCATAATGAAGTTGCTTTGCTGGAGTTGCTATTATTAGTTGGAATGGCATATGTAATTTATTTATGAGCGAGATGGAAGGAGGAGAAGAGAGAGAGAACCAGAGCATCACTCTGGCATAGCCTGTGCTATGATCAAATGCAGGGCTCCATGCTTGAGAGCCCAGCACTTTGTCCATGGTGCCACCTTCTGGGTTTCTATATATAATGCTTGATACGTGTTGTGAATACAAGTTCAGATGTATTGTGTGGTATTAAATAGTTTTTGAAACATACTTTTAAAACTCTATAAAAGCATCTTGAGGAGATGTATTAGAGACTGTTTAAAATATTTCCACAAGGACAATTAATTGCACATTGTTATTTTATTTTATTTAAGAAAGGATTAATTAACAAAACCATAGGGTAGGAGGGGTACAATTCCACACAATTCCCACAACCCAATCTCCATATCCCACCCCCTCCCCCGATAGCTTTCCCATTCTCTATCCCTCTGGGAGCATGGACCCAGGGTCATTGTGGGTTGCAGAAGGTAGAAGGTCTGGCTTCTGTAATTGCTTCCCCGCTGAACATGGACGTTGACTGGTCGGTCCATACTCCCAGTCTGCCTCTCTCTTTCCCTAGTGGCGTGCGTCTCTGGGGAAGCGGAGCTCCAGGACACATTGGTGGGATCTTCAGTCTAGGGAAGCCTGGCCGGCATCCTGATGGCATCTGGAACCTGGTGACTGAAAAGAGAGTTAACATACGAAGCCAAACAAATTGTTGAGCACATTGTTATTTTTATACACAATAAAACCCTCAACTGCTCCCACCCAAATTCAAGGTTATGATTACATTCTGGATGCGATATACACTTCAGAGAAATACAGAGGGCCAAATGCCAGTTCTAAAGGCAAAACAATGTTCACGGGGAATTTCAAACCCTTGGAAGGTCCTGGGGAACAGGCCCTAGGTGATGGCCAGGGCCCATCAGTATCTGGTTCTTTAAGATTCCCTAAGTAGCAAGAGTTGTTCAGGATGGGGCAACTTTCTCAACATTCCTCAGGCACCTTCTGGGTAAGAGCAGACACGTATGGGTCAAGTCCATCTGCTAGGAAGTTATGGAGAAGCTACTCTTGCCCTCCAAAGAGAGAGTCAGAGAGAAATTGAGAGGGAATGGGGAGGGGAGGGGAGGGGAGGGGGGAGAAAGAAGGAGGAGGAGGAGAAGAGGAAGAGAAAGAAGAAGGAGGAGGAGGAGAAGGAGAAGGAGGAGGGAGACCAGCAGCCCTGTTTCACCACTCAAGAAGCTTCCCCTCTGCAGGGATGGACCAGGCACTTGAACCAGAATCCTTAAACACTGTAACATGTGCATTCAACTGGCTGTGTCCTTATCTGGCCTGCCCCTTTGCCCTCTGGTTCTTGATGGGGTTGTGACATTTGGTTTACCATGGCTTGATTTAAGATGATGATAGGACTTAAAGCAGCCCGTCAGTCTGTTCTATAAAGGGACTGGAGGAAGGGACTGAAGAAGTGTGGAGTGTGTGCTTGGAACCTGGGCCTGGGAAGGCCTCTACCTGAGTTATGTAGGATGAGGAATTAAGGAACAGGCTTACAGGCTTAGTCCTAATTTCTAAGAAAGGTTATTCATGAGAATCCAGGTTGGTACAGCTTCCTAAATATATAAGGGGGAGAGAGAGAGAGAGAGAAGAGATAGAAAGGGAGAAACAGAGAGAGAGGAGGGAAACCTGCACCACCACTTCATGGCTTGCTAAGCTTCTCCCTCCAGGTCCAGGAGTAATAATACTTGGGTTTTACTTGTTTTTCTTCTTTCTTTCTTCTCAGACTGGGAAGCGGTCCAAGGCCAATATCATTTTCAACACTTCTCTGGGAACCATTTTTGCTGTGAAGAAGTATGCAGCAGCCTTGCAGGAGATCATCCAGGAGAGGGACCTCACTGTTAACTACAAGCAGAACCTCATTGAAGTCCGCGCAGATAGGCAAGAGGCTGTCTTTGAGAACCTGGACAAACCAGGAGAGACCCAAGTGATTTCTGTGAGTGGGGCCTGAGCTGTCTGCTGCAATCTCCTACATGCAGGCAACTCCAGGGCTCCTACCTCCCTGTCTGCATCCTGTGGTGGCGGTGGGGGTAGGGATGGGACAAGTTAAAACCAGCCTTTTAACTGGGAAGATGGGCAGTAAGAAAGAGCTGAGAGGCTGTGCCCATGGGTGGTAAGGAGGGTTTGTCTTAGAGGCCAGGCGGTGGTGCACATAATACTAAGCACAAGGACCCACAAGGATTTGGGTTCCAGCCTGCAGCTCCCCACCTGCAGGGAGTAAGCTTCACAAGTAATGAAGCAGGTCTGCAGGTATCTGCCTTTCTCTCTTCCTCTCTACCTCCCTCTCCCCTCTCAATTTCTCTCTGTCCTATCCCATAAAATGGAAAAAATGCCCCCAGGAGCAGTGGATTTGTAGTGATGTTACTGAACCCTGGTGATAACCGTAGAGGAAAGAGAGAGAGAGATGGTGAGAGAGAGAGATGGAGAGAGATGGAGAGAGAGATGAAGAGAGAGAGATGAAGAGAGAGAGAGAGAGGAGGGCTTGACTTGTAGTAGCGAGTGAATTTTCATCCCACCTTGTGTGCCTACTTTTTTTGTACCTTCAAATAGCTCCCAGCTGCGGTTACTGCCTAGAGCAGGAGAAAGCAATTCCTAAGGGCAGCATCTGGTGCTGTGCTCAATTAATGATGTTTGAGAAACAGGCTCCTCCAGTTGTAGTGCAAGAATGACAGCTCACCTCTTAAAACATTTATTTATTTTGCCTACTCACCCTCCCTCCCTTGACAGCTTACCTTTTTAGGCTCTCTTTAAACATCTTCCACCTGTGCATACAAAAGAGGCCCTTAAACATCCTTGAAATCCTGACCTGGAGAGCTCTAGCTTTGGCTTATGGATTTCTGTGTTTCTTCTGCACAGTGGGACTAATCCTTTTTTGGAGGAGTGTTGGGCTGAGTTAAGATGGAAAGGCATGCAAGGAAGAATCACTTGTTCATGTCATTCAGGAGCAAGATGGCAGCGCGAAAATGTCCTGTGTGGTCCCCTTACAGTCATCCAGTCACATTTTACTCATTCAGCCTTCATGGAAGGGTGAAGGGTTCCATACAGAGGAATCTGGAAATGAGCCAGGGCTTGGCTTTCTAAACATGAAGACATCACATGAGAAATTTATCAGCTCAAGGCTTTGTTTTTAGAATGTATTGAATACATCTTTCCCATCTTCAGTTGAATATTTATTGGAGATCAATGAAGATGTTACGAGTGCCTCAAAGTCATGATATAAGAAAGCTTTTATTTGGAAATAATCTCAAACATAGAGAAGTTGCAAAAATAAAAACAGCACAAAGAGATCTGAGTATTAGCTTTGCCTGGATTCACTTATGTAGAATTTTACCCCATTTGCCACCTATACATATACATATGAGATATATAATTATAACATATAATCTTATATAATAATATTTTTTATAATTATAATGCAATCTCCTGTGCAGTTGCATATGATAGTATTTCAGGCATTATTATATATGTATATATTCAAAATCCCTAAAGCATGTAAATTACATGTATTGTTCCCCTTTAAGGATATCACTATAATTTTCCCAAGATACTGAGATACTCTCTTATATAACCACTGTACAATTATAAAGTTAGTAGGACATGCCTGTAAATAATATTCATTCGTGTTCATGAGAGAGAAGAAAGACAACAGTGAACATCTTAGCTCTGGCATATGTGAAGCTGGGGTAACAGATGCTTCCCCAGCTGATTTCAGGAACTATAACCAGCCTGCCTGGCATAGCGGTGGGGTGGGGTGAAGGCCAGGAATGTGAATGATGGTGTGAGAAGTAACAGAGTGTCAGAGAAAGAACTCCCCTGCTTGCCCCCCCCCCCATCCTCTCCCTGAGAGCTGCTGCCTGTGACCTAGAAAAGACGCTGGTACAAAGCACTCAATACTTATCCTTACATATAAAAGGGTTTGTTGAGAACTCGCTCTGCGTCGGCAATGCTGAGGCCATGTTTAGGTCACCAGGTCTTATTGCTATACTAGCTGCAAAATGATGGCTTGCCCATCCAGCCTTCCCTCCATATTTACCAGCAGGCTCTTGACAGTTTGTCAGCAAAAGTCCAACCTTGTTGCTTAATAAAACAATTATTGGTATGAGTTAATTCATTCCTCAGTGGTCGATAAGACATCACTGTAATTATTTGGCTGTCAGAAAAATCATGATGCATTGTTGCCTAGAGAAAACATAGACTCTGACTTTTCTACAGGAGTCGGGCGGTAGTGCAACGAGTTAAGTGCACATGGTGCAAAGCGCAAGGACAGGATTAAAGATCCTGGTTTGAGCCCCCGGCTCCCCACCTGGAGGGGAGTCACTTCACAGGTGGTGAAGCAGGTCTGCAGGTATCTGTTTTTCCCCCTCTCTGTCTTCCCCTCCTCTCTCCATTTCTCTCTGTCCTATCTAACAATGACAATATCAATAACAACAATAATAATAACTACAACAACAACAATAAAAAACTAGGGCAACAAAAGAAGGGGGAAAAAAAGAAAAAGACACTGACTTTTCTGACAGTCCAATATTTTAGTGTTGAGATTGTCCTGAATCTGGTCAGTTGGGAACCCTTTCAGGATGACTGTATGACTGTCCTATGTCCCCATCACATTTTTGTGCACTTCCTGACTTTCTAGGGTCAAGGATGCCCCTGGCTATTGTCTTGTCTCAGCTAAGGATCACGGTTTTGAATGATTAAAAAAAAAATCATATAACTCTTAAGGCCTCCAGAGACTTTCAGGGATAGTTATTACCTTACAAAATGCTCTCCAATCACTCTTTGATTGACTGATTGATTGATTGATTGATTGTGTGTGTATATCTTTTTGTAGCTTTTCAGTTCTCTTCTCTCCTGATTGCCAGGCTGTTGAAAGTGATTTTTGGAAAGCCCTTACAACTTCAGTTCTTTTGAATTGCTACCCCTAATTTATTATTGGCTGGGAAATGAGATAGCCAAACTTGTTAAATTTTATGTAAAGTAAAAAGCACATGGTTGATGAATAAGGACCCCAAGCATATTTTTATGATCAAAGTGTATGAATTAGAGTGTGTGAGCTGAACCAAGTTTTGCCATTTGGTCTTTTTTTACTTTAATTTTTAGCTGTGTTCTGGTAAGTTGCGGTTGCAGGTAAAAGAAGCTATTTATTTCACTTTTGAATTCTAGGATCTCAGGTGAGATTTTCTCTCTGGATCCAGCTCCACTCTGAAAATTTGAATTTCAAACTGTTAATCTACCAAAAGGCTTTTTAGCCCTGTGGCTTTCATCCCTGGCTGTGCACTGGATCAATAATCATCACAGCTGGAGGTGTGGATTGAGGATTGAGAGTTTCAAAAGTGCTCCTAATGATTCTAACATAAAACCAGGAGTGAGAATCTCCATTGTGAAGAATTTAATGTTTTCAAAAGCCCATTATTTCTGACCTTAATAGAGAGTTTGTGATCTGGTCTAAGTTTCTGAAGATTAGGAAAACTAAAAGTCACTGAATTCTAGCATGAGAAGTGATTTTGCAGGCTGTCTAGTCAAATGCATTTCTTTTAAAATGTTTATTTATTCAATAGAACAGAGAGAAATTGAGAGGGATAGGGAGATAGGTAGAGAGAGAAAGAGAGGTACCTGCAGCCCTGCTTCACTGCTCGTGAGGTTTCCCTTCCCCCCTACTGGGAATGGGCTGCTGTGGGCTTGAACCTGGGTCCTTGTGCTTGGTAATATGTGCATTCAACTGGTGTATCACTACCTGGCTGTCCCAAATGCATTTCCTTTTCTTTTATATCCTTCCTTCCTTCCTCTCTTTCTTTTTGGTATTTTGATTATTTTATTTTAATTAGAGAGATACAGAGAGAAAGACACAAAGAAAAAGATGAGAGCACTGCTCAGCTTTGGTTTATTGTGGTGCTGGGGATGGAACAGGGGAGCTTGGAGCCTCAGGAATGAGTCTTTTGCATAACCATTATGCTATCTCCACAGCACTGCATTTCTTTGTAGTATGCAAATGGGACGTGAAGTGACATGCTCAAATAAGTAGCGTTCTTAATTTTTTTTTTTTTTTTTTTTTTTTTTTTTTTAGTAAGGAACTTGTTCCTTCATACTAGAGTCTGTAGGACTGTCATTCACTGGTTGCCTGTACTGCAATCACTTGGAGATGTTGTCAAAGTGTAGATTCCTGTACCCCACCCAGACCTACAGGATTGGGATTCCGGGGCAGTAGGACCTAGGAACCTGCATTTCCCACAAGCTTCCTAAGTTCTGTCCATAACCACTGAAGTCTGAAAATACTTTTGAATAGATTCTTCTGTTATTAAAAAAGAGCCATGTTCATTGTCACAGATAGTTTATGAAGGCACCAAATAAAGAATAAGCTATAGATAAGTGTCAGAGCTATTTATTTATTTATTTACCAGAGCTCTGCTCAACTCTGGCTTATGGTGGTGCAGGGGATTGAACCTGGGACTTTGGAGCCTCAGGCATGAGAATCTCTTTGCATAACCATTATGCTATCTCCCCCACCGCCAGTGCTAATTTTTAATAAACCTATAATGCAGATCCTGGTATTCCCTTAGTGCAGGATATGAGCTCAAGTAAATGTGAATACCATTCACTTTCCTCCCAGAAAATATTAATGAAATTCATACGTATTTGTGAAATTCAATCTTAACTCTGGCAGAAATAGATGATGCTATAAGATTTAAAATTCAGAGCTAAGAAGTGTTTATTATATTTTTTTGTTAAGCACAGGAAATGTAAGACAGCATCTTAATAACTTGGTGGGTGATGGCTCTGACTGTTCCATCCACTATTCATTATCCTGTCAATCATGGTTTAGTCTCTGTGTTCATGAACAGTTCCTGCTTCAGAGACCTGTGCCCTAGCAGGCTTCCCCAGATTGTTTTGTAGGGGAAGACTGGCTACTTACAGCCCTGCTTTTTCCTCGAGGTTAATGAAGCTTGGGTTTGTCTGGGGACAGGAATAAACACAAGCCACCCCCTAGTTCCCACTGCCATCAGTGACTGCTAAACCCCAAGAGGACACAGAGCTTGTTATGGAAACCAAAGACTATGTCCAGAAGCTAAAGTTATCAACTTAATAAGAATGCCTGGTGAACATTTGAGAGCTTGTTTGGAGGTTCTAGCAGGGGAGCGCAGCTACTCGTATACCCTCGACCAAAGACTGGTCAGTCTCTATTCAGGGAAGGCTGTCCTCTTCTACTGAGCACACAGCTTCGGGAGGGACACACATGGAGCTGTGAGGGAGGAAGGGGACACCTGCCTAGCCAGCCAGATCAGCCGAATCAACCCTGGCGATCAATGGGGTGACAGATGTTGCAGCCAGATCGCCCTCACATCCAGTGAACATTTGAAAAAGTTTGTGAAAACCAAAAAGAAAGAATAAATTATAAAAACATCACATAAAAGCCTAGGAGATACTTCAGTGGCAGAACATAGGACTTGTGTTATAAGATCCCGGCTTCAATCGCCAGAGTTGTATTTGCCTGAGCTGAGCACTGTGCTGGTGTCTCTCCCTGTGTCTCTCCCTCTCCCTCTCCCTCTCCCTCTCCCTCTCCCTCTCCCTCTCCCTCTCCCTCTCCCTCTCCCTCTCCCTCTCCCTCTCCCTCTCCCTCTCCCTCTCCCTCTCCCTCTCCCTTCCCCTCTTCCTCTCTTATGGGCCAACAATCAAATACTGAAAGTTAAAGGGACATTAAAAGTAGTCAGAATGGGACCCCTGTAGGTAAGTTAGGAGTAGAGTATATGTCTTGTGTGTGAAACCCCATTCTGTATCTCATAAAAAATAAAAACCAGGGGGTTGGGCAGTAGTGCAACAGGTTAAGCGCACATGGCTCAAAGCGCAAGGACCGGTGGCATAAGGATCCTGGTTTGAGCCGCTGGCTCCAAACCTGCAGGGGAGTTGCTTCACAGGTTTTGAAGTAGGTCTGCAGGTGTGTCTATCTTTCTCTCCCCCCTCTGTCTTCCCCTCCTCTCTCCATTTTTCTCTGTCCTATCTAACAACAATGACATTAACAATAACAATAATAATAACTACAACAATAAAAAAACAAGGGCAACAAAAGAGAAAATAAATAATAAAAAAAATAAAATGCAAACCAGCCAGGATGGGTCAGAGTGCTCACAGAGCAACTTTAGTGTAAGTTGAGGAAAAAAATCTGTCCCATCTTGTGCAGTAAGCTTGATGCTGAATCAGACCTTCTCCTCTTCTCCAAAGCACTAGCCAGTATTTTGCCACCCTTTATTTCATCTTAAATTGGTATTTTGACCAATTTGTTGTGAGCTCATGCATATTCAGAAATAGTGCTCACACACCATTTCTTCGGGGCATAAAACTGAAGTTCCAGACTACATAAATCAACAGTGAAGGGTTGGGGAGCGAGCACCTGAAATACACCCCACCCTTGGGGGCTGGGCAGTGGCATACCTGGTTAGGTGCACATAGTACTAAGCTCAAGGATGTGCTCAAGTATCCTGGTTCGAACCCTCACTCCCCACCTGTAGAAGGGAAGCTTCACAAGCAGTGAAGTAGGTCTGAAGGTATCTATCTTTCTCCCTCTCTATCTCCCCCCTCCTTTTTCAATTTCTCTGTGTCCTATTCAATAAAATAGAAAAATGGCCACCAGGAGCAGTGGATTCATTGTGCTACCACTGAGCTCCTGCGATAACCCTGGAGGCAAAACAAACAACACATTCCACCCTACCTTAATTTTTTTTTTTCCCTCCAGGGTTATCACTGGGGCTCAGTGCCTGCACCATGAATCCACTGCTCCTGCAGACCATTTCTTTTCCTTTCATTTGCCCTTGCTGTTGTAGTCTTGTTGTGGTTATTGTTGTTGGATAGGGCAGAGAGAAATGGAGAGAGGAGGGGAAGACAGGGGGAGAGAAAGATAGACACCCGCAGACCTGCTTCACTGCCTCTGAAGCGACTCCCCTGCAGGTGGGGAGCTGAGGGCTCAAATCAGGATCCTTACGTTGGTCCTTGCACTTTGCACCACATGTGCTTAACCCCCTGCACTACTGCCCGACCCCCCTACCTTAATTTTTTTTAAGAAATATTTTTTCATTTATTGGATAGAGACAGAGAAAATTGAGAAGGAAGGTGGAAATAAGGAGACAGAAAGACACCTGCAGCACTGCTTCACTGCTCATGAAGCTTCCCCCTGCAGGTTGGGGCTGGGGGTTTCAATTTGGATGCCTACACGTGGTCACATGTGCGCTCAACCTAGTGTACCGACAGTAGCTCCCTGTCCCCCGTCCCCCGTCCCCTATCCCTCCCCTCCCACTTAATTTTAATAGCCAGGGAATATTGATGGGTTGTTTGGGGATACTAGTGAGGTCACAGTGGTAGCTCAGATTCCTCCATGCCTGTTGCCAAGGGGGGTCACATGGCCTCTGAATGAGGAGGCCATGTCAGCCAAGAAAATAGGTTGTGATTTGATCACCAGACTCCACAGGCACATAGAGACTAGGGAGCGGGTGTGTCCGTATGAACCAGTGTTTGGTGCAGCCACTGTACAGCATACAGTGAGGCCGACCGGGAGAGCTGGAGACTGTTGTAGAAACAGCAGGGTGGGGGAGAAGCACAGATACGGATGCTCTCTCCTTTTTCATAGTATGAAATGCTTCATGTCACACCACCGATGAGCCCACCGGACGTCCTCAAGACCAGCCCCGTGGTCGATGCTGGCGGCTGGGTGGACTTGGATAAAGAAACCCTCCAGCACAAGCAGTACCCCAACGTGTTTGGGATTGGGGACTGCACCAACCTTCCTACGTCAAAGACCGCGGCTGCAGTAGGTAAGATGACCGGGATGCCATCCTGGGCCATCATCACAACAAAGCCACGGCTGGCTCACTAATAAGGATGCAGCAGTGGTGGCCTGGTGAGGGACCTTGTGCAAACAACAAGGAGCCTGAGTGCTTGGCACACAGCGTCCCATGGTCTCATCTGCTGCTTCTGGGTCAGAGGGCTTGCTTTCAGGGGAGGACATTGTGGGGGACTTATTCTCCCTCCATCCCTCCCTCCCTCCCTCACTCACTCATTCCCCCTCTCTCTCCCTCTCTGGAATTCTGTTAATTCTTATCCCATGTTCTCTCACCCCTGGCCTTCCTCATGCCCCATGCCAGGCAGGGTGGTTGTAGTTCCTCTGCCTGAAATACTAGTAAACTAGGGAAGCATCTGTTTGTCTAGAAAACACATGAGAGTCAGCTAAAGCTCCCAGACCAGAAAGTTGTTCTGTAAAGACAGGCACAGTGGGGCATACTTGAATATATGTTCTTTTCTATGCCCCTCAACTGTGTGAAAATCTATTTACCCTTCTCTGTCACTTTCCTCAAATGGCCTCCACTTCTCCCAGGGTTTTCCTCCCCATACCTGTCTAGCTGCCAAGCAAGCCAGAGGAGCAATGGATTTTGTTCTGGAATGAGGGGATGTGCTGTTGTGGTTATTGGCACACCAAACCTGGCTTTCCTGTGCCCAGACTTCTTCCTCTGCTTCTCTCTGCTCTAGGATCCTCTCTTAATTGTTCACAACACAATCAGGACAAGAGGTGGCACTCAGCATCAGTTAATTGAGGATGTGGACAGAACAGAAGGGGATTGTATTACAGGGAAAGCCCCCAAAGCTCATGCACACTTGTGTACACACACACACACACACACACACACACACACACACACACACACACACACACCTGAGCCCTGGACAGTGGCTGAGCTTGATTTCTGAGCCCTGAGTCTGAACACTCACAGTGCACCAACTGGTGTCTTCTTTCCTCCTCTGGGGAAGTAGAACTTTTTAAAAGAGCAGGAGCTCTGGATACATTGCTCTGTTGACAGTGAATATAGTCAGAGCTGTTTACACCTTGTCTTTTCAGTCTCCTCATTCCAGAATGAAATTCACTGCTTCTTCGATTTGGCCATCAGCAGACCACCTTTGGCTGCCCGTTTTTGTGTTGCTGGCTAAGATGGGTTTCTAGAGATAAACACTGAAATTGGTTCAATGTCAGGAAAACTCACTCTTTTCTTTATCTAAGAATTCCAGGGTTTGGTAGGTGACTCAGCCTATGAAATGAACACCTTGCCCTGAACAAGGCCCTGGGGTTGACTGGAGGCGCCACCTGGGAGCACCATGGACAGTACAAGCAGGGAGCTTCTCTGATGGGGGAGGGGTACTTTAGTGCCCACTCCCTTTTTCTCAAAGTTTCCCTAAAACTATAGAAAAAAAAGTAGGCTAGGCAGACTACTCAGTGGTATTGTGTGTGTGTGTAAAGCTCTGTGGTAATTCCTCAGCACTATACTAAAGAGAGAGAGATATAAATTTTATGATTTCATTTTTCTTACTAGCATGTCAGTATTACAAAAATATATTTTGAATTCTGTATAAATTTTTTGGGTAAAAATTTGTTTTGTTCTTGTTCCAACCACTTTGATGTGCATTTAGTTATTTTCATTTTTTATTTATTTTATTTATTTATTTATTTATTTAAATAAGGAAACATTAACAAAACCGTAGGATAAGAGGGGTACAAATCCACACAATTCCCACCACCAGATCCCCGTATCCCATCCCCTCCCCTGATAACTTTCCTATTCTTTATCCCTCTGGGAGTGTGGACCCAAGGTCATTGTGGGGTGCAGAAGGTGGAAGGTCTGGCTTCTGTAATTGCTTCCCCGCTGAACATGGGCATTGATTGACTGGTCGGTCCATACTCCCAGCCTGCCTCTCTCTTTCCCTAGTAGGGTGGGACTTTGGGGAAGCAGAGCTCCAGGACTCATTGGTGGGGTCGTCTGTCCAGGGAAGCCTGGCCGGCATCCTGATGGCATCTGGAACCTGGTGACTGAAAAGGGAGTTAACATACAAAGCCAAACAAATTGCTGAACAATTATGGACCTAAAGGCTTGGAATAGTGCAGATGAAGTGTTGGGGGGGTACTCACTGCAGACTATTGTGTACTTTTGCTTTCAGGAATATATTTTGCCCTAATTTATGGATATGTGTGAACATATGCTCTATCTCAGGGTACCTGGTCTATATCTAGGTTTTGTTAGGAAGTGAACCACCTGGAATGGAATTAGAGAATACTATGAAAGGAAAGTCTCACCTGAGTAATGAAGCTGAAGGGTTGTCATTCCACACTTGAAGTCTCTGAACACCATCTGAAGTGGAGCATGTTGAGGTGGCACTCATTGCATTGATTAGGTTGGGATCGGTGGATGCAATATTATTTGGTGTGAATTGAGAGAAGCATGCAGGAAAGTGCGCCCCACCCTAAGGTTCCAGGACTGGGGGAAATATAGGCTCTATAGTGGAAATGTGAGGTTCCTGCTGTCTTAGGGTTCAAGAAGACAATGGATAGTTATTGTTATCGTCACATTATTTGGTAATTGGGTTAACTTTGAAAAGTCCCTTGGTTAGGATTTGCTGTATAATACCCAGCATCTTGTATATAGCGGTGCCACCTGTTGCTTCTGTTCTCCCTGGTCTAGGCTTTTGAGAGAGTCAACATATAAAAGACTCAGCCTATGTATTAAAAATATTCAGTCTGTGCTTTAAAAATTTTGAGACGTACAATCAATATTTCCCCTGTCATATTAATTACATATTGACTTATATGACTACAAATTAATAGGAGTGTACATAAACACCATTCCCACCACCAAAAGACTGTGTCCCATCCCACCCTGCCACCCCGGGAAGCCGAATGTCCACCCTTACCCTCACCCCAGGGTTTTTACTTTGGTGCCCTACTGCAGATTTAGTCAAATCCTGCTTTTAGTTTCCCTTTCTGTTCTTTATCAACTTCTGCTGATGAGTGGGATCATCCCATACTCATCTTTATCTTTCTGACTCAGTTCACTTAACATAATTCCTTCTAGCTCCATCAAAGATGGGTCAGAGAAGGTTCTTAATAACTGCATAGTATTCCATTGTGTATATACCACAGTTTTCTCAGCCACTCATCTGCTGTTGGGCATCTGAGTTGCTTCCAGGTTTTAGCTATTATGAATTGTGCTGCTATGAACATAGGTATACAAATATCTTTTTGGTTGTAATTATGGAATCCTTGGGGTATATCCCCAGGAGAGGAATTACTGGGTCATATGGAAGGTCCATGTCTAGCCTTGTGAGAGTTATCCACAGAGGCCGGACCAGTTTACATTCCCACCAGCAGTGCAAAAGGGTTCCTCTGTCCCCACAGCCTCTCCAGCATTTGCTGCTGCTGTCCTTTTTGATGTATGCCATTCTCACAGGAGTGAGGTGGTATCTCAATGTTGTCTTTATTTGCATTTCTCTGACAATTAGTGACCTGGAGCAGTTTTTTATATGTTTGTTAGCCTTTTGGATCTCCTCTGAAGTGAATGTTTTATTCATATCCTCTGCCCATTTTTGGATGGGGTCATTTGCTTTTTTGGTGCTGAGTTTGCTGAGCTCTTTGTATATTTTGGTTATTAGTCTCTTTTTTTTTAAATTTAAAAAAGGATAAATTAACAAAACCATAGGGTAGGAGGGGTACAACTCCACACAATTCCCACTACCCAATCTCCATATCCCACCCCCTCCCCTGATAGCTTTCCCATTCTCTATCCCTCTGGGAGCATGGACCCAGGGTCGTTGTGGGTTGCAGAAGGTGGAAGGTCTGGCTTCTGTAATTGCTTCCCCGCTGAACATGGGTGTTGACTGATCGGTCCATACTCCCAGCCTGCCTCTCTCTTTCCCAAGTAGGGTGGGTCTCTGGGGAAGCTGAGCTCCAGGACACATTGGTGGGGTCTTCAGTCCAGGGAAGCCTGGCCGGCATCCTGATGGCATCTGGAACCTGGAGACTGAAAAGAGAGTTAACATCCAAAGCCAAATAAATTGCTGAGCAATCATGGACCCAAAGCTTGGAATAGTGGAGAGGAAGTGTTAGGGGGATACTCACTGCAAACTCTAGTGTACTTCTGCTTTCAGGTATATATTTTGCACTAGTTTATGGATACGTGTGAACATATGCTCTCTCTCACTGAAACTGATGTATATCTAGGTTTTGGGACTTTGTTAGAAAGTGAACCACCTGGGATGGAATTAGAGCATACTATGAAAGGAAAGGTCTCACCCGAGTAATGAAGCTGAAGGGTTGTCATTCCATATGTGAAGTCTCTGGACACAGTCTGAGCTGAAGCATGTTGAGGTGGCAATCGTGTTGATTATGTTGTGATCGGCAGATGCAATATTATTTGATATGGATTGGGAGAGGCATACGGGAAAGTGGGCCCTATGCAAAGATTCTAGGACTGGGGGGAGTAGAGGCTCTATAGTGGAGATGTGAGGTTCCTGCTGTCTTAGGGTTCAAAAAGACAATTGATAGTTAATGTTATCATCACATTATTTGGTAATTGGGTTAACTTTGAAAAGTCTTTTTGTTAGGGTTTGCTGTACAGTACCCAGTATCTTGTATATAGCTGTGCTATTGGTTGCTTCTGATCTACTTGGTCTAGGCTTTTGAGAGAGTCCGCATATCAAATACACAGCCTATATATTAAAAAGACTCAGTCATTGTTTTAAAAACTTCGAGACATACAATTAATTTTTCCCCTCTCGTATTAATTAACTAGTGATTTATATGACTACACTTTACTAGGAGTGTACATAAACACCATTGCCACCACCGAAAGACTGTGACCCATCCCTTCCACCCACTCCCACCCCTCACTGTCCCAGGAAGCTGCATGTCTACCCCTCACCACAGGGTTTTTACTTTGGTGCCCTACTTACAATTTAGTCAGGTCCTGCTTTTAGTTTCCCTTTCAGATCTTCTTACTCAACTTCTGTTGAGTGGGATCATCCCATACTCATCTTTATCTTTCTGACTTAGCTCACTTAACATAATTCCTTCTAGCTCTGTCCAAGATGGGTCAGAGAAGGTGGGTTCATTGTTCTTGATAGCTGCATAGTATTCCATTGTGTATATATACCACAGCTTTCTCAGCCACTCATCTGTTGTTGGGCACCTGGGTTTCTTCCAGGTTTTAGCTATTATGAATTGTGCTGCTATGAACATAGGAGTACACACCTCTTTTTGGTTGGGTGTTATGGAGTCCTTGGGGTATAACCCCAGGAGAGGAAATACTGGATCATATGGAAGGTCCATGTCTAGCCTTCTGAGAGTTTTCCAGACTGCTCTCCACAGAGGCTGTACCAATTTACATTCACACCAGCAATGCAAAAGGGTTCCTTTGTCCCCACAGCCTCTCCAGCATTTGTTGCTGCTGTGGTTATTAGTCTTTTATCTGATGTATGACATGTGAAGATCTTCTCCCATTCTGTGATCAGCATTTTACAATAGAAGGGTTCACTATCTTTCCTCAAGAGTAAATTCAAGTCTCTACCTCTAGAGACACAAACTGCTTGGACCTATAATAGGGCAGTCCCAATTAATTCAGTGTGAATTGAATACAGACTGAAATTAGATGGCAGTAAGGATCTATTACTATCTTTTTTTTTTTTTTTGTATAAAATGCTCTTGCCTTGAAAACTTTGTCTTTGGTGTGGTCTGGGAGGTGGCACAGTGGATAGGACATTGGACTCTCAAACATAAGGTCCTGAGTTCAATCCCCAGCAGCACATGTACCAGAGTGATGTCTGGTTCTTTCTCTCTCCTATCATTTCTCATGAATGAATACATAAAATCTTTAAAAAATTGTCTTGGGCACCAGAGAGATAGTTTAGGATTAGAATGCAGAACTTCCACATCTGAGATTCCTGACACTTAAGGTTCAGTCCCAAGGGGTGCTTTGGTTCTCTCCCTTTCTCATAGAAAGGAAGAAATACCTCCCCCCGATACTCCCCATCCCCATTGGAGACACATACAGAAATATTTATGGTGAATTGTTATGATGTTTGTTTTTAAAATACTTCAGGAAAAGCAGTGGCATGTGTGACAGCATAGAGCAGAGGTAGGGGACTTCTGACAGTGCCTGGCAACTGCAGGCAGGATGTGGAACTCAATCCAGCTGGGAGCTTTTTATGTAGCAGAAATTTTTTTAAGTTGATGATTTTGTATGGCCTGAGAATGGTTTTTATAAATATCCACATGGTCCTTGGCAGAAAAAAGTTTCCCCATCCCTGATGTAAATGAGACAGAAATTGAAAATTTTCACAATGAAAAAGACTTCCACTCTTTTTAGAAAAAATTTCTTTATTGGAGGATTAATTTATTGGAGGTTTACAGTCGACAGTTAAATACAATAGTTTGTACACGCATAACATTCCCCAGTTTTCCCATATAACAATACAACCCCCATTCGGTCTTCCTCTGCCATAATGTTCTAGGACCTACACAACACCCCACCCCAGAGTTTTTTACTTTGGTGCAATACTTCAGCTCCAGTCCAAGTTCTGCTTAGTGTTTTCCCTTCTGAGCTTGCTTTTCAACTTCTGCCTATGAGTGAGATCATCCCATATTCATCTTTCCATTTTTGACTTATTTCACTTAACATGATTCCTTCAAGTTCCATGCAAGATGAATCTCCCTCTCTTGTCATAATGCAGGTTCGAGCCCTGTCCCCATCACACTGAAGGAAGCATTGGTGCTGTGGTCTCTTTCACTTTCTCTCTGTGCCTCTCTGTCTCTATCTAAATAATAACAACAACAACAATAATACCCCTTTAACTCCCTCTGTCTATCTGATCCAGCCTTACCAGGCAGGTGGAATGCCCAAGTGAAGGTCTTCTGAGCTATGGGCTGGGGGAGATAGCATAATGGTTTTGCAAAAAACTTTCAAACCTGAGTCTGCAAAGGTTCTAGGTTCATTCACTAGTACCGCCATAAGCCAGAGCTGAGTAGTGCTTTGATAAACAAACAAACAAACAACAAACTTAGTTCTCAGGGCTAACAGTCTAGACTGTCTGAACAGGTCATCCCAGATATACAAGGTCATTGGTCCAAAGACCAAGTTGATACCTATTGACCATAGAAAGCAGATGAGTGAGGTTGAGACAAAACCATCCTTCAAATCTTCCATTTAAAATTGCCAGTCTTCCTACTGGAGAGACCTCCTACATGAGTTTTAAACTTAAGGTGACATCTGTGTGGGTCATTGATGAAGAACTTCTTGGTAATTAAATCATTGATCTTGGCAAGATGAGAAATTGTACCCATGTGCCAACAACTGTACTGTAAACCATTAACCTCCCAATAAAAAATAAAGGAAGAGGGTGGTGGTAGATAGCATAATGGTTATGCAAACAGACTCTCATGCCTGAGCCTCCAAAGTCCCAGGTTCAATCCCATGTACCACCATAAGCCAGAGCTGAGCAGTGCTCTGGTAATAAACAAACAACAATGTAGAGTAGTCAAAAGTGTTTTCTACTTATGATCTTAGAGGGCTGGAGGGAACCTTCCTAATATGTTCACATTAATGTTACTTGCAAATTAGTTTTCATAGAAAACCTAGATGCTTAAGTATTATTTTTTTTCTAACTTTCCCATTTCTCTTATAGCCGCTCAATCAGGAATACTTGACAGAACAATTTCTCTGATTATGAAGAACCAGACACCAACAAAAAAGGTTTGTATCTCTTGCAAGAATCACCGTCTCAATTATCATCTTCTCTTCCACAATTTTGCCACTTTCTTAACGAGCTTTTCTCTAGCTGGGGTCCTTCAGTGTTTGCCTTGGTTATATACTTTTTTATTGTTGTTTCACCATTTCCATGCTCACTGTACAAAACTTAAAACACAGAAAAGGGAAAACTGCAACTATCCAGGGTCAATAATACATTGGGGAGTGTGTCTTGGGACACCATGAAACAGGCCACTTTCCAACTCCCTGTCCTGTACAATTTCAGTATGATGGCTACACATCATGCCCACTGGTGACCAGCTACAACCGTGTGATTCTTGCGGAGTTTGACTACAATGCCCAGCCACTGGAGACCTTTCCCTTTGATCAGAGCAAAGAGCGACTGTCTATGTACTTCATGAAGGCCGACCTGATGCCTTTCCTCTACTGGAATATGATGCTAAGGTCAGTGCATTGTTGGGGCAGGTGGGGCTTTTAGCAGAGAGTTGGCCCCAGCGGGTGGTTTCAAGGCCTTCTGATTACAGGAGAAATAGGGACCCAAAGTAAGACTGGTATATGGGATTTAACTTGCTGGGCCATGTCTTGTTGGGCATTACGCCAGATCCCCCCTACTCCATTGCTTAACACTGTGGTCTATTTACATAATCATTGTTTTGCCTGAGACCCGCTCTGCCTGCAGGGTATTGGTTTAATCCCCACTGGTTAGATGCTACCTTTGTGCTCCTTTATTCCGCTCCGCCCCCTATCCTACCCACTTCCTTTTCCAGCCTGGCACTTCCACTCCGGAAGGTATAAAGGCAGATCAATAAAGGCATTCCCTTTGCGTTCCCGCTCAGCCACGAGAGTTCCTGGTTCCTCTCCCACGTCGCTGAGTAAGCAGCAGCCTAGGTTGGCTCCGGCAGAGTTCTCTCCAACCCAGAGAGCACGTACCCGGGAAGAAACACCCTCAGGCTAGCCCAGCAATGTCCCTTGGATTATTGATGGCAACTTGCTTGGGATTCTGAAGCCATAGCCAGGCTTTGTGGGAACAAGGCTGCCCTGTGTGGGGTCAGGGCCTTAGCATACCCACGACCTCAGGGATGCCACATCTTCCTTCCTTACTGCCAGCTACCAGCTCTTCTGTCTTCCCTGCTCTAGCTCTCTGCTGCTGCTAGAGGAAAACAAACAAACAAACAAAATAATAGTCATCATGGTCACAGTAAATCACTTTCACACATCGAGTACTTTTCCATCAGCTACCTTTTGCTTTATCAATGTGATAAGGTTAACAAAACATAGCAGTGTAGAGCTTTGCCTTTGGAGTCAGACCTTGTCTGAATCATGCTGCTTCCGTTTGTGAGCTGTGTGTCTGGTGGCAAGTTGCTTAAGTTCTCATTGCTCACACGTCTTATCTGCCAAGTGATAGTAACACACACACACACACACACACACACACAAGCACTGCTCAGTGTTGGCATATCTACATATGTCAGGGATTGAACTTGGGACTTTCAGACCCTAGGCATGCAAGTCTGGTGTGCTTCTTCTGTGCAGACTTCTCTGGTCTGACTAATAAAAATTAAAACTTTTCTTCTTCCCTAAATGATAATCCTATTAGCTGTTTCTAACCCCCCCTGTGGGAAAGGTAAGTCAGGATGTTTCTACAGGCGGTTTTCAGGGACCAGGCAGTGGTACACTTGGTAGAACAGATGCTGGCGGTTTTCAGCCAGGAATGATTTTGCCTTCACAGGGGGACATTTGGCAGTAAAGGGTCATCACAAATGGAGGGGAAGCTACAGACATCCTCTGGAGGAGATGAGGGCTATTGCTCAACAGCCTACAGTCCCCGCAATGGGGACACAGTGGGTCTTATCTATTACTAGGACTGAGGTTGAGTTTCCCTGACCTATACTTCACAGACAAGCAAACAAATGTGTAGAGGGTACAGTCTGCATGAGTAGAGGCCCTGGGCAGACTTGCTGAATTGAGTCAGCAAGGCTTTTATAATAAATTTATCATAAGAATGCAGGCTCTTATAATAAATCAATATCTAGGGTTCAAAGCCAGTTGCCCCTCCTAATTGTGGGACCTCTCTACCTCATAGACAAATGGTACTTTATGGCATGATAAGTCTGTTGTGTGAGAACCCTGGCTTCCTTTTCAATACCCTACTGGCTGAAGTTGTCTCCCTTCTCTAATGCAGCATCTCTTCCATGTCTTTTCTTGCAGGGGCTACTGGGGAGGGCCAGCCTTTCTGCGGAAGCTGCTTCATCTGGGGATGAATTAAAGGTGTCCTAACGCTGGCTCTCCTTGGATGATTTCTGGACCCAAATCACAGTCACTGATTGACCAAGAGCAGCATGAAGAATTCTCAAACCCCAGCCCCTTGTAAAGAGCACCCTGCCAAATGATGGCGACCCAACGCCTCCCTACTCAGTGTGTCTGGCACCACTGTGTGGACCTGCCCCCAGGAGGAGCTTGATTCTGTGGCAATCAATACCTACACAAAAGAATAGATGTTTATTTTTCAAATAAAATCGTGGCATTGATTGAGATCCTATGACAGAATTGCATCTTGACAAGCAGAAATCAATGGTGGTGGCAGTGGTGGGTGACTTACCTGTAAACTATTCCGAGTCTGAACTCACAGAAACAAGACCCATTCTCTGGAAAATGATTGGGTTGTCTGGAAAGTCATGACACATTTTTTAATTATCATTTATATTTATTTTTTCCCTTTTGTTGCCCTTGTTGTTTTATTGCTGTAGTCATTGTTGTTGTTATTGACGTCGTCATCGACAGAGAGAAATGGAGAAAAGAGGGGAAGACAAGGGGAGAGAAAGATAGACACCTGCAGACCTGCTTCACTGCCTGTGAAGGGACTCCCCTGCAGGTGGGGAGTCGGGGGCTCAAACTGGGATCCTCACGCCAGTCCTTGCACTTTGCGCCATGTGTGCTTAACCCGCTGCACTACCGCCTCACTCCCATGACACAATTTTTTCATAGAAACAACACATAGGAAAATATGTCATGACTTCTCCATCAATCCAGTATTATTTCAAATAGTGTGAGTTGAGACCTTAACATGCCCAGCTTTGAACTCCTGCTCCACCACCATGTTTGTGCTCAGTGACCAACATGGCAGGTGCTGCTGCTGGTTCATGCTTCTGGCAGGTGAGGCTGCTCTTCTGGGTAATATTGACTCTAGAATTCCCCAGCAGCCTGGCTGAGGCTTCAGAGAACTGTGCCAAGTTCGTTTGTTCCTTCCTTCGTTCCTTCCTTCCTTCGTTCCTTCCTTCCTTCCTTCCCTTCTTTCTTTCCCAGGACCCTACTCTGAAAGCCCTGTCTTTTTATTCTTGTACCTTCTCCCTCAGACTTCACAGACATATTCTCTGAGGAACCTCTTGTAAATCATAGTTTCTTATGGCACCTGCTTCTCAGAGATATTCCCCCACTATGAGAACAAGGCCAGAGAAATTCTGCTGTATGTGCTGTGAACCCAATTTTGGTTGATAAAACTTTGAAAGAGTTCACACTGGGCATTTTTTTTTTTTTCAGAAAAAAAATTTCTTTTTTGTTTGAAGTTTAGCAATGACTTCAAAAATCAACAGTTCCAAGTCAGTCTATTTGAAGAAGCTTACAGTGAGTGTCAGCTCAGTCGGGAATTTTCAAGCTGTGTACACTTCCTACAGAAAAATTCTACTGAAGGCAAAATGGTTGAGCAGCCTAGGCGATGCCTTTGGTTTTTATGTGACAGTTTTAAAACATAAACTATTACCTGGCTTAGGATTACCAGCTCTGTTTCCTGGGGTTCACCCTAATACTTTATAAACTCTACTCAGTCAAGAGGCAGTCATTCAGGAATCCAAGCATCACGCTGGCTGGGAGATACAGAAGTGGGCTAGACACATAGGGTCTTCACCCACTTTTGTTGCTTCCATTCTAGTTCAATCCTTTTCTGTTCCTGGGATGCCAGGGACTTTTCTGGATGGAGCTCTGGTTTAAACTGGAAATTACACTTTCTTCAGGGGCACCACCAAGGAACTCACTGTCTCCATCTCAATTCTCTAATCCCCTTCCCCCCATTCCCCAAATCATTCTTCTGTGGCAGACAGTTTTTCTCACTGTGACCAGGAAAGTGGAAGGCTACCTGCAGGTCCTCCCATCTTGGCCTCCCCAAGGACAAAGGGAACTATGCTTTCCAAATGCCCAGTTCTGGGGAAGGGTTATAATTTCCTCCCGGTAGACAGTTATAACTGAGTTTCCCTTATCTGAATGAACCCAGGGATTTGTCTTCTTTTGTTTGGTGTTTAGGAACTCCATGTTCTAGAATAGCACAAAGGCTCTATCTAGCACAGCATGTGGGACATTCTCAATAACTACTTGTTGACCAAATGAACTAACTTGCTTAATTTTGACCAGGTGCCTGTGTCACCTCTAGGAGTGTGAAGGTTGATAGATAGGAAAGTGTTCTGAGAACTTCCAAACCGTTATTTACCTCTGTGTGCTTAAACAGAAGCAAGACAGCCAGGAGCAGAAGAATGGAAGCTTCTCGGGCATGGGTGACAGTATGTGTACAGGGATGGAGGTGGGTGGGAACTATGGGTATGGCTGGAATATTGGTCCCTGGGAAGACAGGGTGAGAAATGGGCTTCTAGAGGAACTTGTGGCTGTCTAGTTTCTGGTTGTACTTGGTGGTGGTGGGGGAAGCTGCTGGCAGAAGAAGCTTGTGCGTGTGTGGTGGGGGAGGGGATAAAGTTGGTCCGACAAAGAGGTAAGAGGTAAGACATTGGATGGGGGGCCAGGCGGTAGCACAGTGGGTTGAGTGCAATGGTATGAAGTGCAAGGACTGGCACAAGGATCCCAGTTTGAGCCCCCAGCTCCCCATCTGTGGGGGGGAGGGTCACTTCACAAGTGGTGAAGCAGGTCTGCAGGTGTCTGTCTTTCTTTCCCCCTCTCTGTCTTCCCTTCCTCTCTCGATTTCTCTCTGACCTGTCCAACAATGACAATAGCAATAACAACAAAGGCAACACAATGGAAAAAATAACCTCCAGGAGCAGTGGATTCCTGGTACAGGTACTGAGTCCCAGAGATAACCCTGGAGGCAAAAAAAAAAAAAAAAGACATTGGATGAAGATGATGACAGGGAGGAGGGAGGGGAAATTTGATACTTAGGATACTTAGGATCAAGTCAGACAAACAGGAACCACTATGTAAATAGTTAAAATAGGAATAAAACGCTGCTGAGGTCAGCAAACTGTGATCCATGAGCCCACCAGTCCCTTGCTGGTCATTATACATAAACTATGAACTGGAGCACAGCCATGCACTCACGTTGCTGTGTGGCCTGCTATGTTTGCACTGCAGTGGTGGGGCGGAGCTGCTGTGACAGGTACTGCACAGGTACCTTCAAAGCCATGGAGATGAAGACATCTGGCTTTCCAGAGGAAAAGTTGACCGAGTCCTGGAATATTGGGAAGTAGGCCTTTAACCAAGTCCTGGGATGGTTGGGGAAGCGCTATTGTGGAAAACTGCTGCTGGTTCTCAGGGGGTTAGGATGCTGCTGAACAGTGACTACTCCTGTGACCCCCAGGACCCCCGGTGCCTGCCAGACCACTGCAGACACACCAGTGCTGCACACAGACCGTGGCCAGAGCCCTTTCTTCTGTCTTCCAGTCTAGTGTCAGCCCTCCCAATCCTTGAAGGACTTTAATTCAAACTGAATTTTCCATGAAAACTCTAAAGAGTCATATACACCCCTGTGTTCATAGCTGCTACATCCACAATTACCAAGGAGTGGATGCAACCTAGATGTCCATCGACAGAGAACTGGATGAAGAGATCATGCTGCATATATTTGACGGAATACTACTCTGCAATAAAAATGGTGTTATGTTCTTTGGGACAAAATAGATGGAACTGGAGGTGATTATGTTTAGTGAGGTAAATAAGTGGACAAAGGATAACTACTGGATGGTCTCACTCATATGAATATAGGGAATGCACTCAACCAGATATGCCACCACCTGGCGCCAGTGGAATTGAAATACTTAATATAGCAAAAGCCAAAGAAACAACAGTGACCAAACTCGAAGATTTTGTGAGAATGGTTGTGGTTATCACAGAGGTGGGAGTAGAAAGGAGATTGGTACACAAGTCTAAGGTTTTGGGGTATGTAGTAAGTGATTTGGGGGCTGGGTGGTGGCACACCTGGCTGAGCGCACATGTTACAATGCACAAGGACCCTGGTTCAAGCCCCAGGTCCCCACCTGCAGGGGGAAAGCTTTGCAGGTGGTGAAGCAGGGCTGCAGGTGTCTCTCTGTCTCTCTCCCTCTCTATCATCCCCTTCCTCTAGATTTCTGGCTGTCTCTATCCAATAAATAAATAAGGCTAGTAAGTGATTTGGAGGCTGGGATGTCCTTCTCTCCCCACCCCCAGGTATGGGTGACTGTGATAGAGGACAGTGGCATTCACAGAGAAGGAGAGGGCAGAAGAGAAGATACTGGGGAGGGAGAGTGGCCCTACCAGGTCAGAGTCCCAGCTACCTGCCAGCTGTGGGGTTGTGCCACCTGCCCTGATAAGGTTTAACTTAGCTTTCTTCACACAGTCATGTTTGTGGAGTAAGTCCACAAGGCTTTTTTTTTTTTTTTCTACGTTAAAAATACATTGCTACTCTAGGCCTGGGATAAGCAGATCTTTCCATGGATGCCGGGTGTCTAGTTTGTGGGCCAAAATAGATCTTCATTTAGGTAGGTCCTAAGGAGTCTTCCCAGTCCTTCCTAGACTGGGAAACTGGCACTCTCTTTGATGGCAGGATCCTGTTAGTACATGGATTCCTGTGAGTGATAGAGACAGCCCTTCTTCTTCTAGCATTTGCCCTTCTTCCGTAGCCAGTCAACAGTGTCAGGTTGAGCCTGATGTAAAGTTTCGAGACCTCCTTTGAATATGGAGAGGTGGCAGTCGTTGACTATGTGGGTCATAGTCTGTCTGTAGCCGCAGGGGCAGTTCGGGTCGTCTCTGGCTCCCCAGCGATGGAACATCGCAGCGCACCGGCCATGGCCTGTTCAATAGTGATTGAGGAGGGCCCAATCATAACGTGCTAGGTCAAAGCCGGGTTGACGCTTGCAGGGGTCTGTGATGAGGTGTTTGTTCTTGACCTCAGCTGACTGCCAACTCTGTTTCCAAGAGTCTGGAACAGAGAAGTTCAGTGTAGGCGTAGGGGACCAGATTGGATGACGAGACGTCAAGCATTGGACAGGGTGGGCGAAGATATCCGCGTATATTGGCAGGTCCGATCGAGCGTAGATGTGGGAAATGAACTTAGATGATGCCGCGTCCCGACGAATATCTGGTGGGGCGATGTTGCTAAGAACTGGCAGCCATGGAACCGGGGTGGAACGGATGGTTCCAGAAATTATCCTCATGGAGGAATATAATTTGGAATCGACCAAGTGGACAAGGGGGCTACGGAACCATACTGGGGCACAGTATTCTGCAGTGGAATAGCATAATGCCAGAGATGATGATCGTAGTGTGGAAGCGCTCGCGCCCCATGAGGAGCTGGCCAGTCTTGCAATGATGTTATTCCTCGAGCCCACCTTTGCTGCAGTTTTTATGAGATGTTCGTGGAGTGACAGAGTGAGATCGAGAGTAACGCCAAGATAGACTGGCTGGGCTTCATGCCAGATTCTCGTATCGTCAAGCTGCACATTAAGCTCACGTGAGGCCGAGGCATGGTGTAGATGGAAAACAGATGATACCGTTTTTGCAGTGCTAGGGATTAGTCGCCATTTTTTACAGTAATCAGATATCAGAGACATGTCTTTCGTGAGTGTTTCCTCGAGGATGTCGAACTTGGATGTCTGAGTTGCACAGCAGATGTCATCGGCGTAGATGAACTTCCTTGAAGAAGTTTCTGGGAGACAGTCCTGAAGCAAAAGAAATCAATGGAGGAAGAGGGGGTGTTTGGTAGAAGACAGGGGGGGGGGAAGGGGTGCCCCTGGGTTGGCCCTTATTAGAAAGGAGAGAGGAGACGTTAGAGGGAGAATGTGGGGAAGGGGCTCTGGGACAGCTGCTGGCCAGCTCTGGGCTTCTGTTTCAGTGATCAGCCAGGGCACTTTGTGCCAGGGCAGATGCCCTTCTGTTGACTGGGACCCAAGGCCTGCGATTTCAACTGGAGTAGGGCAGAAAACTCTCCCATCCTACTGCTTCTTCATCTGAATAACTGGAGGCAAATTGATACCGGGCCTCCACTGTGTGCACTTTTACTCCAGCAAGACTGACTTCATTAGCTTCCTTCCTCCCTGTTGGTTCTAGTCCACTTTGTAAACCCATCCTCCATGTCTTACTAATCCACCTTTTATCTGGCTAATTAGTGGTTGTCTTCTAAATGCAGTATGCTCCCTAATGGTTTTCACATGCAAATACTGTAGGTAGCTTAAACATTAATGAGTGTAGACGCACCATTGTAAATTGAGTGGCTGTGGTTAAGATAAACCTTATCTAGAATCTAATTTAGGAATCTAGGAAGAAGAGCTGTCTATCCCTAGTGATTAGGAACTATGTGCTCACTGTCAAGAGGCCTAAAGGATCTTCCTTCCTTCCTTCCTTCCTTCCTTCCTTCCTTCCTTCCTTCCTTTCATTCTTTCTTTCTTTCTTGGACAGAGAAAAATCGAGAGGCGAGGGGAAGACAGAGAGGGGGAGAGAAAGACACCTGCAGACCTGCTTCATCGCCTGTGAAGCAATGCCCTTACAAGTGGGGAGCCGGGGACTTGAACCAGATCCTTAATGCCGGTCCTTGCGCTTTGGCTATGTGCACTTAACCCACAGCACTACCACCCACCCCAACCCCCCTTTTTTTGAGACGATACAGTTAAACCAGAAGCAAAGCTGGAATTTGAACCTTGGTCTATTCTTTTTTTTTTTTTTTAGTATTTATTTATTCATTTTCCCTTTGTTTTTGCCCTTGTTGTTTTATTATTGTAGTTATTATTGTTGTTGTCTTCATTGTTGGATAGGACAGAGAGAAATGGAGAGAGGAGGGGGAGATAGAGAGGGGGAGAGAAAGATAGACACCTGCAAACCTGCTTCACCGCTTGTGAAGCGACTCCCCTGCAGATGGGGAGCCGGGGGCTTGAACCGGGATCCTCTCGCCGGTCCTTGTGCTTTGTGCCACCTGCACTTAACCGCTACGCTACCGCCCGACTCCCACCTTGGTCTATTCTTACAGTGTCTTGGAATAACTGTCGATATCAGAGTTAATTTGAAAGCATTTTTTCTCTCTCTCTCTCTCTTTTTTTTTTTTGCCACCAAGGTTATCGCTGGGGCTCGGTGCCTACAGCACGAATCCACTGCTCCTGGAGGCTATTCATTCCCATTTTGTTGCCCTTGTTGTCGTTATTGTTATTGTTGTCACTGATATTGTTGGATAGGACAGAGAAAAATCCGAGAGAGGAGGGGAGATAGAGAGGGGGAGAGAAAGATTGACACCTGCAGACATGCTTCACCGTTTGTGAAGTGACCCTCCTTGCAGGTGGGGAGCTGGAGCTCAAACTGGGGTCCTTAGGCCATCCTTGCACTTTGCACTATGTGCGCTTAGCCTGCTGCGCTACTGCCTGGCCCCGAAAGCATTCTCTCTATTCAGCACTGCTGTATTTTTGCTCAGGAGTAAAAGAAAAAGGGGGACTGTATTAACCTAAATTCATTTTTCAAGACCCTAATCTATTGACATATATGCCTGGGAAGGAGATGAGGCGTGGCTGTACCCAGAAGCTCACCCTCTTCTTCACTAGCATTCTCTCTCTTTGTGTAGGTTTCCTCTCAGGTGCCCTACTTAACCTGTCAACAAAGTGCCCTCGGTCTTTTTTTTTTTTTTTTCTATTCCATTTTAATTTTTTTTATTTAGTGATTTACAGAATTATAATTTAACAGGGGTATAATTCCACACCTTTCCCGCCACCAGAGTTCGGAGTCCCTATTCCCTCCATTGGAAACTGCAGCAGTTCCCCCAGGGTCACAGATATGGGCTGACTATTGATTACTTCTGTATCTATCTACATTTTATATGTTGCCCCATTTTCCTATGGCCCTGCCTTCTCCCCCTCTCTAAGTGACATCTACTACTCCCCCCTCCTTTTTTTCTTCCCCCCCCTTCTCTTAGTCTTGCTGGAACTAGGGTCCAGAGCCCTCTGGTCATCTTCCCCTAGCATTTCTCCCCCCCCCCTCCGTTGGAGTATAGATCAAAATTCTTTTTTTCTTTTCTTTCTTTTATTTTCTGTTTTTTACTAGTGATTTACAAAATTACAAGATAACAGGTAAAACTTTGTACCATTCCCACCACCAGAGTTCTGAATCCCCAGTCCCTCCACTGTAAGCTACAGTAGTTCTCCAAAGGTTTCAGATACAGGGTAAGTGTTTTTACAACTCTCTGCCTATATCCATTTTTCACTGTTTTTTCTTTAGTGGGGGGGATTAATAGTTTACAGTCAACAGTAAAATGAAATACTTTGTACATGTGTAACATTTCTCAGTTTTCCACATAACAATTCAACCCCCTCTAGGTCCTCTGCCATCATGTTCCAGGACCAACCCCCCCCCCCCAATCTTTACTTTGGTGCAGTATTTGTATTTTTTTTCTCTCTCTCTCTTTTAAGTGGACCAAAATTCTTTATGGGGTGCAGAAGGTGGAAGGTCTGGTTTCTGTAATTGTTGATATGCTGTATTTTTTTTCTATTTCTTTTTTCTTAATTTTTTAATTTTAATTTTTTAATTTATTGGGGAATTAATGTTTTACATTCGACAGTAAATACAATAGTTTGTACATGCATAACATTTCCCAGTTTTCCATATAACACAACCCCTACTAGGTTTTTTTTTTCTATTTCTTTATGAGTATAGGAATTTATTAATACATTTTCTCATCAGCTTATTTGTTTTAAAACTTGCTTTCTACAAGTGAGCCAGAGAGAGGCAGAAGAGCACTTTTCTGCTCTGGCATATGTTAGTGCTAGGGGACTGAATCTGGGTCCCCAGGCCATCTCCCTGGCCCTACTTAAAATTCTTTTTGGAGTAGGCTAAGTTATTTTATTAGAGAAAGACAGGATGAAAAAAAAAAGCATTCACGGAGCCTGGTGGTGGAACACCTGGTTAAGTGCACATGTTACAACTTGCAAAGTCCAAGTCCCCTGTCTCCACCTGCAGGGGGAAAGCTTCACTAGTGGTGAGGCAGTGCTACAGGTGTCTCTCTCTCTCTCTCTCTCTCTCAATCTCTCTTTCTCTCTCTCCCTCTCTATCTCCCCTTTCCCTCTCAATTTCTGGCTGTCTCTATTCAATAAATAAAGATAATAAAGATGATAAAAATAAAAAAATGAAAGATACACTAAAAAGAAAAAGAATTTATGTTTTAAAAAAGGCATTCAGAGTTGATATGGGGAGGGGGGTTCTGGCCAAAGGTGGGAGCTGTTTGAAGAAGCAGGGGTCCTGCTGCACCCACCAGCCTGTCCTCTGACTGGCTGGCAGCCTCACCCCTCCCTTTCCAAGCCTGGGCCTCACAAACGGGAGCTTCCCCTCCACGCCTGCAGGTGGCGGCCTCCGAAGGGCCAGCACTTCACCCCTCAGTGGCCCTGGGGGCTGTGCGCTCTTGAGACCCTGCCTGCCTGGAGCTGGATGGCATCTTCTGGGTTGTCCTCCAGCGGGGATGCATCCCCAGGCCTGGTTCCTGGCTGGGGTGGAGCTTCGAAGGACCAACTCAGAGCTGCAGGTGGGTGGCAGCTGTAAGGTGACTGTCGCTGCGGGGCAGTGAAGGTGGAAGGAGAAGAGGGAGCAGCGAAGACCACGGCCCCCCGGCCGCCTCGGTGCCACTCGTGGCGGGTGCTCTGATAATTAGAATGGCAGACATCCGGGAAGATGGCTGGTGCCATCGTTTGTTTCTTTAAAAAAGTCCCCCCCCCCCTTATTTTTTAAATTTTCTAGGACAGAGAGAAAATGTTTAGATACCTGCAGCACTGCTTCACTACGTGTGAAACTACCCCCTCCACCGGTGGGGACCTGGGGGGCTTGAACCCGGGTCCTTGCACACTGTAATGTGTGCAGTCAACTGGATGCACCACCACCCCGGTCCTAAAGATTTTTAATGGAAGAATTAGAGCGAGAGACAGACTGCTCAGCTCTGGCTTCTGGCGGTGCCGGAATTGAACCCGAGGCCTCTGGACCTCAGGCATGAAAGTCTGCTGTGCTACGCTGCACTATCACCCTGGCCTGTGACCTGCAACTCATCGTGTGGCCTCTGTGTGAGCCACCAGGGCCATGATGAGATTTTTTCAGCCAGTTGATGCAAATGCGAGAAGGTGGACTCGCCCTTCGTGCTCAGTAATTAGCGCTCATCTCCTGGCTCATTCGGCTCAGCTGAGTGGGGTGGGCGCCCACCTGGGAGGTGCAGAAGGTGGCGGTGCACAGGGAGGAAGCTTGCAACGTCCCCTGCCGACTAGGTGGAGGAACTGCAGCTCCTTCAAGAAGCCTGCGGACCTCAGCCATCCCGCCAGCACCTGTCCGCCCCGAGGACTCACCCCTGCAGTGGGCAGACCCACTTGTTCTGTGACCCAGCGCTGGTGCTGGGTTCGAGCTTGGGTTCTGCGCGCCCCTGCTGGGGGGAGGCTTGGAGATTCGTCTCCTGCGGGAATCCTGGACTTCTCATTGTAGGGGCTCAGTGCCTGCACTCTGAATCCACTGCTCCTATGGCCATCCCTTCTCCTAATTTTTTTTTTTGGACAGAACAGAGAGAAGTTGAGAGAGGAGGGGGATATAGAGAGGGAGAGAGACAGAGAGACACCTGCAGACCTGCTTCACTGCTTGTGAAGCGACCCCCTGCAGTGGGGGAACCGGGATCCTCGTGCTTTGTACTATGTGCTCTTAACCCAGTGCGCCACCGCCCGACCCCACCCCCATTGTTGTTCTTATTATTTAGCAAATTCTATTTATTTATTTAGCAAATATTTATTTATTATATATTATATTATTTATTTATTTATCAAATATTATTATTTAGCTCAGCTCTGGTTATTGGGGGCTGGGGACTGAATCTGGAGTCTCTTGCATGCAAGCCCTATGTGATACTGCTGTGTATCTCTCTTGACACTAAAAGCAATTTTTTTTTTTTTTTTTTTGGTCACCAGTTATCGCTGGGACGCAATATTTGCACAAACTGTGCCTGAGGATGCTCGAACTAGTGGCGACTGTGCACATTTGCCACCTACACCCCATCCAGTGGCCGCCTGGTAAAGGAGCCCCCAGCTGACTCCCTACAAGGGTGGCCCCGCGGTCCCTCTCCTTCTGGCTCCTGCAGAGGTGAGTTTGCTCTGCTCCTGTCACCGCAACCACAAAGTCGCGTTTATTGTTGCAGTTCTGAGTACCTCGAGAAAGACAGCGGGCTAGACGCTCTGCATCCAAGGTCCTTCTTAATCTTCACAATAGGTTGCCCAGTGGGAGGTCATTTTACCTTACTGAATCGTCCAGGCTTGCAAAGTTAATTTGTTAAGTTTACAAGCGTAGGAAGCGACAAGGTCGGGCCAGAGCCACAAGAGGGCGCGCCTCCTTTTTCTTTAACATTCAATGGGAGAAATTCACATTGTATTTTGACAAATGTAAAAACCTGTCTGTTTGTCTGTCTCTCTCTATATATAATGCATGCATGTATGTATGTTTTAATGCATGTGTAGATGAACATATGGGTACATTTATTTATGTATCGGTCTGTTTATCTGTTTATGTGGACAGCATTGGAAATGTGGGTTGGCTGTAGGATGAACTCATTTCTGGAACTGGAAATTATGCTACATCTGGTGTGACAGCAGGCAGAGTTTTTGAATTGAGGAGTCTTGTTCAGTCTGGGATGTTGGTCATCACTACCATATGGGGGACAGTGTAAAGCTACCAGAGGGCTTTTGGGAGCTTTTGGCCTGCCACTAACTGGTGTGTGTGTGTGTGTGTGTGTGTGTGTGTGTGTGTGTGTGTAAACACACTTGTTCCCCTTCAAAGAGCTTCCCCTCAGGTTAGTCCTGGGTTCTCCCTGGCCCTGATAATCCTTAGGATTAAGGTCTGCAGTTACTTTTCCTTTCCGGAAATAATCTAAAGCTATCCTTTCTCTTTCTCCATTTCCCTCTCCTAGTTTCTTCTTGCTTCCAAATTTTGGTTTGACTGAGAGTTGTGTGTGTGTTTAAATTCTGTTTAAGAGGTCAGTTCTGATTTTACCTACGCTAGCTTCTAATTATCAATTGGTATAAACTGATATTATTATTATTATTTAGCAGAGCACTGGTCAGCTCTGTTTATTGGGGTGCTGGGGACTGAACCTGGAGTCTTTTGCATGCAAGTCCTATGTGATACTTCTGTGCATCTCTCTGACACTAAAAGTGCTTTTTTTTGGTCACCAGAGTTATCTTTGGACCCAGTGCCTGCGCAATGACTCAACTGTTCCTGGTGGCCATCCCTCCTCCCCTGCCCCTTTCTTTGATACAATTTGAAATAGATAGATACATAGATAGATAGATAAGATAGTTCCACTACTCATGAAGCTTCCCCTCTGCAGGTGGGGACTGGGGACTTGAACCTGGGTCCTTGAGTATGGTAATATGTCTGCTTTCTCCAGTATGTAACCACCTGTCCCTAGTGATAATTTCATAACATTCACAAGGGCAGTTTGTGCCTGTTGATTCTCTCTGCCATATTTCTGGAGGGCAAAGGCCCTGTCTACTTTATGCATTAAAGCCTTATGATGAGCATAAATCAGATTCTGATGCTGATTACTTGCATCTTTGTGGTTCCCAAAGTTGGTGACACAAATAAACCACAACTACCACTACCACCAATAATAACAACAACAACAAAAACTTCTTTGGGGATTCTGTCTACGTGACTTTGAAGTCCGGTAGTCTGTGTTCAAGTGGTCCCCCTTCCCTTGGCATCTTCCTCTGTTGCCACCTCCAGCTCGTATCACGGCTTCCTGGGGATTAGGTGAGGGCATTCTCTGTGGCACTGGGGGAGAGAGCAGGAATTAGGTCTGTGGGACCTTAGGTGGACTGCGGTGAGGGAAGTCCTCCCAGTGTGCGGGTCTTTTAGTTAGTCCTCTCTTGTTTGGAGAGGGGAGTGGCCTGAGGTATGTGGGAAACAGCCTTAAACAAGGACTGAGACACCGAGAGTCATGAGCAAGGCAAGAGTTTTACTTATTTTCTATAAGGGTGCAGGGGTGTAACCCAGCAAGCACGCCAAGGGCAATCTTAAGGGTTTTTTTTTGCCTCCAGGGTTATCACTGGGGCTTGGTGCTGGTGCCTGCACTATGAATCCACTATGAATCCAGTGGCTCCTGGAGTTCATTTCCCCCTCCATTTTGTTGCCCTTGTTGTTACCCTTGTTGTTGTTATTATTATTGTTGTCATTGCTGTTGTTTTTGGATAGTGCAGAGAGAAATTTAGAAAGGAAGAGAGACAGAGAGGGAGAGAGAAAGACAGACACCTGCAGACCTGCTTTACTGCCTGTGAAATGACCCCCCATTGCAGGTGGGGAGCCAGGGGCTTGAGCTGGGATTCTTATGCTATTCCTTGTGTTTCGCTCCATGTGCGCTTAACAACCACTGCGCTACCGCTGGACTCCTAACGGCTTTTTATACATTACTAGGAGATAGCAGCAACCTGTCCTTTTCCCATCTGGCAAGTGGGAATCGGCTCCCAGTCTAACCATATTTGGGAAAGGGGAGAGCAGCGGATGTATGGGAAGTGAGAAGGGGGCTGGGTGGTCTGAGCTAACTTTGAAGAAAAACAGGGCATGGTTGTAGTCACATAGACACGCGAGAGTCAGGGGTCTGCAATCAGACGGGATCGATAAACATCTACAAGCAGATGGGCTGAATAAACAGCAAAGGGCTACAATCAAATGGGCTGTTTCTCAGGCAGTTCCCACGAGTTCTTGAGCAGTGGGGAATATTTTGCTTGGAGACAGGGAGGAGCAGGAGTGGAAGATTCAAGTCCAGGAGAGAGGGAAAGGGGAGATAGAGAGAGAGAGAGAGAGAGAGAGCCACTTGCAGCATTTCTTCACAACTCATGCTGCTCTTCCCCTGCAGGGGGGGAGCTAAGGCTTGGACGTGGGTCCTTGTGCATAGTGATAGTGATATCTGTGCTCCGTGAGTACTTCACTGCCCAGCCCAAGGCATAACTCATTTTTGACACATTATAAGTTCAAGACGCACAATGTGTTGCTTTGCTACACTTCTATATTGTAATAGAACCACCACTGTAGCACCAGCTAACATCTGAAGCGTGCCACCTAGTTGCAAATTCTTTTTATTTTTGTGGTAAGAACATTTAAGCTGCATTCCCTCAGCAGCTATTTTAAAGCAGGTAGCACAATAAAGTGAACTATCTCGTCTAGCTGTGCATCAGATTTCCAGAACCTACAAATCTCAGAACTGCAGGGACTTTGTACCCTTTCACTAACATCCCCCGCCCCCTTCTGGAAGGATTCCAGGATTCCCTTCTGGAATCCAACATTCTAGTCTCCAGTTTTTGTGGACTTTTTTGTTTGTTTTTGTTCCACACATACATGACATCACACAGTATTTGACTTCGCTTTCTTCTTTCTTTCTTTTATTTAAAAAAAATTCTTCTTAGATTAGGGACTCAAACCTGAGAAGTTTTAACATGTACTTTTTATTATTATTATCTGATCTTGATTTGTTTATTGGATAGAGACATCCAGAAACTGAAATGAAGGAGATGATTATAAGAAAAAGAGAGACAGAGAGACACCTGCAGCCCTGCTTCACCACCTGCAAAGCTTTACCCCTGCAGGTCGGGGCTGGGGGCTCGAACCCAGGTCATTGCTCGTTGTAACATGTGCGCTTAACCAGGTCAACCACTACCTGGCCCCTTGACTTGGTTTTCTTGATTCCTCTGTTATTAGAAACATTCTTTGATCTCATTTAAGGAATTCAAGACTGTGAGCAAGTTTGGTGTGCAGAAGGGCCCAGAAGGTTAGTGAGGGTGCAGTAAACCAGAGAATCAGGGAGCTAGGAGGGAGAGTCAGAGTCTGTGGTCAGGGTCAGTCTGGACCAGCTCTGTGAGTGCACAATCACACCATTTCTCCTTGGGTCATGGGAGGTGCCCCTGGCCCCAGAGAACATTAGGCTGTTTGTGTGTGTGTGTGTGTGTGTGTGTGTGTGTGTGCGCTTGCTTGCAAATGATGAGTCCACTCTTGCCTCTCTGCTGGAAAAGGCAAGCCTTCATTTTAATTATTATTTATTTGGTCCTCCTCAGAGGTCTCTGATCTGCCATTTCTTCAAAATAATAACTGTAATAATAATATGAAAAAAAGCAACAATAATGAGAATTGCTTGTCTCACTGGGGTACTGAGAGGATAAAATGAGATAATGAGCTGAAAAGTGATTTTTCAATCCAGAAAGAGCCATTGTTAGATGGTTGCATGGCTAAATGCCAGCCACTGTCCTGGATAAAGCTTCCCTTCTTTTAAAAAATATTTATTTATTTATTTATTTCCTTTTGTTGCCCTTGTTGTTTTTTATTGTTGTAGTTATTATTGTTGTTATTGATGTCGTCGTCGTTGTTGGAAAGGACAAAGAGAAATGGAGAGAGGAGGGGAAGACAGAGGGGGAGAGAAAGATAGACACCTGCAGACCTGCTTCACCACTTGTGAAGCGACTCTCTTGCAGGTGGGGAGCCGGGGGCTCAAACTGGGATCGGGATCCTCACACGGATCCTTGCGCTTTGTGCCACATGCGCTTAACCTGCTGTGCTACCGCCGACTCCCCCTTCTTTTTCTTCTTTTGTATTTATAAGATTCAAACTAGTAATTTTTATTCCATTGTTGAAGGCTTTCCCCTCTAACTCTAAGTATTCTGCACAGGGTTCCTCCTCACTCTGATATTTTAATATTTTAATTAGGAAAATGGAAAGACATACACCAGAGATGCACATGGGCCATTTGGGGAAAGATAGATGACCCCATGTGGAAGATAGAGACATGCAGCCCTGCTTTACCACCAGTGAAGCTTCCCTCCTGAAGGTGGGGACCAGGGGCTTGATTCTGGGTCCTTGCATAGGATAATGTGTGAGCTCAACCAGGTGTGCCACCACCTGCCTCCTTCTCCTTACTGGTTTCCACACTAGCTACAGTTGGTGCATTCTTACTGTTATAAGAGTTGAGGAAAAAAAAAAAAAAGAAAGTTTCACTATGTCACGATTCAGTGTTTTTAATCTTAAGGAAGAAAGTAAATATACTCCTTGTCAAATTTTTCTATTTTTTTTTAAATTTATTTTTATTTTTTATTTATTTATTCCCTTTTGTTGCCCTTGTTGTTTTATTGTTGTAGTTATTATTGATGTCGTTGTTGTTGGATAGGACAGAGAGAAATGGAGATAGGAGGGGAAGACAGAGAGGGGGAGAGAAAGACAGACACCTGCAGACCTGCTTCACCGCCTGTGAAGGGACCTGCCTGCAGGTGGGGAGCCGGGGCTCGAACCGGGATCCTGACGCCGGTCCTTGAGCTCAGCGCCACCTGCGCTTAACCCGCTGCGCTACAGCCCGACTCCCAAATTTTTCTATTTTTATTTTATTATTATTATTATTTTTGGATAAGAGAGAGAAATCAAGAGGAGGGAGGGGAAGACAGAGAGACATCTGCAGATGTGCTTCACTGCCAGTGAAGCGACGCCCCCTGCAGGTGGGGAGCTGGGAGCTCGAACCGGGATCCTTGTGCTGGTCCTTGCGCTTCACGCCATGTGCATTTAACCCGCTGCACTACTGCCCAACTCCCAAACTTTTCTATTTTTAATCCCTAAGCAGTATCTGCCAAGTTTGAAGTCTAGCTCAGATACTTTATAGCCTGTAATAGAAGCCAGAGAAGTGTTTCCCCTGATGTTTCTGCTCAGCTCTGGTTTATGGGGTGGTGGGGCTTGAACCTGGGTCCTCAGAGACTTAGACATGAAAGCCCGGTGAATAAGCCTCCTGTGCTGTTTTCTCCAGCCCTTCCAGTGCTGCTTTCCGACTGCTGGTATGAATTGCGCCAGCAGTGCTGTAGGTGGCGCTGTGTACCCAAGGTAGGCTGGCCAGCTTGTCTCTCAAGATTTCCTTTTCTAAAAGGGATGGCATCTGGCATCTTTTTAGTTAAACTTCATCTATCTGCACAGCTTCTGTGGAGCAAGTCTGAGAAACAGATTAGCTGATTTCTGACCCTAAACGGAAGGTTAGCCGTTCTGTGCTCAGAAGTAGCATTCACCGAATGAAGGAAGGTTGGATCCTGTCCCGGGCTGGGCTTTGGAATTATGCCCAGAGGCTGTGAAAATGACCCCAGAGGTGTTTCTTCCCAGCCTTTGCCTGCGTGGTCTTTTCTGGGGTTTGTACTTGGAAGCAGAGACTATAGTGCAGTCAGTCTTAAATGTGTGTGTGTGTGTGTGTGTGTGTGTGTGTGTGTGTGTGTGCGTGCGCGTGCGCGCTCATGTGTGTGTGTGCATGTGTATGTTGATTTCCTTTTGGGCAGTGGGCTTCATCGTCCTCTAGCTGATGCACCTCAATTTCTAAACCCAGTGATGTCCTTGGGGCCTGTTTAACTGAGACCTTTCTTGCTCCTACCCCATTGCAGAGTCTTTGTAGTTCTCTTTTTGTTGGGGATCATTCAGGAGAGACTTGAGTCCTAACAGCAGGGTGTTGAGTGCCTCATTTGTCAGTGGGGCTGCAGGATCTCAAATGCCTACATTAAACCTGGAGCTTGCAGCTTCCACAAAAAGAATCTTGAGTCGTAGTTTTACAGAATTTAAACATGTGGAAGTGAGAAAACTGAAAAGCACCCCCAGCCCCCAGAACTGTGTGCTAGATGGGCTTCTGAGTTTCTTGCCCTTTGAATTCAGTGAACACATCCACTACAGACTTGCCTAGCTTCACCGTCTCATAGATTTCCTTCCGCTGATAGGAACGAAGTGACACTTCCCATCCCATTTCCATAATGAAGTTATTAATGTGGAATTTGATTATTTTGATTTTTGCTTGCTTATTATTTTCAGATGACTCTCTCTCTCTCTCTCTCTCTCTCTCGCTCTCTCTCTCTCCTTTCTGCCTGTAACCAGTAGATGGCTCTGTGGTCTCCCTAGATCTGACACACATCAGTGTGGTGCCCTTTATCTGAAGACAATGACTCACTTTGGTCCTGGCTGGTGGGAAATTCTTGCTCTTATTCAGCCCCACAAGTGAGGTCTTCCTGGCCTCACCTCTTCCTCTTCTGTACCCCCGTGAGTCTCTCCCCTCTGGCCCTGGGTCTGAGAACCCGTGTGCGTGTGAGTGTGTGCGTGCGTGTGTGTATGTGTGTGTGTGTGTATGTGTGTGTGTGTGTGTGTGTGTGTGTGTGTGTGTGTGTGCGTGCGCGCGCACACACACATGGAGGTGGGGGTTGTCTCAGATGACGGAGCTGTCAGATAGTAACTAGGCATATGAGTGGTGGCTGGCCAGTGAGCAGTGTGTGGGCTACTGTGGTTCATAGTGTCTCTCCAGGTGCTAAGAGGGCATGAGGCCCAGCTTGGTTCCTGAGCTCTGGGCTACCAAGGCCTCCTTTGTCAACAGAGCACAGCTCCCCACTGTCTCCCGGCACTGGGGGTTGCTGCTTGGATGCAGGCAGAGAGAGGGGCTCATCCCTGGACTTTGCTCGAGAGTCGGCCCACATGGACCCTCCAGATATGGGCCCAGTCTGTCCTCCTCACTTCCCTGTAAACATGCTTTACGGGTGGGGAAAGCTGTGCTGAATTATACATTAAAAAAAAATTTTTTTTAATCCGTTGGAGATAGCGAGGGGGGTGTGGGTGGTGGTATACCTGGTTAAGCACAGATAGTACTAAGCACAAGTACCCGTGCAAGGATCTGGGGGTTGGGGGACACTTTGCAAGCAGTGAAGCAGGTCTGCAGGTGTCTGTCTTTCTCTGTCCCTCTCTACCTCTCCTTCCTCTCTCAATTTCTCTCTGTCCTATCCAGTAAATGAAAAAAAAAAAAAAAAGGCCTGCAGGAGCAGTAGACTCGTAATGCCAGCTCCCAAACCCAGCAATAACCCTGGAGGAAAAAAAAAAAGAAAAGAAAAGAAAAAAAGGATAGAGTGAAAGAGAAAGAGCATTCCACTGCTGCACGGCTAACTTATACATTTTCTAGATGATGTTGTCTTACCTTTGAGTGTTGGGGCGCTGCTAGTGTCCACCCATGTCTGGTTCCTGTCCTTTTGGGGCAACTTTTTTAATGTTTTTTTTTTTTTAACATTTCTTTATTAGGGGATTAATGGTTTGCAGTCGACAATGAAATACAATAGTTTGTATTTCATGCATAATATTTCCATATAACAATATAACTCCTACCCACTAGGTCCTCCTCTGCCATCGTGTTCGAGAATGTGAATATCCCCCAACCCCTGGGTCTTTTCCTCTGGTGCAATACACTAATTCCAGTCCAAGTTCTGCTTAGTGTTTCCCCCCCTTTTTTTTTTAAATCAATTTCTGCCTATGAGTGAGATCATCCCATATTTATCTTTTTGTTTCTGACATGATTCCTTCAAGATCCATCCAAGATGGAGTAAAGTCACCATTTTTAATAGCTGAGTAGTATTCCTTTGTGTATATAGACCACAACTTACTACTCAGCCATTCATCTGTTGTTGGACACTTAGGTTGCTTCCTGGTATTGGCTATTATAAATTGTGCTGCTATGAACATAGGTGTACACAGATCTTTTTGGATGGATGTGTTGGGTTCCTTAGGATCTATCCCCAGGAGAGGAATTGCAGGGTCATAGGATAGGACCACTTCTAGCCTTCTGAGAGTTCTCCATACTGCTCTCTACAGGGGTTGGACCAATTGACATTCCCCCCAGCAGTGCAGAAGGGTTCCTTTGTCTCTGGGGTACCTTTTGAGGATGAAGATTTCTATCTTCTCTTTTAGTTAGCTGAGACCTTGTGGCTTATTATGGTTAATAAAATGTGAATGACATTGGCACTTATTGATTCCAGGCAGTTATGGGATGCTTTATACACCCTTCTGAGTTCATATGTTGAAATCTTGAGCAAACACTCCCCTCCCCCAGTATGACTAGATTTGGAGAGATACCTTTGAAAGAGACCATTAGAGGAGGTCAGAGTGTGGGGCCCTCACCCATCATGACTGGCATGTAATAAGAAGAGGAAGAGACATCAGAATGGCCATCCACTGAGTAAAGACCATGTGGAAGGTCATCACCTGTAGCCAAGGGGAGAAGGCAAATCTGCCCAAACTTTGATTTTGAACTTGTGGTCTCTAGAACTGTGAGCAGTGCTTCCTGTGGTTTGAGCCCCCAAGTCTATGGTACTCATTGTGGTAGGCTGACCAGACAGATAGAGGATGAATAGTTTTTAGTGGACTGTGAGCTCTGCCTTCTCTCTCTTTCTCTCTCTGCTGCACTGACCTTCAAGGCTACTGTTTCCAGTGAGGTTGCTCAGAGATGGAGGAGGGAGGCTCAACTCTAGCAGGTTTCTTGTGTCAAACCGCTAATATTTCTGGTTCCAGTTTGGCTGTAGGATAGGCTGACATTCATTAGGAAGATTTACTTGACCTGAGAATAAAGGCACCTTGGGATGCGTGTTGTCTGGATGTGGGAGTGAGGCTGTCTCACAGGAAACTGGGAAGTGGAGGTGATGATATGGGTTAATGTAGCAATGTCGTCTACTGCTGCACTCAGGCAGAACTCCAGGGGCCTAGGTGAGTTTCTCTTAGGATACAAGGTATATTCTACTAACTAGAGATCTGACAGGATGTTTGAGGTGGGTGTCAAAGGCAAGGTTTTTTACCTTTAATCAGAGCAACTCTACTGTTACCTGTTTGGGTTTCTGTGTAGAATTTAATATAACTGAAGAGTCCTGGTGCTAAAGAAATACAAAAAAATGTAATAAATAAAACTATAGACTGTTCTCCAGTCAAAGAAGTACAGATGTAATAAAGTCCCTGGAGGTATAATCCAGAGTTTAAAGTCATTTAATGACTCTAACATCATTAAAACTTTGAGGTCACTTTTTATTCTGCCAGACATCAGGGTCTTATACCTTAACCCAGATTAGTTTCTTGATCCTTAATGTAAATTGAAAAACAAAACAAAACTTTAACTTATGGAAATTGATTCATACAAAATACAGGGTTTACCTATTATGACTTTTCATATATTATTTTGTTTTAAAAAATATTTGTTCATGGCATGGAGTAATGTAGCAGTGATGCTAAAATTATAGCCTGAAATAGCATTCATGTGTTTACATGTCTGCTGTACCCAGAGTAGACATTGCTAGTTGATCACCGAACTCATTCCTGCAGAGCCCAGATAAAGCCCCGAGTTCTTCTCAATTAATGCTCTATGAAGCCCCTTCTAACTAATTCGTGTTAACTCTTGAAACAGTATCTGTCTCTCTTTTTAAATAATCTTTTTAAATAATCAGCAGTAATTAGGGTTCATTTAGTTTTTGATTCCTGCATTTTAGAGCTGCAGTAAAGTTGGGAACTAAAAGATTAGTGTTTCTGGAAGCCCATAATGGCCATGCTAACCATATTTTTCTGATTTAAATTAAAAATGCATGCCACATAAAGTTCCTAGTGAGGATTTGCAGTGAAATGCATTAGCCAGGATCCTAGTTGGCAACAGTTGGCATGACTGAAGAGATGCAGCCATAGAGTTTACTGAAGGTGCTGTTGGCAGAGGGAGGGCAGGGATAAAGAGGTGAAGCATCCATATACTAGCAAGAAAAACCATTCTCACTCCTGGGCCCAAATGGGCAACTAGAACGGATATTGTTACAGACCCCAGGTAAAACTAGAGACCTCGAAAAAAACATCTCCTGTCCCCCCTGCCCAGTGTCTGCTGCCTTTGGGGCTCCTTGTCCCCTTTTTCACCACATAATTTCAACTTCCAGAGCCTTGACAAATGTCTTGGGACCCTCAAAGTATGCTGGTCTCAGGGAAGCAGCACTTTAATTAATCAGTTAATTAATCAATCAATTAATATTTACTACCAGGGTTATTACTGGGGCTTGGTTCCTGCAAGTGAATCCACTGCCCCGTGGGCATTTTTTCCTTTTTTTTTCTTTTCTTTTATTTGATAAGACAGAGAGAAATTGAGAGAGGAGGGCACAATAGAGAAGGAGAAAGGAAGAGAGACACCTGCAATACTTACTTCATTGTTTATGAAACTTCTCCCTTGCAGGTAGGGAGTAGGGATTTGAACCTGAGTTTTTCCTCAGGGTACCAAGTACATTCTACTGGTATCCCATCTCCCAGCCCCTATTTTAATTTTTTTTTAAATTTAATATTTATTTGTTTACTCCCTTTTGTCACCCTTGTTGTTTTATTGTAGTTATTATTGTTGTTATTGATGTCATCATTGCTGGATAGGATAGAGAGAAATGGAGAGAGGAGGGGAAGGCAGAGAGGGGGAGAGAAAGATAGACACCTGCAGACCTGCTTCACTGGCTGTCTTTTAAATTGCTTCAAAATTAACTGAGAGTTGGGACTGCCCCAAATCCAAAAATAAATATTTGAGGGATAACATGATAGATGTCAATATGCAAAGCTCTTTAGTGAACCTATTGTATTCACCACCCTACCCCAACCATCTGGAGAAACTGACCTTGAAGTTTCCTTGAAACAGTTGGGGGATGAGTGAGGGAGAGGGCCAGGGGGCTAGGGGCAGAATCAGCAAGAATAACTTCACAGAGAAGCTTTCTAATCTCTGTGGGTTTTTTCTTTCACTGTTAATTATAATGGTGACTTAAAACCCAATCATAAAACAAATGAAAATGTAGGAGAAGAAAGATGGAAGAGAAAACTTAAGTAAAATAATAAAGTCAGGGTAGAGATGCTAAGAGAACATTAAAATGAAAACACTGAATCTTAGTAAGAGAAAGTTCGAAGGCAAAGAGGAGAATAAATGTAATAAGAGAATAAAGCCCAATATAGAGACTTAGAATAAACCTCAAAGATAAATTAAGTAAGGTTTAAGATAGAGGAGATAGAAGAATAAAATGGAGATGGAAAGCAAGATGAGTGAAATGATACAACTAAAATCTGAAGTTAAAATTAGCAAGATATGAATAAAATAAAAAATTCAGATTACAAAAGTAATGACAAGATGATAATGTGTAAGATGAATGATACAGTAATAAAAATCAACAAGGTATAAGGTTAAACACATCAACGTGAAAGAGATAAAAGATTAAGAGGATAACAGACTCAAACTTGTGGAAAAACACTGAAAACATAAAAGTAGATGGGTTTGAAGCTTAAGTACAAGATTAAGGAATTAAGAATGTCCTTTTGAGTGCTAATACTTTAACAAAGAAGATTAAGAGAAAAATATTTTAGGAAGAAAATAAAAGAAGCTTAAGCTGAGGGGGAGAGAATAAAATAAAGTAGGAGTAAAAGACAGGAAAATTTAAATCAGTACAAATCAAGACAACAAAACCTTCAACAATAATGAGAGAGAGAGAGAGAGAGAGAGAGAGAGAGAGAGAGGGAGAAAACTAACATGTTATGGAGAAAACCCAGACTATTTCCTCTGGTACATAAACACTCAGCAACCTCTATTACTAATTCCCAGGCTAGAGCTGGGTCCCACCACTGAGAACTCCCTGTTGTAGTAGCAGGGCCATCGATGGTAAGATAGAAAGGCAGGGCTGGGAAGGAGATGCCCTTTGCTTTCTGCCTGGGAGGTTGCACTCAATGCCTTTTTTAAAATTTATTTATTTATTTATTTATTTATTTAAGAAAGGATTAATTAACAAAACCATAGGGTAGGAGGGGTACAACTCCACACAATTCCCACCACCCAATCTCCATATCCCACCCCCTCCCCAGTAGCTTTCCCATTCTCTATCCCTCTGGGAGCATGGACCCAGGGTCATTGTGGGTTGCAGAAGGTAGAAGGTCTGGCTTCTGTAATTGCTTCCCCGCTGAACATGGGCGTTGACTGGTCGGTCCATACTCCCAGTCTGCCTCTCTCTTTCCCTAGTAGGGTGGGTCTCTGGGGAATCGGAGCTCCAGGACACATTGGTGGGGTCTTCAGTCCAGGGAAGCCTGGCTAGCATCCTGATGGCATCTGGAACCTGGTGACTGAAAAGAGAGTTAACATACGAAGCCAAATAAATTGTTGAGCAATCATGGACCCAAAGCTTGGAATAGTGGAGAGGAAGTGTTGGGGGGTACTCACTGCAAACTCTACACTCAATGCCTTTAACACTTTCTTTTGCACTAATGGTATGACAGTTGCTTTGTAACTCAGTCAGCTGGGACAGTGATCAGTCTGAATGGTGCAAACATCTTAGACACAAACTACTCATAGAAATAATTCTGCAGATGATGGGATAGATCCGGGTTCGAGTCCCCGGCTCCCCACCTGCAGGGGGGTTGCTTCACAAGAGGTGAAGCAGGTCTGCAGGTATCTATCTTTCTTTCCCCCTCTCTGTCTTTCTCTCCTCTCTCTATTTCTGTCTACCCTATCCAACAATGACAGCAGCAGCAACAACAATAATAACAGCAACAAATACAACAACAACAATGGAAGAAAAATGGCCACCAGGAGCAGTGGCTTCATAGTGTAGGCACTGAACCCTAGCGATAACCCTGGAGGCAAAAAATAAAATAAAATAGAACATCTGGAACCTCACATCACAACCCACAAAATTTGAGGATCCGGTGCACACAAATGGGTGTGTGGAAGTGGCCGGGGAGAGCATCATGGGGCAGAGGCAATTGGGGGAAATCAGATGGAGCCATTTTGAAGCATGGACCCCGAGTGGTAGGTAGCAGAGCAGGGACATCCAAGACTGTGGAATAGGGTGACCAGAGGCCAGAGTACAGTTTGAAAAGGGTGGCATAACTGGGCCCTGAGCCATGGACAACAGCATCCACACCACCTGTTCAAATCTTCTGGTTTGGGAGCTGGAGCCATATTGAAACACCCACCACCCACCGCTGGTGCCACATCAGCACATATAAACAACACAATCACAGAGATGGACAGCAGAAACCACACCCAACTGAAGCATAGGGAAACAAAAGGTTCAACATCGCAAGGCTTTGGGAGATATGTCTGAGTTTGAATTCAGAAAGCTAATTATGAAGGTAATTCAAAACTAACGATAACATACAAATGCAAATCAAGGAGTCCAGAGATCTCTTCACCAAAGAAGAAATTACCATTACTCATTACTCTTGCAGTAAAAGTTGAGATCTTCCGAGAGTGAAACAACTGTACAAAGGATAAGTAAACCAAAAATGACTGGGTACAGCGCTGAGATGGAGAAGAGAGCTTCAGCTCGGAATGTCACCCAAGTTGGGTTGGGGCCCTGGTGTGGTTGGAAAACATGACTTGCTTAGACCTTGCTTAGTGACATCATGATTCCGCACTGATTCTCTTACAAGATGTACATGAGATGGGGTGGGGGCACATCAGGGATGCGAACAGGCAGTCAAGAAATAAAGAGCAGCCTGATCGTGGAGTATTAGTAAAAGCAGAGTTAAGTGGTTGAATTTAGGGGCTGGTTGAGTTGAAACTGGGACAGCATAAGGGGAAAGGGCAGGCTCATGGAGACGGGACCACGCTGAAGAGAGAGAGACTTTCTGAGCAGCAGCATTGACTCTGACAGTTGCTCTGCTGCTGGGGTGTTTAAAGACTAGAGGTAACAATCATGCCTCTGGGAAAAATGGGCTAGATAGCTGGAAAGAGGGCTACAAAGACCCCGAGGAATAAGAGAGTTCTGGATGTCAGTATTCAGTGGTGGTGGCAAGGGGAGAACGTGGAATAGTTGATTCAACCAGATATGAGTGGGGGTGGGGGTAGGTAGCATAGCAGTTATGCAAAGAGGTTCTCTCTGAGGCTCCAGAGTGGCAGGTTCAGTTCCTGGCATCACAATAAACTAGAGATGAGCAGTGTTCTGGTAAAACAAACAAAATGACAACAAGATGTGAGTCAACTTGTGACATATAGAGGGAACATGTGGATGGACTAAATAAAATAAAAAGAAGATGGGATTGTGTTATTTGGAACAACATGGGTGGAATTGGAAGTGATTCTGCCAAACTAAGTAAGTGAAAGGGGTCAAGGACAATTGCCAGATGGTTTTGCCTGTGTATGGAATTTAGATAACTAAACTGAATGAACTTGCAAAAAGGTGATTACAGAAACATCTCTTGGACTTTGTGAGAATTGTTGGGGGTGGGGGACAGGGTCCCAAACTGGTGGAGAGTGTGGTGACTTAGACTTACCATGTATGGGTATGGAATTATACTCCTGAAATCTTATCATTTTGTAAAACTCTACTGAATTCCTGATGAAAAAAGGGAAAAAAAAAAACAAACAAATGAGGACAACAAGGCAAGTTATTGTAAAGAATGAAGGTGACATTTAGCAGTCAACTTAATGTAATTTATTCCAACTATATATACTGATTTTCAGACTTACATAATGTTTCCATCCAATGATATTTCAAAAAAAAGTATCAGGAGAAAGGATATGGGTGGAGGTGGTGCAGTGGTCCACAGGAGGAGGAATATAGGAATTCTTTCTTCTGGGTTCTTGCATTAGAATGAGCAAGAAAATGCTTGCTGACTGAGGAGTTGAGGTGGAGGAGGACGGAGGGGCTCAGCACCTCTGTTCTGAGGTGAGCACTTTGAACAAGAAGACCTGATTCCGTGTGTGTGTGTGTGTGTGTGTGTGTGTGTGTGTGTGTGTGTGTACAGTTACCTGGATGGTGCTGAGGGTCTGGGAAAGAAAGATGGTTTATGTTTATGGATCACAGGTGCACATAGCCCTGGTAGTAATGAGGAGGAAGAGAGATAGAATGATGAGAGTGAAGAATATTGAGAGTAACTTGTTTATTTGCCATCAAATGAATTAGTGTCATTTACCTTACTCTAGGATATGAAGAATTCCTCATATACTGGTAATATGAGAATATGAGGGCTGGACTTTATTGCTATTTATTTTCTTATGGGAAGCTGCACCACCTTCCCATTATAGGAGAAGTAGGAAGGTGAGCCATTTAATATCCATCCCCAAGTTTTGATGGATCCGTTCTATAGCTGTAGATGAACAGTGAAATTTTAGGACTTAAGTGTAATTAAGGGTAAGGGAGATAGTATAATGGTTATGCAAAATACTTTCACAATGGGGACAGGATGGTAGCTCACCAGGTAAAGGTTAAGCACATGGACTCTCACAAGGATCCCAGTTCAAGCCCTTGGCTCGCCACCTGTGGGAGTGGGGGTGTGGGTGTGGGTGGAGAGGGACGTTTCACAATCAGTGAAGCAGGTCTGCAGATGTCTGTCTTTCTTTACTCCTCTCTATTTTCCACTCCCCTCTCCATTTCTCTCTGTCCTATCCAATAAAATTTAAAAAATGGCCACCAGGAGCAAGATTTGTAGTGTTAGCACTGAATCCCAGTGATAACTCTAGAGGCAAAACAAACAAACAAACAAACAAACAAGTGGAAAAAAAAACCCCACCATATCACACTTGAGGCTCTGAAGTCACAGGTTCAATCCCTTGCACTGCTATAAGCAGTGCTCTGGTTAAAAAAAAAAGTCATTGAATGGGACAAAGTGATCACCTCTGAGAAGTAGAGCAGTGATACAAGGGTCTCCTTTTCCTACCTCTCTCTCTCTCTTTGTCTCACACACACTCTATAAAAGTGGTTACCAGGAGGGGTGGAGTTGTGTAGGCACTGAGTTCCAGTGATAACTGAGGTGAGGAAAACAAACAAACAAAAAAAGAGTAATTGGGAGGGTCCTGGTTTGATACTCAGAGCACCAAAGGGGTGATTACAGGTAGTTGGATTGTTTCTACTGGTATTAAATTTCCCTTAAACTCCTGGCATCTTAGACAACAGATAGAGATACTCCTGTGTGCTTGTTTTTTTTTTTTTTTTTTCTGCAGCAATAGCTGCTGGCAACTCTTCTGTAGGTAATTACAACACAAATTCTCTCACATCTGTTTAGTGGATGGCCTATCAGTGCTGCTTAACCATGATGATTTGTTTCCGGTTGGACGTGTTAAATTGTCAGCCATAAAACATTTTATGTGTGAGACTGCTGGGAATGATGAGATGGCAAGAGCTTTTGCAAAGCCTCCCCTCCACAGGACCATTTCAGTGTATCACCCAGCGTCTGCTTTTGTAAGGGAGAGAGAATCTGGACCCTTAATTTGAATACTAACTAAATGGCTTAAAGATGTCCCAGTAAATGCTTTGATCCTGGCCCCAACAGAAAAAAGCCTTTGGCTAATAGTGCTGGACACAGAGTTAGTTCTCAACAAATATTAGCTAGCTATTGTCGTTCCGGCCACACTGGTTCCAAGAGCCATTGAAAACGGTGCCAGGCACTGTTATCAGCACATTCCACACACTGACTATCAAAAGCTTAAACATAGAGGTACATTCCCGAGGTATTGCACCCAAAGATTAAAAGCTGAGGCTGGAGCAGTAGCTTGGAGGGTAGAGCACTGGATTTGCATGCTTGAGGCTCCCAACTCAGTCCTTGTTTTCAGTGTGTACCAGAGTAGGGCTCAGGCTTCTTTCTTTCCTTTTCCTCTCATGCATATGTGACACACTATCATCTATGAAATAAACAAAGCAACTCCTTAAAACGATTCAAAGAGGCTGCTCCAGTTTGGTGGGAACTGGCCTGAAACCCATTAACCAGAAATAAACATAACTCCCTGCCCTCCTTGTTGCCTCGGTCTCATTAGTTTTTCTTTTATTTTCTTTTCTTTATATTCATTAATAATGGAGATGGAGAGAATGCTCTATATCCACATTTGGAATGGTGTTGTTTCTAACCAGCATGTTGTTTCTAACCAGCATTTTATACCAGTGAGCCTCACCTGCCTTCTGCTCCCCAAAGGTCCTACAAGGCATGGGATGACTTAGTGCTTCAGTTTCATTATAAGCACAATCAATCAATCAATATATATATATAATATATATATAATATATTTATCTTATAATTATATATGTAATTTATTTATTCCCTTTTGTTGCTCTTGTTGTGTTATTGTTGTAGTTATTGATGTTGTTGGTGGATAGGACAGAAAGAAATGGAAAGAGGTGGGGAAGACAGAGGGGGAGAGAAAAAAAGATACCTGCAGACCTGCTTCACCGCCTGGGAAGCTGTTGGTCATCATTTCTCCTTTGGCTAATTCTGCTTCTAAAGACCCCTTCTGTTTCTATCCGTGTTGGTCATCACGTCAGGTTCCCTTGCATTGCTTGATGCTGTGATCTATTTACATAATCACAGTCTTGCCTGAGACCCGGCCTGCCTGCAGGGTATTGGTTTAATCCCCCCTGGTTAGATGGAAGCTTTCTATGTTCTGTTCGCACTCTTTTTTTTTTTTTTGCTCTGCCCCCTCTCCTAGTCATTTCCTTTCTCCTTGCCACTTCCGGTGAAGAGATACATAAAAGGCCATGTATCCGATCAATAAACGAGGGCATTGTGTTTCCGCTCAGCCATGAGTTCTTGGTCATCTCTCTCCTGCCCACGAAACTAGCCCAGCAGGAAGCAAGTCCCCTGCAGGTGGGGAGCTGGGGGCTTGAACTGGGATCCTTACGCCAATCTCTGTGCTTTACACCACCTGCGCTTAACCTGCTGCACTACCCCCCGACTCCCAGCATAATTAATATTTTATCCCTGTTCAATTAAAAAGGAATTTTGGCTACTATGGGAGTTTAAATGCCCTGACAAATGTGTCCAGCATACCAGCGTCCCAGGGCTCCCTGGGGTATGTAAAATTAGGCAAATACAACACCCATGTCCCGTGGATAAACAATTACAGGAGCCAGATCTTCTATCTTCTGATTCCCATAAAGGATTTTGGCCCATACTCCCCGAGGGATAAAGAATAAAAAAGCTTCTAATGGAATGGATAGGACATGGAACTCCGGTGGTGGGAATTGTATGGAATTGTACCCCTCTTATCCTACAGTCTTGTTGATCATTATTAAATCGCTAATAAAAAATTAGACAAATGACTTCTTTTGACATTGGGCTCCAGACGAAGGGGTTGTGACCATTCTTGGAATGGAACTGGACTGGTGGGGGAGCTTTGAGGTAGTTGGAGATGTGTCTTTCAATGTGTCAAAGATCAGACAAGAGTTCCTGTTGAAGGCCGCACTCGAACTCAGTTCTCTTGTATGATCTTTAAAGGGTCTTTTCCTCCACGTAGTCGGTTTTAGTCTTTTTAAAATTTTTTTTATTTTGCCACTGCTCAGCTCTGGTGCAGGGAGTTGAACCTGGGACCTTGGAGCCTCAAGTATTAGAGTCTCTTTTTTTTTTTTTTTTTATTGCTGGGGTTTGGTGCCTGCACTATGAATCCACTGCTCCTGTGACCATTTTTTTGATTTTTTTTTTTGTGAATAGGACAGAGAGAAATTGAGAGGGGAGGGAAAAATAAAGAGGGAGAGAGAAAGACAGACACCTGCAGGCTTCTGCAGGTGGGGAGTGGGGTCTCTAATTGGGATTCTTATGTGGGTCCTTAAGCTTTGTACTGTGTGTGCTTAACCTGGTGCACCACTGCCTGCCTCCCTTAGAGTCTCTTTGCATAGCAATTATGCTCTCTACCCCTCCCCTCCCACTGTGAGTTTTATCCTCTAGGGATGCTACTTGGTCTACATTAAAATAAAAGGGTTGTTAGTTTCTGGTGTGTGTGTCTGCTCACCACAAACACTTGTGTGCTTCTCTGTAGTAACATTCTATCAAGAGGATGGAGTGTTAGCAGGGAACATTACGAAGTGGAATCAGCCCCGCAAAAGGAAAAAACCAACTTTCTCTGGAATTGATCACACTGGTGGATTAGTGGCCCTCACCCAAGACTGATGGGAGCGACTCTTCATGGAGTGAGAGCAGAAGGGGGTCAGTCACCCTGATCTGACCCGGATGTTTCTGTTGTATCAAGTCCAGTTACACTGGGGCAGGCAACTTCAATATTGGCTCCCAGTGAGCACCAACTCCTGGCATTCAAGTCCTTGTGTTAACCCCTTCCCACTTAGAGTGAGCTAAACTTCATGGCTTGCTTCTAGCAGAATAAAACAAGGGCATAGCAAGGGCATATTTTCTCCTCCTCCTCCTCGTCCTCCTTCTTCTTCTAAAGATTTTGTTTATTTATGGGAAAGATAGGAGGAGAGAGAAAGAACCAGACATCATAGTCGTGTAGTAGTGGCCAAGTGGTTCAGGTGATGGTCTAGAACCAGACATCACTTTGGCACATGTGCTGCCGGGGATTGAACTCGGGGACTTTGTGTTTGAGAGTCTAAAGTCCTATCACTGTGCCACCCCCCTGGACCACAGCATATTTGCTTCTAACCAACATAATAAGGCAAGAAACTGTTCTCAGAATGCTGCGCTGTGGATGCCCTGTGGAGAGGCCCATGTAGCATGAACCTGAGAGACACCTTCAGGCAGTATCAGTGAGGAGCTGTGGCCAGCTGCAATCCAACCACCCTCAAGGAGCTGAGACCTGCCAACACTCATGTGAGTGAGCCTGATCGTGGTCCTTCTCAGGTTGATCCTAGGTACCTAGGAGGGACCTTGAGTCAGGGGACACAGCTAAACTGCTCAAGGTGTCCTAATACACCGCAGTTTGAGGTGATGAATGTGAACTTTTTGAGTTGCTAACTACTGGGGTAATTTGTTACACAGTGATAGAACAATGGATGTGGACACACCTGTACTGAAGAGTCGTTTCTGGAAGGCCAGAGTGACATGGGATTTCCATCTCATCTCTCCATGGTGTTAATGTATTTTGAATGCTGAGCCCAGTTGTAAGACTATTTTTTCCAGAGGTGTGAATTAATCTTTGGACAGCTTTACTGTTTTATATTTAGTCCCATGAGATTCTGATAGTCAAACAGCCTTCACAGCATCAGCCATGGCCTTGTGTTGCTTGTGCTCTGAGGTGATAAAATGTTTATAGATAAGCAGCTCAAGCACATCAAGAATAACAATGTTTTATTATAGCTTCTTCTCATGTTAACAGGTAACATTCACTCTCAAGTCTAACTTGCATATTTTACGACTCATCGTTGAGACGTGGAGCCTGTAGCCCTTCCATCTGAGTCCTCATGAATTTCTACCTGGCATCGGGCATTTAGTGGACCATCCTGTTTTTGTTCTTTTTTTTTTTTTTCTTCCCTTTATTGGGGGGGGGGGTTTAATGGTTTACAGTCGACAGTAAAATGCAGTAGTTGGTACACGTGTGATATTTCTCAGTTTTCCACGTAACACTCTACCCCCCCCCCCCACCACCACCTGGGTCCTTCTCTGCCATCATGTTCCAGGATCTGAACACTCCCCCTCCCCTCAAGACTCCTTTACTTTGGTACAATACAACAAGCCACCCTGTTTGTTTTTCCTTTTATTTTTTTAAAATTTTTTTCTAATATTTATTTATTCCCTTTTGTTGCCCTAGTTTTTTGTTTTTGTTGTTGTTGTTGTCGTCATTGTTGGATAGGACAGAGAGAAATAGAGAGAGGAAGGGAAGACAGTGAGCGGGAGAGAAAGACAGACACCTGCAGACCTGCTTCACCGCCTGTGAAGCGACTCCCCTGCAGGTGGGGAGCCGGGGGCTTGAACCGGGATCCTTATGCCGGTCCTTGAGCTTTGCACCATCTGTTCTTAACCCGCTGTGCTACTGCCTAACTCTCCACCCTGTTTCTTAAAGTCTATTCATTTGGTCATTCAGAAGCAATGCTCCCAATTGTCTTGCCCACTTAGGCATGTGAAATGCGAGTTTAGTCAGGGACAGAGATTTTCAGCCTTGCTGGCCAACATTATCTACAACAATGCCATATCCAGGGGTTGCTCCTGGTGTTCGTTCTAATGAAATCTATAAACTGCAACCAGAGCCAGTTCACAGCATGAAAGAGTTGGGAATTACAAAAGAGATGTCAAAATAATTTTGTCTTTGAGTCTCCCTGCTAAGTAAACACCAGCCATCATAGGAAGGGGTGGTAGAAATAGCCTACAAACCAACAGCAAAGACCAGAGTGTTACATGACTCTAAGTTCAGAGTTTGGTATTATCACTTACCAACTGTGTCCTGGGAATACTACTTACTCCCCTTCTTCTTCTAGCGTTTGCCCTTCTTCCGTACCCAGTCAACAGCGTCAGGTTGCTGCTTGTTGCTGGCTTTGAAAGTGACTGGGATCCATGTCGATTCAGTCGGCTAGGAAGGATTGTCAGTTTCCCCAATGAATGGGTACTCACGGGATGCACCACGGGAAGGTCAATCCAATGCATCCCAACTTACTCCCCTGAGCCTCTGTTTCATTATCTATGGCAATGGGGACAATAGTGCTTAATTTATAAAATCACCATGGTTTGTTTAATAAGGTAAAACATATTGGCCCAATCCCTGTGGAGAGCAGTCTGGAGAACTCTCAGAAGGCTAGAAGTGGACATACCCTATGACCTTGCAATTCCTCTCCTGGGGATATATCCTAAGGAACCCAACACACCCATGCAAAAAGATTTGTGTATGCCTATGTTCATAGCAGCACAATTTGTAATAGCCAAAACCTGGAAGCAACCCAGGTGTCCAACAACAGATGAGTGGCTGAGTAAGCCGTGGTACATATATACAATGGAATACTACTCAGGTATTAAAAATAGTGAACTCACCTTCTTTACTCCATCTTGCATGGAGCTTGAAGGAATCATGTTAAGTGAGATAAGTCAGAAACAGAAGGATGAATATGGGATGATCTCACTCACAGGCAGAAGTTGATAAACAGAAGGGAAAACACTAAGCAGAACTTCGACTGGAGTTGGTGTATTGCATCAAAGTGAAAGACTCCTGGGTGGGTGGGTGGGTGGGTGGGGAGTTCATGTCCTGGAATAGGATGGCAGAAGAGGACCTAGTGGGGGTTGTATTGTTATGTGGAAGATGGGAATGTTATGTATGAACAAACTATTGTATTTTACTGTCCACTGTAAACCATTAATCCCCTAATAAAGAAATTAAAAAAATAAGATAAAACACATGTGAAAATCTCTGGGTGGAGCATGAGGGTAGATGTTCAGCTTCACTGGGGGAAGGGGGAGGAGGGACACAGAGCTTTGGTGGTGGGAATGGGGTTTTATTTTTTTTGCCTCCAGGGTTATTGCTGAGGCTTGGTGCTGGCACTATGAATCCACTGCTCCTGGAGGCTATTTTTTCCCCTTTTGTTGCCCTTGTTTTTTTTTTATCGTTGTTGTGGTTATTAGTATTATTGTTGTTATTGATATCATTGTTGTTGGATAGGACAGAGAGAAATGGAGAGAAGAGGGGAAGACAGAGGGGGAGAGAAAGATAGACACCTGCAGACCTGCTTCACCACTTGTGAAGCGACCCCCCTGCAGGTGGGGAGCCGGGGGCTAGAACCAGGATCCTTACATCAGTCCTTGTGCTTTGTGCCATGTGCGCTTAACCTGCTGCGCTACTGCCTGACCCCAGGAATGGTGTGAATATACACTCCTATTAACTTTAAAAAAAATAAAGAAAAAAACACATGTAATGCCATATCTGTATGTTTGCATCTAACATGAATAAGTTTATATTGCCTATTGAGATGCTGGAGCACAACCCAGGTGTAAGCTGAAAGTGACTTCCTGCACTAAGAGGGCAAGGAGACACCAAAGGAAGAGACAGATTGCTTCACATTGGTATGGGACAGTTTCAGTAATCAAGGGCACTTTATTTTGAGCAGTATCAAGACAAGGAGTTTGCCACCCCTCCCCCATGCCTCCATATATATATATATATATATATATATATATATATATATATATATACACACACACACACATGTATATATATAATTTTTTTTTGAGAGAGTGAGAACTAGAGAGGGAGAGGAGAAAGACACCTGCAGACCTGCTTTACCGCTCATGAAGCATTCCCCCTGCAGGTGGGAAGTGTCTTCAAGTCTTTTTGTTTTTCTTTTTTACTTTATAAAATGAAAATATTGACAAGACCATAAGATAAGAGGTGTACAATTGCACATAGTTCCTACCACCAGAACTCTGTATCCAGTCGCCTCCCTTGAAAGCTTTCCTATTCTTTATCCCTCTGGGAGTATGGATCCAGGGTCACTATGGGGTGCAGAAGGTTGAAGGTCTGGCTTCTGTAATTGCTTCCCTGCTGAACATGGGCACTGACAAGTTCCATACTCCCATCCTGTCTCTTGCTTTCCCTAGTGGAGCAGGGGTCTGGGGAGCTGGGGCTCCAGGACATATTGGTGGGGTCATCTGCCCAGGGAAGTCAGGTTGGCCTCATGGTAGCATCTGGAACTTGGTGGCTGAAAAAGAGTTAAGATAGAAAGCAGAACAAATGGTTTAAATAAGCAGGAATGTAAAGGCAAGAATATTGTAGATGAGATTTGGGGGTCTCCATTTTGGAAAAAGCTCATAGGCTATTATAGGTATATTCCAAGGGATCCATAACTTCACTAGTTTTTGCTTGAGCCTGACAGCTAACATGTAGGTGAAACTCAAAGTTTCTCTGGGGAGATGGTGTCATAATTGAAAAAGGACTAGAAATCTGGATCAAGGAAGAGAGTAGCTTCCAAATATGGGAAAAATATATAAGTATTGTTAACTGTAAACCCCATCGATTTGATCTGGGGCTGATATTTGTCTTAGGAGCCTGTGTAACCTCTGCATCCCTGTCGGTCTGAGCTCTTATTCTGTGGTCATGGCTAGGAACATTCCAGGCTGCACTAATTTCAGAACCCACCTTCCTCAAGTGGTGGAGTATGTTGCCCAACCTTCAGAGAATGGGGCAGTCTCTACTATTGTTTATCCACCTTGAAGGCAAGGTCCTATAGGGGTCCACAAAGGGGTTATGTTGTTCCTGATGGCCTCCAAATTTTAAACATTTATATAGAGACTTCAGCTGGGTTTAATCATGTGTCCAGTCAAGATGGTCTTAGGATGATTTAAAATTTTTAATTTTTTATTAGTGACTTAATAATGATTAACAAGATTGTAAGATAACTGGGGTACAATTCCACAGTGCCTACCACCAGAGTTCTGGGCCCATCCAGTCCCACTCTGATGGTGGGAAAGGTATAGCATTATACCCCTGTTGTATTACAATTTTGTAAATCGATATTAATAATAATAAAAGTGCTACATCAGTAATACTTTAAGACAAAGACTGAAAAAGAAAATATTGCCTTAGCACGCTTATAAAGAAATGGGGAAAGAGCTGGGCGTTGACACACCTGGTTAAGTGCACACATTACAGTGCGGAAGGACTCAGGTTCAAGCCCCCGGTTTCCCACCTGCAGGGGGAAAGCTCTAGGAGTGGTGAAGCAGGGCTGCAGGTGTCTCTCTGTCTCTCTTCCTCTCACCCTTCCCCTCTCCTCTTGATTTCTCTCTGTCTCTACCCAAAACATGCATATATACATACATAAAATATTTTTAAAAAGAAAGTAATGGAGAAGCACTAGCTCAAAGACAAAGTTTCAGGAAGTCATTCCTCCTCTAGTAAAATTTAATTGTATTCTCTTCCTATATGTTTGTAATAGATATTTTTGTACACATCTTCAATGTGTGCATTTTCCTTTATGTAAATGCATAATCTAAAACTAAGCATCAAAGACTTCATTTAATAAGTGAAACTTAAAATTTCTAACTATAGGTGAGTTACATAGTTAAAAAGAAAAAGCTAAGTGGTTGTCAGGGGTTGGGGGTGGGGTGGGGTGGGATGAGTAATCAGAGAACAGATTTTTAGAGCAGTGAAACTATTTTATATGGTATTACCATGTCTGGGTGTGTGTCACTATATATTTGCATTATCTAAATATTTTTTTATATACTTACTTATTTTCCCTTTTGTTGCCCTTGCTGTTTTTTATTGTTGTTATAGTTGTTGTTGTTATTGATGTTGTCATTGTTGGATAGGACAGAGAAATGGAGAGAAGAGGGGAAGACAGAGAGGGCGAGAGAAAGATAAACATCTGTAGACCCACTTCACCGCCTTTGAAGTGACTCCCCTGCAAGTGGGGACCAGGGGCTCAAACTGGGATTCTTATGCTGGTCCTTGAGCTTTGCACCACATGTGCTTAACCTGCTGTGCTACCGCCCAACTCCCCTACCTAAAACTTTTTTATATTTACTTATTTATTTATTTGCTTCCAGGGTTATTGCTGGAGCTTGGTGCCTGTACTGTGAATCCACTGATCCTGGAGGCCATTTCCCCCATTTTTGTTGCCCTCTCTCTTTTTTTTAATTGATGTTATTGCTGCTGTTGTTGTTGGATAAGGCAGAGAGAAATAGAGGAGGGGAAGACAGAGAGGGGTAGAGAAAGATAGACACCTGCTGACCTGCTTCACCCTGAAAATGGGGAGCCAGGGACTCAAACTGGGATCCTTACGCCAGTCCTTGCACTTCACACCATGTATGCTTAACCCACTGCGCTACTGCCCAGCCCCCTATTTATTTATTTTGGATAGAGACAGAAATTGAGAGGGGTAGTGAATATTAAGAAGCATATTAAGAAGCTCTGCTTCAGCACTCGTGAAGCTTCCCCCTGCAGGTGGGGACCAGGGGCTTGAACCCAGGTCCTTGCACACTGTAACAGGTGTGCTCAACCAGGTGCACCACCACCCAGCCCCCATTTGCACAGCCTATAGACTAACACCAAATACTGACTCCTAGTGTAAACAATGGACTTTGAGTGATGGTGATCCACCAGTGTGCCAACTGGTGGGGAAGGTACATTGTTGAGGAGGTTACAAAGGTACAGGGTGGAGAGTTTATGGGAACTTTTCTACCTTTACTGAGAACCTAAAACTGTCTTGAGAAATAAAGCCTACTTAAAAAGAAAACGAGTGGACCCTGATAAAGTGTTTTTATTTTCCCCAGTGACCACAATTAATTATCTTAATTTGTCCCACCTATTACTTAATGAAGATGAATATACTTCAGTTTTATTAAGTTCAGTAATTATTTCTAAAGAAAGGAGACAGATGGAAAGGTAAAGGGAATAGATGAAGGTGAAGAGACATTATAGAAACAGCTATTTAGTGGGTGCTTATGTGTATGCATTAGGAAAAAGGTGTAGCAAGGAAAACAAATTCCCTTTTGTGGTGTGTTTTGACAACAAAGTGTTTGCATCTTCTTGTAGTTAAATGTGGCACTAGCGAATGAACTCAGAGCCTCATACATGTGTCACTGCTGAACAGCCTCCTGGGACCATTATTCCTCCTTCATTTTTTATTTAGAAAGAGGAAGGGACAGGAGAGAGCAAGAGAGACAGAGAGAGGTGAGATACCTTAGCACTGCCACATCATCTCTGAAGCGTCCTTGGTGCTGTTCATAGTTTTCCCAAGTGCTGTGAGGACTCAAATCCAGGGCCCTGAAATGGTAAGATGCTCACTGTATGTGAGTTAGTTAGCTCTTAGTTCCTCTTTCTTCCTTTTAAAAAAAAAAATTTTATTGAGGGGGTTAATGATTCCTTTTGCTGCGCAGAAGCTTTTTAAAAATTTATATTATATATTTTTATTTATACTATTATATTTTATTTATAATGGAAATATTGACAAGACCATAGGATAAGAGAGGCATGACTCCACATAGTTCCCACCATCAGAACTCCTTATGCCAGTCCCTCCCCTGATAGCTTTCCTATTCTTTATTCCTCTGGGAGTATGGACCCAGGGTCATTATGGGATGCAGAAGGTGGAAGGTCCGGCTTCTGTAATTGCTTCTCTACTGAACACGGGCATTGATGGGTCAACCCATACTCCCAGCCTGTCTCTCTTTTTTCCCTAGTGGGGTAGGGATCTGGGGAGGTGGGGCTCCAGGACACTTTGGTGGGGTCATTTGACCAGCAAAGTTAGGTTGGCATCATGGTAGCATCTGGAACCTGGTGGCTGAAAAAGAGTTCAGATATAAAGCAGAACAAATTGTTGACTAATCATGAACCTATAGCCAAGAATATTGTAGATGAAGATTTGGAATCTCCATTTTGGAAAAAGCTCATAGGTCTATTTTAGGTATATTCCAAGGGGCCTATACTAGTATATTCAAAAAACCCTACTAGTTTTTGCCCGAGCTTGACATCTAACATGCAGGTGACCTAAGTTATTGTCTGGGGAGATAATGTCATACTTGGAGTGCAGGAGCTTTTAATTTGATGTATTCCTGTGTGTGTGTACTTTTTCAAAAGATTTATTTTTCTGATAGAGATGAGAGAAATTGAGAAAGGAGAGAGGGAGAGAGAGAGAGAGAGAGAGAGAACTGTAGCACTTCTTTACCACTTTTGAAGCTTCCCACTCTGCAGGTGGGGAACAGGGGCTTGAACCCAGGTCCTTGTGCATGGTAACACATACACTCTACTGAGTATACCACTGTCTGTCCCCAGACCAGGATTTTCATTTATTTATTTATTTATTTATTTATTTATTTATTTATTAAAAAAAAGAGACATTAACAAAACCGTAGGATAGGAGGGGTACAAATCCACACAATTCCCACCACCAGATCTCCGTATCCCATCCCCTCCTGATAGCTTTCCCATTCTCCATCCCTCTGAGAGTATGGACCCAAGGTCATATGGACCCAAGATGCAGAAGGTGGAAGATCTGGCTTCTGTAATTGCTTCCCCGCTGAACATGGGCGTTGACTGGTCGATCCATACTCCCGGCCTGTCTCTCTCTTTCCCTAGTAGGGTGGGGGCTCTGGGGAAGCGGAGCTCCAGGACATATTGGTGGGGTCGTCTGTCCAGGGAAGTCTGGTCAGCATCCTGCTGGCATCTGGAACCTGGTGGCTGAAAAGAGAGTTAACATCCAAAGCCAAACAAATTGTTGAACAATTATGGACCTAAAGGCTGGACATAGTGCAGATGAAATGTTGGGGGGTGGGTACTCACTGCAGACTTGCGTACTTTTGCTTTCAGGTATATATTTTGCCCTAGTTTATGGATACGTGTGAACATATGCTCTATCTCAGGGGACCTGGTCTATATCTAGGTTTTGGGACTTTGTTAGGAAGTGAACCACCTGGAATGGAATTAGAGAATACTATGAAAGGAAAGGTCTCACCTGAGTAATGAAGCTGAAGGGTTGTCATTCCACACGTGAAGTCTCTGGACACCGTCTGAAGTGAAGCATGCTGAGGTGGTACTTGTTGTGTTGATTAGGTTGAGATCAGTGGATACAATATTATTTGGTATGAATTGAGAGAAGCATGCAGGAAAGTGCGCCCAACCCTAAGGTTCCAGGACTGAGGGAAATATAGGCTATGTAGTGGAAATGTGAGGTTCCTGCTGTCTTAGGGTTCAAGAAGACAATATATAGTTATTGTTATATCACATTATTTGGTAGTTAGGTTAACTTTGAAAAGTCCCTTTGTTAGGATTTGCTGTACAATACCCAACATCTTGTATATAACTGTGCCACCGGTTGCTTCTGTTCTCCCTCAGACCAGGATTTTTTAAATTAAAGAACCGAACTGAGCAGTTCACCCACTTTAGAGATCATAAATCTGATAGATTCATCTCTTTATGAATTAAGAGAGGGGTGTGTTTTAAAATTACAATAGGAATAATTAAATGTACTCCTGATCAATTTGGATTTGTCTCTTGATAACACATTCATTTATTGATGTCTTTGCCACAGTAGAGAAGTCTGTAGAGAAAGAGCAGAGTACACCAGCCAGGTGTCTTTGTGACACTAAACAGGTGGTTTGTGCCAACGCGCTTCCTGCCGGCCTTACCTGTCTTACTCTGCTCTGGCTTCTGTAAAGAAGCGTCATCAACTGGGTGACCTATTAACCAATGGCAGAAATTGATTTCTCACTGTTCTAGAGGCTGCGGAAGTCCGAGATCAATGTGCAGGCAGATTTGGAGCCTGGTGAGGACCACATTCTTGGTCCGATGACTGCCTTTCCCCTATAACCTCATGTAGGAAGGAGGTAGGAGAACTATCTAGAATCTTAGATTGACAGAGTCTGTGGCTTAGTCACCTCAGAAATGTCTTGCATCCGAAGGCAGTCAGAGTGGGCAGTATTTATCAACATAGAAATTGGTGTGTCTTGGGCACAAACATTCATTATCTTGTGCCACCCAATGCTTCCCATTGTTTGCCCTGATTATTTTGGGGACTGATAAGTGTGATAAAGTGCTAGAAATTCATAACTAGGTTAAAGTAAAGAGAGCGAACTCAGACCCTTGTGCATATCTATTACTATTTAACAGTATATATATATATATGTTTAATATATATATATTTAGAGAGACATAGAGCAGAGCGAAGAGACAGAGAGAAAGGAGAGACACCACAGTACTACTCCATCATCCCTTGAGCTCCTTGTAGCACTTTCTAGGGTGTTGGTATGTGGTACTGGGGGTGAAATATAGGGTCACACACATGCGAAGGTATACATCCTACTGGGTGAGTGAATCGTCTGATCTAGCAAAATGTATTTTGCTAATTTTTATGGGCTAAGTATTTATTTATTTATTATTATTTAATTTTATTAGTGATTTAATATTGACGTACAAAGTTTTGAGATACAGGGTATAATTTCACACCAATTTTACCACCGGAGTTCAGTGTCCCAATCCCTCCACTGGAAACTGCAGTAGTTCTCCCAAGGTCACTGATATGGGTTGAATATTATTTATTTTCTTTTTTTGCCTCAAGGGTTATTACTGGGGCTCAGTGTCTGCACTATGAATCCATTGCTCCTGGAGGCCATGTTTTCCCATTTTGTTACCCTTGTTGTTATCGTTATTATTACCATTGATGTTGTTGTTGGATAGGACCTGCTTCACCGCTTGTGAAGTGACCCCCCTGCAGATGGGGACCGGGGGCTCAAACCGGGATCCTTATGCTGGTCCTTACACTTCGTGCCATGTGCGCTTAACCTGCTGCACTACCACCCGACCCCCAAATATTATTTCTATAACTATCTATATTTATACATATTTGCCCATTTGTTTCCCTATGGTCCTGCCTTCTCTTCCTTTCTAAGTAATACCTGTTACTACTTCCTAATGTACTTCCTTTTTTTCTCTTTTCTCTCTGGGTCTTGATAGAACTGGTTATCTTCCCCTAACATTTCTCCCCTGCTAGGAGTATGGACCAGAACTCTTATTGGGTGCAGAAGGTGGGAGTTCTGGCTTCTGTTATTACTTCTCTATTGGACCTGGACATTGGCAGTTTAGTCCATATTCTCAGCCTATTTCTATCTTACCCTAGTGGGATAGGGCTCTGGAGAGGTGAGACTTTGTGACGCCTTGGTGAGGTCATCTGCCCAGGGAAGTCAGGATGGAGTCATAGTAACATGCAACTTAGTAGTTTCTTTTGTGTAGTTAGTTGAGTCGATAGAGTGATTGCAGGATGTGAGGTGGGGGTTAGGGGAAGAGGGCATCTTGGCCTAAGTAAGAAATATTTGATAGGAACATTTATGATGCCTTCTTGAAACCATTCTACTTGCTTGCCAAGCTTACTAGGTCTAAGTCTCATCACAGTGTACTATTAAGCACTTTTACTTTCAGTTATATAGTTGCATATTTTGCATTGATGATACAGTTGAATCTAAGCCAATAAGATAATTTGTTTCACACAGAAAGAAAGTGCAGTACACACCAGGTTCCAGATACTATCATGATGCCAACCTGACTTCACTAGGCAGATGACCCCACCATTGTGTCCTGGAATCCCACCTCCCAAGACCCCTACTCCACTAGGAGACAGAGAGATTGGCTGGGAGTATGGGTCAATCTGTCAGTGCCCATGTTCAGCAGGGAAGCAATTACAGAAGCCGGACCTTCCACCTTCTGCATCCCCATAATGACTGGGTCCATACTCCCAGAGGGATAAAGAATGGGAAAGCTATCAAGGGGGAAGGGAGGATTGGATACAGAATTCTGGTGGTGGGAAATGTGTGGAGTCGTGCCCCTCTTAGCCTATGGTCTTGTCAATATTTTCATTTTATAAATACAAATTAAGAAAAAAAAAGAAAGAAAGTGCAATACAATCATATAAACAACTCACCCAGCAACACTGCAGAGCTGGAGCCAGGCTGTTTTTTCCCACTCGCTACATTGTCTTCCTTCCTAACTCTGCTCCTTAGGCTGCATCAACTCATCATACTCTTACTGGATCTCTGCTCTGGCCATCCTGGAGTCCTTTGAAGAAGGTGTAAAATCATACAAGTGTTGGACTTTACCTCAGCTAGAAGTCAGGATGGGAATCCAGTGTCAGTTTCTATTGTCGTCTCCTCAGGGACTGTGGGGATGACTCAGCAGTAGTGTCTGCTTTGCAAGCATTGGTTGCTGGGTTCCATCCCTTGCACCACACAAAGTTACAGACTAAACAAGTGCAACTCTATGGATGGTGGAGCCATGCTGTGCACACTCTATAGCATGGCACAAAAATCTCCTGACCAGGAGGCCAGGCGGTAGTGCAGTGGGTTAAGCGCACATGGCGCTAAGCGCAAGGACCAGCATAAGGATCCTGGTTTGAGCTCCCAGCTCCTCACCTGCAGGGGGGGTCTCTATAGAGGTGGTGAAACAGGTCTGCAGGTGTCTATCTCTTCCCCTCCCTGTCTTCCCCTCCTCTTTCCATTTCTCTCTGTCTTATCCAACAACAATGACAATAACAATAATAAAAACAATGATAAACAACAAGGGCAACAAAAATAGCCTCCAGGAACAGCAGTGGATTTGTAGTGCTGGTACTGAGTGCCAGTGATAGCCTTGGAGGCAAAAAAAAAAAAAAAATCTCCTGACCAGTTTATGACAGAGATGGAGACTCTGGTGAGCTGTTGGGAATGTTCAGATTTTGGTTTTACCATAATCAACCATATGCCATTTGAGGGGACTCTGAAATTACTTTCACTGGGCAGAACACCCATCTCTACCATTGGCAGCTGTAACTAGCACTAGCCCCCCCCCCCCCCCCCCCGCTTCCACTCCCATCATCTGCAGATTTCACAGTGTATTAAAGGGTCAGGTCAAGTGACAGATCCCTGGTGACTGGAAGCTCATGAGAAGATTTGAACCAATAAGGGTAGCCAAGGACTGGTCCCTTTGTTTGAGAAGAGGATCTAGAGAGAAGACAGGTCTTAAGGAGGCAGGGGTGGGCAGGGTGGAAGGTAACAGTGTGAAGTGGGTGAACAGAGGTGGGGAGGTGGTGTGGGTTTGGCTGTTGGGCATCAGGTACCCAAGGATTAGGATGTGGTGGCCAACATTGTGCCACACCAGAATCAGTCATGGAGGACTCAAGGTCAGTCAGAACTGGAGTTCAAGGTCAGAGCTGGACCCCAACACTTGGCTGGAGGAGTCATAGAACTGGGGTTCTAGAAGGAAGGTGCAAATATTGAGGTGTCCGGACAGCCCTCTTCCAACCTGCTACTCTCATTATCTTTTTTGCATGCTCCCAGCCTTAATGGGCTTTTTTTTTTGGGGGGGGGGGTTGTGCAAAAAGAAAATGCTAGGCCCCTTCTTCCAAAGTAGGAAAAAGTGGTCTCACAAGCATTCAAATAGAATCCTTTCTTTCTTCTCACATGGTCTCTTGCAGCTTGTCATGGCTATTTTTATTTGCTATTTATTATCTTTCCAAGAAAAGACAAATTGAAATTTGAGGCTATTAGCATGAATTTTACTTTCATATTGTGCAGGACCAGTTTTAGATGCAGCTATAAGAGCATTCAATTCTTATGCAGAGTCACTGAAGTTACAGCTTGGATTTCATGTCAAACACATGCATATGTATTTTGTTCTGACCAGCACAATGGAAGCACTACATCAAATGAATTCAGCTGTTTTTCTTTCATTTCTTGCTATGTACACGCTCTACCAACACCTTTGCCTAGTTAATGAGGAGGAGTGAGATGAAAGGAAGAGAACTGTGGGCTGCCCTGTCTTTTCCTTTTCTCTAACACTATCATCTTCTATGGAAGTAGTTGGAGGTACCACCAGAAACAACACTGTTTTTTTTTCATATTTTTTTTAATGCTATTTTTCATAGAATGAAAAGAAAAAATGCGATTAGGTTCCCTGAGTGTTTGTGTTTCTCAGAATATCACTATCTTCTTGTTGTGTTGGAAGCAAGTTCTGATTTGAACCTGAGCAGAGTGTGACCTCTCCACCCCAAATTCTCAGTTGTTGAGTCACATGTGCCCTGTAGTCACCTCAAGTCTCACAGTCAGACAGTAGAGCCACTAGAATTCTATGCTCACAGGGGCAGCTAGGAGCCACAGTGAACATGCATAGCAAGCACGGCACCTTTGCTCCATGTATGCTCCATTGTCTCACTGGGCTTCACTTGAAAAAATGCACACATTCAAAGTTGAAATTAAGAGTTTCTAAGCAAGAAAGCATAGCATACTTGGCTACTGGATAAGACAACATCGTGACCTTTGGGAACGAAATGAATAGAGGGAGGTGATTATGCTAAGTGAAACAAATCAGGAGGTGAAAAGCAACTGTATATAGAATGTAAATAAAACAGATTATCTTGCAAAATAACAAAAAATGGACTCTTAAGCTCTGAAAACACTGGTGGCTATCAGATGGAGCTGGGAAGGGAAGCAGTGTATATGTGTGTGTGTCTCCTACTTATGAGGGACCTCTTTAGTGTGATGATGCTGGAACTTTGATGTTGGATTATGTACATACATATGCACATGTGAAAATATACCACTAAAGTTTTACTAAAGAAATGACATAGAGCACTAAACTGGGTGCAGGGTCCTTCTGAAGGCAGAGTCCCTTGTGACCGCCCAGGCTTGCACCCCTGACCCTGGCTCAGCTGAAAAGACAAACTGCTGGCAGAAGTGCTCACAAGAGTTAGGAGCTGGGGTTGTGATTTGTAACCAAGTCTGATTTCCTTCTGGTTTTATTTTAATTTAGCTTTTTAAAATTGAGGCACTCCTTTTTATTTAGAAATGTTATCACTTTTGTAATTAACCTCACATTACAAGCCAAATCAGCTCCTGCCTAGATTAATTTGAGCAAGGGAATACAGAGCTGGGCGAGGAACAGGATTAGCAGCTGGGGAAAATCAGAAATCCCTGAAAAGCTGTCAGTCAGGCTTGTTGGATTGAACAGAGGGAAAACGTTAAATGCCTCATTAGCAGATCTGGGCTGCCTCTGTGAGAATGGACCAGTCCTAGAGGCCAAAAGATCCAGGTGCTGAGGCAGGTGAAGGGGTAAGGGGAGAGACCATCTTGGGGAATTTTAATAGTGACAGCCTATGACTGTCCTGGCCAGTGGCCTGGGAAGCCTCAGGAAGGTCATAGCAGGCATTCAGAGTGGCTGGCCACATGGCAGAGTCCAGTCTCATTGTTGATAGTGAGCTTCAAGGATAGGACTTTAGTTTCTGGGAACTAACATAGAAGGTCAAACCAGAGTGATCCCAGCTTTAGAAGAGATGAAGGGGAGCACTGGGGATTTCTAAGGACAATAAGGACATTGATAAGGCAGGGTTTTTGTTGTTGAAAGAAATGAAGCAAGGAATCCTGGGATTGGATCTAGAATCTAAGGTCAAGACCAGACAGGAGCACCTTCAAGCCCCACAGATGAGTCCTTGAGCTCCAGTGGTCCTTTTGTTTCTTTGAACGTGAGATTACACCCAACTGGGTGTTTGAAAACCCACAGGAGTGGGGGCCCATGGAGTTATTACCTTACATGCTCTATTCCTGCTGGAATGCATTGATTTTCTCCCTGGTTCATATTTTTTGGATTGGATAGGACAATATATTATTGCTTTATTTATTTATTTATTTTTAAAAGAATTTATTTATTTATTCATGAGAAAATGATAGGAGAGAGAGAAAGAACCAGACATCACTCTGGTACATGTGCTGCTGGGGATTGAACTCAGGACCTCATTCTTGAGAGTCCAAAGTCATATCTACTGTGCCACCTCCCGGACCACTTATTGTTTTCTTTTATTAGTGATATAATGTTGATCTACAAATTTATGAGATAACAGGGTCATAAATTCACACCATTCCCACCACCAGAGTTCTATGTCCCCATTCCCCCCTCCCCCCATTGGAAACTGCAATAGTTTTCTCAAGGTCACAGATAGGGTTGACCATTATTTCTATAACTATATTTATATACATTTGCCCATTTTTTCCTATGGTCCTTTCTTCTCTTCTGTTCTTTTTTTAAAAAACTTTATTTATTGGGAGCTGGGTGGTGGCGCAGTGGGTTAAGCATACATGGCGGAAAGTGCACAGACCGGCATCAGGATCCTGGTTTGAGCCCCCAGCTCCCCACCTGCAGGGGGTTCGCTTCACAGGTGGTGAAGCAGGTCTGCAGGTGTCTATCTATCTCTTCCCCTCTCTGTCTTCCCCTCCTCTCTCCATTTCTCTCTGTCCTATCCAACAACAACGATAGCAATAACAACAACAATAACAACAACGACGACGATAAACAAGGGCAACAAAAGGGAAAAAATTAGCTCTCTTGGGTCCTCGCTTCCAAGATGATGAAGAAAAGGAGGAACAATGGCCGTGCCAAGAAGGGCCGCGGCCACCAACTGCGCCCGATGCATGCCCAACTGCACCAACTGCGCCCGATGCATTCGCTGCACCAACTGCGCCCGATGCATGCCCAAGGACAAGGCCATTAAGAAGCATACCCAAGGACAAGGCCATTAAGAAGTTTGTCATTGGAAACATAGTAGAAGCCGCCACCCTCAGGGATATCTCCGAAGCGAGTGTCTTTGACGCTTAAGTGCTTCCCAAACTGTATGTGAAATTACATTACAGTGTGAGTTGCGCCACTCACAGCAAGAAGGTCAGGAATCGCTCTCGTGAAGCCAGGAAGGACTGCACACCCCCGCCACGATTTAGACCTGCAGGTGCTGCTCCACAACCTCCACCAAAGCCTATGTAAGAGTTGTGATCTAGAGAGTCGGGTGGTGGCGCAGTGGGTTAAGCACTCATGGCGCAAAGCGCAAGGACCGGCGGAATGATCCCGGTTCAAGCCTCCGGCTCCCTACCTGTAGGGGAATCGTTTTACAGGCAGTGAAGCAGGTCTGCAGGTGTCTTTCTCTCCCCCTCTCTGTCTTCCCCTCCTCTCTCCATTTCTCTCTGTCCTATCCAACAACAACATCAGTAACAACAACAATAACAACTACAACAATAAAACAACATGGGCAAAAAAGGGAATAAATAAACATTTAAAAAATAGAAGAGTTGTGACCTGAAGAAAAGCAGTCTTGAGAAAAAATAAAATGGAAATTACACTTAAAAATGGAAAAAAATAAAAAAAAAACTAATTTGATAAGACAGAGAGAAATTGAGAGGGAATGGGGATAGAGAGTGGGAGGGAACTGGGGGCTTGAATGCAGGTCCTTGTTCACTGTAATATGCACATTTAACCAGTGCCCCACTGCCTGGTTCCCCTTCTCTTCCTTTCTTTTTTAAAATATTTATTTACTTATTCTCTTTTGCTGCTCTTGTTGTTTTATTGTTGTAGTTATTATTGTTGTCATCATTGTTGGCTAGGACGGAGAGAAATGGAGAGAGGAGGGGAAGACAGAGAGGAGGAGAGAAAGATAGACTCCTGCAGACCTGCTTCACCACCTGTGAGACATCCTCCCTGCAGGTGGGGAGCCGGGGGCTTGAACCAGGATCCATGCATGGGTTCTTTCACTTCCTACTATGGGTATTTAACCCAGTATGCCACACCACCGGCCCTTTGTCCTTAGGCTTCTAAATCATGATTCCTGTGCCTGTTTCTTGTCTCTTCCTTTTTGTAATCCATGAGGTTTTATTTTATTTTATTTATTTTTATTTATTTTTTATTTTTAAATTTTTTTATTTAAGAAAGGATTAGTGAACAAAAGCATAAGGTAGGAGGGGTACAACTCCACACAATTCCCACCACCCAATCCCCATAACCCACCCCCTCCCATGGTAGCTTTCCCATTCTCTATCCCTCTGGGAGCATGGACCCAGGGTCGTTGAGGGTTGCAGAAGGTAGAAGGTCTGGCTTCTGTAATTGCTTCCCCGCTGAACATGGGCGTTGACTGGTCGGTCCATACCCCCAGTCTGCCTCTCTCTTTCCCTAGTAGGGTGTGTCTCTGGGGAAGCTGAGCTCCAGGACACATTGGTGGGGTCTTCAATCCAGGGAAGCCTAGCCAGCATCCTGGTGGCATCTGGAACCTGGTGATTGAAAAGAGAGTTAACATATGAAGCCAAACAATTTGTTGAGCAATCATGGATCCCAAGCTTGGAATAGTGGAGAGGAAGTGTTAGGGAGGTACTCACTGCAAACTCTAGTGTAATCCTGCTTTAAGGTATATATTTTGCAGTAGTTTATGGATACGTGTGCACATAAGCTCTCTCTCACAGAAACTGGTGTATATCTAGGTTATGGGACTTTGTTAGAAAGTGAACTACCTGAGATGAAATTAGAGTGCACTATTAAAGGAAAGGTCTCACCCGAGTAATGAAGCTGAAGGGTTGTCATTCCACACGTGAAGTCTCTGGATACAGTCTGAGGTGAAGCATGTTGAGATGGCAATCGTTGCTTTGGTTAGGTTGTGATCGGCGGATGCAATATTATTTGGTTTGGATTGGGAGATGCATACGGGAAAGTGGGCCCTATCCAAGGGTGCCAGGACTGGGGGAAGTAGGGGCTCTATAGTGAAGATGTGAGGTTCCTGCTGTCTTAGGGTTCAAAAAGACAATCAATAGTTAATGTTATTATCACATTATTTGTTAATTGGATTAACTTTGAAAAGTCCCTTTGTTATGGTTTGCTGTACAGTACCCAGTATCTTGCATATAGCTGTGTTATTGGAAGCTTCTAATCTACTTGGTCTAGGCTTTTGAGAGAGTCCGCATATCAAATACGTAGCCTATATATTAAAAAGATTCAGTTTGTCTTTTGAGAAACTTTGAGACATACAATTGATTTCCCCCTCTCACATTAATTAACTACTGATTTATATGTCTACATTTTGCTAGGAGTGTACATAAACACCATTCCCACCACCAAAGGACTGTGACCCATCCCTCCCGCCCACTCCCACCTCCCACTGGCCCAGGAAGCTACATGTCTACCCCTCACCACTGGGTTTTTACTTTGGTGCCCTACTTACAATTTGATCAGGTCCTGCTTTTAGTTTCCCTTTCAGATCTTCTAAGTCAGCTTCTGTTGATGAGTGGGATCATCCCATACTCATCTTTATCTTTCTGACTTAGTTCACTTAACATAATTCCTTCTAGCTCTGTCCAAGATGGGTCAGAGAAGGTGGGTTCATTGTTCTTGATAGCTGCATAGTATTCCATTGTGTATATATAACACAGCTTTCTCAGCCACTCATCTGTTGTTGGGCACCTGGGTTGCTTCCAGGTTTTAGCTATTATGAATTGTGCTGCTATGAACATAGGAGTACACACCTCTTTTTGGTTGGGTGTTATGGAGTCCTTGGGGTATAACCCCAGGAGAGGAATTATTGGGTCATATGGAAGGTCCATGTCTAGCCTTCTGAGAGTTTTCCAGACTGCTCTCCACAGAGGCTGTACCAATTTACATTCCCACCAGCAATGTAAAAGGGTTCCTCTGTCCCCACATCCTCTCCAGCATTTGTTGCTGCTGTCCTTTTTGATGTATGCCATTCTTACAGGAGTGAGGTGGTATCTTAGTGTTGTCTTCATTTGCATTTCTCTGACAATCAGTGACCTAGAGCAGTTTTTCATATGTTTGTTAGCCTTTTGGATCTCCTCTGTGGTGAATGTTTTGTTCATTTCCTCTGCCCATTTTTGGATGGGGTCATTTGCTTTTTTGCGGCTAAGTTTGCTGAGCTCTTTATATATTTTGGTGATTAGTTTCTTGTCTGATGTCTGGCATGTGAAGATCTTCTTCCATTCTGTGAGGGGTCTCTCTGTTTGTTTAATAGTTTCTTTGGATGTGCAGAAGCTTTTCAATTTGATGTAGTCCCATTGGTTTGTTTCTGCTTTGGTCTTCCTTGCAATTGGGTTTGATTCATCAAAGATGTCCTTGAGGTGTAGGTGGGAAAGTGTTTTACCAATGTTTTCCTCTAAGTATTTGATTGTTTCTGGTCTGACATCTAGGTCTTTGATCCATTTGGAGTTTATTTTTGTTTCTGGTGAGATAAAGTGGTTCAATTTCATTCTTCTGCATGTTTCAACCCAGTTTTCCCAGCACCATTTATTGAAGAGAGCCTCCTTTTTCCATTTAATACTTTGGGCCCCCTTATCAAAGATTAGATGCCCATAGGTGTTGGGATTTACTTCTGGGTTTTCAATTCTGTTCCACTGGTCTGTGTGCCTATTTTTGTTCCAGTACCATGCTGTTTTGATGATGATGGCTTTATAATATAGTTTAAGGTCTGGAAGTGTGATGCCTCCATTTCTGTTTCTTTTCCTTAAGATGGTTTTGGCAATTCTAGGTGTTTTCAGGTTCCAGATAAATGATTGTAGTGTTTGTTCTATTCTCTTAAAGAAGCCAGGTGGAACTTTGATGGGTATTGCATTAAATTTGTATATGGCTCTGGGGAGAATATTCATTTTGATGATATTTATTCTTCCAATTCATAAGCATGGGATATCTTTCCATTTCTTGGTATCAGTTTCTATCTCCTTGAGTAGCGACTCATAGTTTTCAGCATACAAGTCTTTCACTTCTTTGGTCAACTTTATTCCTAGGTATTTGATTGATTTTGCTGAAACAGTAAATGGGAGTGATTTCTGGATGTCTTCTTCTTCAGATTTAGTGTTTGCATAAAGAAATGCCACTGATTTTGTACATTGATTTTGTAGCCTGATACCTTGCTATATTGCCTAACAACTTCCAGTAATTTTCTACTGGATTCTTTAGGTCTTTCTATGTATACTATCATATCATCTGCAAATAGTGAGAGCTTGACTTCTTCCCTTCCAATCTGTATCCCTTTGATTTCTTTCTCTTGCCTGATTGCTATGGTAAGAACTTCCAATACTATGTTGAAGAGTAACGGTGACAGTGGACAGCCCTGTCTAGTCCCTGATCTGAGGGGGAATGCTTTCAGCTTCTGTCCATTGAGTATGATGTTGGCTGTAGGTTTGCTATATATAGACTCCACTATCTTGAGGAATTTCCCATCTATTCCCATTTTTTGTAGAGTTTTGAGCATGAATGGGTGTTGGATTTTGTCAAAGGCTTTCTCTGCATCTATTGAGATAATCATGTGGTTTTTGGCTTTGCTTTTATTGATGTGATGAATGACATTGAATGATTTACGGATGTTGAACCAGCCTTGCATTCCTGGGATGAATCCCACTTGGTCATGATGAACAATCTTTTTGATGTGTTGCTGTATCCGGTTGGCCAAGATCTTGTTGAATATTTTGGCATCTATGTTCATCAGAGATATTGGTCTGTAGTTTTCCTTTTTTGTTCTGTCCCTATCAGCTTTTGGTATCAGGGTGATGTTGGCTTCATAAAAGGTGGAAGGGAGTATTCCTGTTTCTTCAATCTTATGGAATAGCTTAAGAAGTATGGGTATTAACTGTTTCCTGAAAGTTTTGTAGAATTCGTTTGTGAAGCCATCTGGTCCAGGACTTTTGTTGTTGGGGAGATTCTTAATAACGGTTTCAATTTCTTTGTCTGTGATTGGTGCATTTAGATTTTGTAGTTCTTCTTGGTTCAGTTTTGGAAGTGCATAGGTTTCTAGGAATTGTTCCATTTCTTCCAGATTCTCTAGCTTGGTGGCATATAGTTCTTTATAGAAGTTTCGCAGAATTCTCTGGATTTCTGTGGTGTCACTTGTGATATCTCCTGTATCGTTTACAATTCTGTTAATTTGAGTCTTCTCTCTTTTTTGTTTGGTGAGTCTGGCTAGGGGTTTGTCAATTTTGTTTAATCTTTCAAAGAACCAACATTTGCCTTCATTGATCTTTTGTATGGTTCTTTTATTTTCGATGTTGTTTATTTCTGCTCTAACTTTAGTGATTTCTGTCCTTCTGGTTGCTTTAGGGTTCCTTTGTTCCTCTTCCTCTAAGTCCTTGAGGTGTGTAGTAAGGTCGTTCATTTGGGCTTCTTCTTGGTGTTTAATATGTGATTGTATGGCTATAAGTTTCCCTCTCAGTACTGCTTTCGCTGTGTCCCAAATATTTTGATAGGTTGTGTCTTCATTTTCATTAGTTTCCATGAACATTTGAATTTCCTGTTTGAGTGAGTCTCTGACCCAGTGGTTCTTAAGGAGCATGTTGTTTAGTTTCCAAATTCTATGTCTTTTAATAATCTTCCGTTTGTTGTTAAAAGTTAGTTTTACTCCACTGTGGTCTGAGAAGATACTTGGGATGATTTCAGTGCTCTTGAATTTGTTGATGCTGTCTTTGTGGCCTAACATGTGGTCTATCCTTGAGTATGTGTTATGTGGATTTGAAAAGAAGGTGTATTCCAGTTTTTTGGGGTGGAGGAGTCTGAAAATGTCCAAGAGGTCTAGTCTGTCAATCTCTTCATTCAATTCTCTTGTATCTTTATTGGTTCTCTGCTTTGTTGATCTGTCTAAGTGTGAGAATGGGGTATTGAAGTCTCCCACTATTATTGTATTACTATTGATGTATTTTTGAAATTCTTTCAGTAGATGCTTAATGTATTTAGATGGTCCCTCGTTGGGTGCATAGATGTTAATAATTGTTAAGTCTTCTTGGCTGATTGATCCTCTAATCATTATGTAATGTCCTTGCCTATATTTTATTACTTTATTTAATTTAAAATCTATCGTGTCTGAGATGAGAATGGCTGTTCCTGCCCTTTTTTGTGGACCGTTAGCCTGTATGATAGTTTTCCATCCTTTCACTTTAAGTCTGTGTTTATCTTGTTGTGACAGATGGGATTCTTGCAAGCAGCATATGGTTGGGTTATGTTTTCTGATCCATCCCCCCCACTCTGTGCCTTTTTATGGGTGAGTTTAAGCCATTGACATTTATTGATATTATGAATTTAATGTATTGTAGTGCCATTGTTAAAAAAAACAATTTGTTTACTCTGATATATTGCAAGTATTATAGTGATGTTCTTGTTTATAAGAGGTCTTTTAGTACCTCTTTCCGGGCCGGCTTGGTGATAGTTGCCTCCTTTAACTGTTGTTTGTCTAAGAAGGTTTTGATCCCTCCATCTAGCTTGAATGAAAGTCTAGCAGGATATATTATCCTTGGTTGAAACCCTTTTTCATTCAGGGCTCGATAGATATCTTGCCACTCCCTTCTGGCTTTTAGAGTTTGAGTTGAGAAATCTGCAGATAGTCTTATGGGTTTTCCCCTGTATGTGACTTTTTGTTTCTCTCTTGCAGCCTTTAGGATTCTTTCTTTATCCTTACTTCTTCTCATTGTGACTATGATGTGTCTTGGTGTCTTCAGGTCTGGGTTGATTCTGTTTGGTACTCTCTGGGCCTCTTGCACCTTGATATCCTTTCTGTTATTCAGGTCTGGGAAGTTTTCTTGTATTATTTCCTCTAGAATGTTTTCTTCCCCTTCCTCTCTTTCTTCCTCTGGCAGGCCAATTATACGAATGTTACTTCTTTTGAGATCATCCCATATGTCTCTGTTGTTGTTTTCAGTGTCTCTCAATCTCTTTTTAAGCTCTTTCACCTCTTTCTTAGTTTTCTCTAACTCATCCTCTGTCTGACTAATTCTGTTTTCTGCTTCTGTTAGTGTGCTTTCCCTTGCCTCAGCTTCTTTCTTCATTACAGCTATTTCAGCTTTCAGTTCTCTAATTGTCTCAAGATAATCAGTATTTTCCTTGGGGGCCTCAACTGTTGTTTCCCTAATACTGCCATTCCTTTCCTCCAATGTTGTTTTCATTTCTGTGATTAATAAGTTTATTATTGCTTGCATACTTTTCTTATCTATGGTTACTTCTGACTGATTTGTGGTTTCTTCTGGGCTCTTGTCTTCATTCATTGGGGTAACAGTTTTATTTGTTTTTAATCTACCCATTTTTTTCTATGTGTTTCTCTCTTTTTTTTTATGCTCTGTTGTTCCTCAGTTGTTGTGTTTTGAGCACAAGTAACACTGTACTAAATACCTTTATGACAATTGCACTCACCAACCTCCGGAATAACAGTAGCAACTGAAGTAAGTATTGAAGGAGTTTAATCGTTACCAGTTAGCCAAACAATTTCTCCAGGCCGTGAAAAAATAGTAACCAAATCCCAGTGAAGAAAGAGAAAAGAAAGAGAGGATAGCAAGAATAGACAGTTATGCAAATCTACTATCCAGTGTATATTCTAGGGGTAACAAGAGTGTAAAGGGAACTAGAGCAGAGATACACACATAGAGAGTCCACTCTGGGTCAGATTTCTTCCCCAAAGTAATTCACAAATTCAGAAAGGCAAAGAAGAAAGAAGTGTATGACAAGATTAAAAAAAAAAAGAGATAGAGAGAGATAAGAGAGAGAAAAGGGAGAAGATAAGAAGAAGAGTTGTAATTAAAGAGCAGTGCGAGGAACTTCCCAAATGTGTATCAGTGAATTAAAAAAAGCAAAACAAAACAAAAAAACCCTGTTTGGTGGTATGGGGTATCCTGCTAGTAGCTGGTCCCAGGCACTGCTTATGGGGGGGGGGGGGCGGCGGGAAGGATGTATGCTTGAAAATTAAAAGGAAGAAAAAAGAATTTTTTTCCCCTACTCTAATTCTTAACCCAAATTAAGTTATAGACACCTCCTTGTTGTCACCGCTATGGCCCCTTATTGGCTGGCCTGCTAAAGGCAGAAAATCCTATTGTTTACACGAGATGTGTCCGGAGCTCCAAGGCTAGCCGCTTCTCAGTCCACCATCTTCTGGGAAACCCCCCCCTGCAGACTTTTTTAAAGGATTTCTCAAAAATGAAAACTAGCTCCAAGTCCTTTGATCCAATGAGAGCTATACTCAAGAAGTCTTTGGATCCGCCCTCAGGGTCGCGGTGGACCCTGGAGACTCCCAAGAGGAAGCCCCTGAGCTAAAGTGCTCTCTCCGGGTCCTCTGCCCGCTGCGCTCTGCAACCGGCGGCGGAGGAGCCGCCTTCCTGGGCGGGCGGAGGACAATGCCCGGCGCACTCGCCTTGCTCGGCACCGCCTGGGAAGTCTGGCGCCCCGCTAGTCCATGTCACCTTTACTCTAATTCTTAATCCAAATTAAATTGTAATCACTTCTTTGGTGTCTCTCCTTATTGACTGGCCTGCTAAAGGCAGAAAATCCTACCGTTGCCGATGATGCGATCAGAGCACTCGCTGTTAGCGACTTCTCAGGCCGCCATCTTCCTAACTCCCCCCGAGGTTTTATTTTTATCATGTTTTGTATTCAGACAGAGACAGAGAGGTAGAGAAAGTGAGAGAGTGAAAGAGACCACAGTGCCAGAGCTTCCTTCAATGTGATGGTGGCCAGGTTTGAACCTGAGTCATGCACACGGCACTATCCAAGTGAACTGTTTCACTCACCCTCCTTGATGTTTTACACATCTTTGGGAAACCCATGTAACTTTTTTTTTTAAATTGACTTAATAATGATTGACAAGATTGTAGGTTAAGAGGTGTACAATTCCATACAGTTCCCACCACCAGAGTTCTATAATTGTTTCTCCGCTAGACATAGGCAGTGGCAGGTTGATCCATACTCCCAGCCTGTTTCTGTCTTTCTCTAGTGGGGTAGGGCACCGGGGAGGTGAGGTTCCAGGACACATTGGTGAGATCGTCTGCTTGGGGAAGTCAGGTTGGCATCATGGTAGCATCTGCAACTTGGTGGCTGAAAAGCATTAAGATATAAAGCAGACCAAATTGTTTAATAATCAGGAACTCAAAGGTAAGAATAGAGCAGATGAGATTTGGGGTCTCCATTTTGGAAAAGTCTAGTCGGTCTATTTTAGGTATATTCCACAGGGCTATGAGCACTCCCAATTTTAGGTCTATTCCAAGGGGCCCATGACTTCACTAATTTTTGCCTGAGCCCAACAGCTAACATGCAGGTGGGCTAAAGGTATTGTCTGGGGAGATGGTGTCAGAGTTGGAAATAGGACTAGAGAGCTAGATTAAGGCAGAGAGTAGCTCCCCAATATGGGGAAAAGTATATAAATAGCATTAACTGTAAACCCCATCAATCTGATGTGGGGGTCTGTGTCTTAATATTCAGGACAGAGCTAGCATTCCATGGTCACAGCTAGGAATTTTCTAGGCTGCACTCATTTCAGGACCAATCTTCCTCTAGTGGAGGAGTATGTTGACCTAGTCTCTCTTCGGAGAGTGGGACAATTTCTACCACTGTTGTTCCACACTGAGGGCAAGGTCCTATAGAGGCCCACAGGAGGGCTTATGATGTTGTTCCTGATGGAGATGACCAGAAATGATGGAGAGAGGGATCTGTTAGAGCTCTAGGCCCATCATATCTATGTGGGAATCCCAAGATTCCTGACTAAGGCCCTTGATGATGAGGTGGCCTGGTGGTGACCAAAAGGACCGTCATTCGAATATGCCATCTCTTGTCCAGCTTTTGTAGTACTTACTTTCACTGACATGGTTCGACTTAGAGTGATTAATAAGTGAAGTGAAATAGGAAGTAGGTGAGAAGGGTATCTAGATCTAAGTAGAAACTATTTGATTGGGAGTCGGGCTGTAGTGCAGTGGGTTAAGCGCAGGTGGCGCAAAGCACAAGGACTGGCATAAGGATCCCGGTTCGAACCCCGGCTCCCCACCTGCAGGGGAGTCGCTTCACAGGCGGTGAAGCAGGTCTGCAGGTGTCTATCTTTCTCTCCTCCTCTCTGTCTTCCCCTCCTCTCTCCATTTCTCTCTGTCCTGTCCAACAACGACAACAACAATAATAACTAAAACAATAAAACAACAAGGGCAACAAAAGGGAATAAATAAATAAAAATTAAAAAAAGAAACTATTTGATTAAGTACTTTATGGTGTCTTGTTTTTATATCTTTCTACTTGCTTACTGCACTTATTGAGTCACTGTAAACTATTGTGCACTTGTACCTTAAGGTATATATTTTCTCCACATGTGCCCTGTCTCATGGGCCCTGGTATATATATGGGTTCTGTAGCTTTATTAGGAAGTGTGCCACCTGAAATGGAATTAAGGAGTCCTATGAGCTGGGAAATGTCACACTAGAGTAATCGAGCTGAAGGGCTGAAATTCTACACCTGGCGTCTCTGGACACAGTCCGAAGTGAAACATGCCATATAACTTTTTTTAAAAAAAAATTTATTAGTGATATAATAATGATTAACAAGATTGTAAGCTAACAGGGGCACAATTTCTTACAGTTCCCATCACCAGATTTGTGTCCCCTCTTCTCCATCGCAAGCTCCCCTATTCTGTATCCCTCTGGGAGCATGGACCAAAATTGTTAATGAAACCCATGTAAATAAATAAATAAATAAATGTATATATACACTCATATGTGTATATATATAATTACTATTCTTTTCCAAAACCCATGTAACTTTAACAACCCTTTTATTGCATGGGAAAAGGAAAACCAAGCTCTTTGAGCTCTTTGATATCACTCTGAAGTGGTCTATAGATCTCATCTAGTGACTTAGTTCCCATATACATAATTAGCTGGGAGCGTGTTCACAGTTCCTGTTAAGCTACATAATTTACATTGTGAAACTAGCAGACATGGGACTGTGCTATCAGCCAATCAGAATGCGCGAGGACAGACAACACAAGGTCAGGAATGAAGGCTGTGTCTTGACAGGCCTTGAAGGGAAGTGAAAATAAACAGGCTTGGATTTGCACCTATGGTCACTGAAAGCTCTGAAAGCTGTCATTTTTAGATATTTCCTGTGTTTTCCTTCAGAGTCACAATATGTCAGGCTTGGCTAAATGAAGAACTAAATTAAAACTGTCGTTTCAGCTCATAAATAACAGATGTCTAATGCATTTAATTATTTATAGTCTTGAATCTTTCAAAAATGAAAATGACTATACACATTTTTAATGCAGTTCTTGGTAATTTGCCGCCTGACTGATAAGATTTGCCGATAATCCTGTCTTGCAAACATGAAAAATAAAACTGAGACTGACTCACTTTTTTTTTTTCTTCCACCAGACGGTTGGTTTCTTTGCTCTCTTGTGGCTTTAACAAAATTTAAATTAAAGTGAAATCTAATCACAACAAAATGATGTTCATATACTCATATTAATAATTGAGTTTTCAGAGACCATGTGGTTGGTACCTGCATGTACCAACCAGAGATTTTTGCAGTGCTTGAAAAATCAATGCTTTATCTTTCTTGCCAGGAGTCTGTGATTACAACCATCAGGGCTTAACAGAGAAAACTGAAACAAATGCCCCCCTATCAGGCCTCCCAGTTCATAATTGTACCTTTGGCGAGGACTTAAGTATGGTTGAAAAAGGGCTACTGTTAAACAAAAAACAAAACTTTTTTCGTTCCATTAAGATTCCAAAATGACTTAACTTCATACTAAGGTATAAACTGGCTTATGTCAAATCCTGGGACTAATTATTATTATGAGGCGAGTAGATAGTTAAAATGCCCTGATTATTTGAGTAATTACTTTCTTGGTGGGCAAAGACAGACACTGCATTTGGTATAATAAAAAGTGAATTGGTCTGGGGGAAAGGGGTCATAAAAACTCCAGTTTGGGTTATAACAATGATTAGCTAGTGTCCTTGACTAAGTTACTTAAAATCTCAAGAGTTCAGTTTCTTTATTTCTAAACCCCAGAACAATAGCAACTGTTTGCCAGAGATGGGATAAAGAATAAATGAGGCAGAATATGTAAAGTGCTGGTTCTTAGTAGGTTTACCACCGATATTAGGGGCGTTTTTATCTGGGAGAAAAGACAACAAACTGCCGATTAATGAAAATAGTTATGTCAGTTATCCCGAGGTGCTCCGCTGGCCCCATCACTGCTTGCTTTCTGCCGAAGTCCTTATTTCCCCCCTTAGTATTGCTCAGTTCTTCCCCTTGTGATTTCTTTGCATCTCTGTCTCTCCTCATCCTTTATCCTCTGAATCAGTCATCTCTACCCATTTGTGCTCCAGCATGTTGTGCTTGGTAGAAAGACAGTTAGTCTCATCCTGTAGAGAAAGGCTTTTTTCTCATGGTCCCGTGTCACTCCAACATGTCACTGGTATATCTCCGAGTCTGAGGCGTGGACAAAGCTCCTAGAATGGCCATAACCCGTGTGTCACTCCCAAGTGCTGGCAGGGACCACATGAATCTCCCAGGACACAATAAGGAAAATGGGACGCGGGGTGGTCACATATGTCTACACTGCCAGCGACTGAGCTCCAGAACATTGTTGCCATTTTCAAACATGAATGTGATGTTGTTAGATTGGTAGGCTCTTTTTTTTTTCCCTCAAGAGAAGAGAGGTACCCAGGTATTTATGTGAAAACTTCCAAGTTGTAATGGTGGCGAGGTTTTTATATTACACTAAATAAAGCCAAGGCTGGGCAGACGGACACCATGTTATGTAAACAAAGCAGGCCCATGGGCTTCCAGTCTTGACCAGCCTGCAGGAGGTCCTTCATTGATCAGGCTTCTAGGTGTCCTTTATTAGTGTTTTTTTTTTAATTAATTTCGTTATTTTTATTTATTTATTGGATAGAGACAGCTGGAAATTGAGAGGGAAGGGAGTGGTAGAGAGGGAGAGAGACAGAGACACCTGTAACACTGCCTCCCCACTTGCAAAGCTTTCTCCCTGCAAGTGGGGGCTGGGGGCTGGAATCCGGGTCCTTGTGCGTTGTAATGTGTGCTCAACTAGGTGTGCCACCACCCCACCCCCCTGGCTGTCCTTTATCTCTTTGAGGGCACTCGAGTTTCTTCTGTAGTATCTATAAAGAGTTCCTTCTTTCTTTCATGGGGCTCATGGTATTTTGACATGGTCCTTTGGTTGCTGTCCTGATGTTTATGTCTATTTTATGACTTTAAAGAAATAACTTCTGAACTTAGAAAAAATCAACTGGCATCTTTATCTTTTATTTAAAAATATTTTGTTATTTATTGGGTAGAGACAGAGAAATTGAGAGGGAAGGGAGAGAGAGGAAGAGAGAAAGAAATACACCTGCAGCACTGCTTCACTACTTGTGAAGTTTTCTCCCTGCAGGTGGGGACCAAGGTCCTTACATTGTGGCATCTACTTCCTACTGTGTGCGCTACCACCCAACCCCTACTTGACGTCTTTAAATGTCACTCCATCCCTGACTTACAAGCCCCTGTCATTCTCTGATGCCTGAATCTCACCTTATCCCCTAGCCTCTCTGAGGAAAGAGGGGTTAGAGATAAGATTATCTATAATGTCCACATCTTGGTAATAAAAAGATGTTCACTTTAATGGTTTGGATGTGAGGCCTTGTGCAATGACTCACTGTTAAAACAAAATATCCTGTGTAAGACTATGGAGAAATGAGTGTTCTCCGCTCTTAGTCCTTGTGGACAGGCTTGTTCTTCAGAGATTGAGTTATTTGCAGGTTCACAATCCCTTTTCATAAATCTTGGCAGTAGATAGGTCTCAGAATTCAGAATGGTTTGAATTTTAGAAACGTAACATACCTATTGCAGGGCACTTTGGTTCAGTCTGTAACAATACCTAACAATCAACTGTACCAATATGTCTATAGTAAAATATGAGTGTTCATGATAACTGAGAGGAATAAAGATCATAAAAGAAGTCCTCATATCTGGCTGGGAAGACAGTATAATGGTCATGCAAAAGATTTTCATGCCTGTAAATAAAATGTTCAAAAAAGACCACCAGTCAATTCAGGTCAGCTTTTATGCCAAATGAGATACAGAAAAGATGGTGGTCTTGTGTGAATTATAATGACTCGTCATTTCATATTATTCAGAGTTATGGAGGGAGGACTGGAAAGCTGTAACTAAGTGACAATGCTGTAGCTGCCCAGTGACAATCTCCTCAGTGTGGTTTCTGTGGAAAATCCCATCTCGATGTTCTTTTATAGCCATCCGTGCCTCCTTACCTGATGGAACCTATATAGGGCTGTTTAAATTTTCTCTGTATTTCTTGCATGGAGCGTGAAAAAACACGTTAAGTGAAATAAGTCAGAAAGAGAAGGGTGAATATGGGATGATCTCACTCTCAGGCAGAAGTTGAAAAACAAGATTAGAAGAGAAAACACAAGTAGAAACTGAACTGCAGTTGGCATATTGCACCACAGTAAAAGACTCTGGTGTGTGTGTGTGTGTGTGTGTGTGTGTGTGTGTGTGTGTGTGTGTAGAATACAGGTCCAAAAATGATGACAGAGGACCTAGTAGGGGGTTGTATTGTTATATGGAAAACTGGGAAATGTTATGCATGTACAAAATATTGTATTTACTATCTAGTGTAAAACATTAATTCCCCAATAAAGAAATTAAAATTTTTTTTCTCTATCTTCTCAATTCCTACAGCAAATAGGGTGTTTACTTGCACTTGACATTGCATTAAGCTGGGTAGTGGGCTGTTCATACCTGATGTATGTGTGTGTTTGGTTGGGTGTGTGTGTGTGTGTGTGACCTGATGAAATCCTCAGACATTAGGGTTCCCCCCTTTTGCTGAGAGAGGAAGTGTCCAGACTTTCCTTCTGGACTGTGTGAGTTCTTGGGAATCTTGAACCAGTCAAAGGAGAACATAAAAAGCATGAATATGGGATGATCTCACTCACAGACAGAAGTTGAAAAACAAGATCAGAAAGGAAAACACTAAGCAGAACTTGGACTGGAGTTGGTATATTGCAAAAGACTTGGGTTGGGGGGGAGGTTCAGGTCCTGGAACATGATGGGCGAGGAGGACCTAGTGGGGATTGTATTGTTAGGTGGAAATGTTATGCATGTACAAACTATTGTATTTCACTGTCAACTGCAAACCATTAATCCCCCAATAAAGAAAACAAACAAACAAACAAATAAAATACAAAGGAGAACAGAGAACTCTCAAAAGGCAGTGCTGAATTTGAACCAACCTTGAACAACACAGCGTGGTAGCTGTCTCTTGCACCTGAGGATTGAGCACCTCCCTGCCCTGCCCCCATTCATTACAAGTGAAAAAAGTTGAGTTTAATCATATAGGGAACAGGTTCTAGGAATTCGAATGTTGCTTGTATTGTTCCTGAGAAGCAGAGGTTTCCTGAAGTCTCCTTGCTATTAGGACATTGGAGAGGCTACAGGGTTTAGTTCTGGCGCCATTTTTCTGAGTTCATGGGGCTCCTGCCTTCTTTCATGCTGAGAGGAGAAGACACTTCTGGGGGAAAAAATGATCATTTCTGGTTGTTCTTGGAGATCAGTGGTTTATAAGTCCTAGCTCCCCTCTCAGAGGCATTTCACATATCCAGAGACAACTTTAGTTGTTATGACTGAGGTATTGATCCACCTGGAATTTAGTGGAAAGAGAACCAGGATGCAGCCAAACATTCCATAATGCACAGGGCAGTGTCCCAGGGAAGATTCTCTTGGGTCCAAATAGCCATAGTGCTGAGATAGAGCCCCTGCCACCCCCAGGCCTTCCTGGTCACCTTTTGTCACCACAATCTCTCACTCTCTTTTCCCTCAGCTTCATCCTGACCTTGACCTCTCTCAACCTCTGAGGGATGATTTCTAGGGACAAATAAGCTGTTTCTGGGAGAGGAGATTGAAAAGCTTGAAATGTACAGATCCTGACTGAGGTCTGCAAGAGAGGGCAAGTGGGAGAGGTTTGATTTCCTCACCATTAAAAATGGGCAGCAGCATTTAAAGGATGAAGGGGACACAGGACACGTGGGCTAAGAGGAGCATCGCGTGCAAATCAAGTGTTGTCAGAACTCAAAAGAGGGGACCTTAGGCTGTAAACAAATGGCATCCATTTCCAGATGAAAAGAGGACAGCAGGCACCATCCTCCCCTAAAACATATTGACTCTGCAAACAGATTTCACGGTGACATTTCCCAGGCATGACAAAGGCAGAAAAATACCCAAAAGCAGCCCGATTCTGGGTGCCAGCGGGATAGCGCTTTAATGGATATTTTTGCACCGGTGCCGAATTTCACAAGGCTGTGCTGGTGAGAGGCTGCCCTTTCCAAATTTCCATGGCAATATTTTCCATCATTTTGACATTTCATTTAAAGTGAAATATAGACGACATTAACAATGCATGCTCATGACAGGCATTATTTGTTTGACTTTGAAATATACAGTGAACATACTGTTAATGAACAGAGAGGGAAGAAGTGGCAGGAGTGTGCGTGTGAGTATTCATATTCATGGGCTCCCTGACTTCAGATGAAAACAACTGCAGAATCTGAGAGGGCTGACCTTTCATGGTTCCAAAATCCATGAGTGTGCAGTTATGAATAATTGAATAAGGAATCGTCACAATGGATCCTTTTTTTTTTGGGGGGGGGAGGGTGGTTCAGGTAAAAGCAAAATGCCATGACTCTATCCTGGAAACATGCGCCTCAATTATTTCTGAATTTGCATGAATTTCACCAAGATCTCACTTGAAACGTTACTGGGATGCAATCATGTTAATTCATCCAACTGCCAGCTCACCATCTGTGTTTCTCTGCAGCCTGGGGACTGTGCAATCCTTGAGTTGAGGGGAGGAAGGGGCTCCCTCTCTTGGAATCCTTTATTCTTTTCCCATTTAGGTGCTGGCAGGAAATTGCTTTTTTTTTTTTTTTTCTGAAGCTGGGAGACACTATTTCCTCTTTTCTAGGGGTGTAATAAGGGACAGGGGTTGCCGGTGTTCATTGCTGATGGCCCGAGAGAAGGTGGGTGCCATGCTAAGCAGGGAGACTCTTCAGGGAGGAGGAGAAGGGTGGGAAGGACAACCCTGAACACACACACACACACACACACACACACACACACACACACACCAGAGAGGGTAGTCTTTTCTCTTGTTTCAGAACACAATCAGCTTTATTCTAACACTTTATAAAATGAAGATGTAGAGCTATCACATGCTTATGTGTTTCCGGCCATGTAAAATCATGTGGACACACCTCAGTTTCTTTTATAAACTAAACAAGTTTCATTTATTCACACATCCCTTTGGCTGGTCATGGGGAGAGACAAATTCAGACCTCACAGACCTGAGAGCCAGCAGGGAAGGCAGTCAAGAGCCAAGTCCTTATCAATAAAGCAGTGGCTGGGGAGCTTCCCTGGGTAAGCCTTGAGGTGGGAGTTGGCCTTACAGAGAAAGTAGCAGGTGGGAAGGCTCTAAGTGGGAGGTGACTTTCTGAGATGTTCTTCCAGTAGCCTCAAGGGTAGTGGAGGTAGATGTACACCAAGAGAAACTCTCCTCCCTGGGAAGAAGCCTCGTTGATGGAGTGTCGGCTGCTACGTGGAGGAGAGAGAGAGGAGACCCAGAGCGGAGAGGGAACCCAATTCTTTATTTGCGCAGGCACCTCAGAGTTGGGTGAGAGCGCAGTGGTTTGGGCCACGTGGAGCTAACCAAAATGGCTGCCTCACGCAGCAAACTTCCCTGCATCTAATCACCGAAGTGAAAAGCGGGCAAGACAGCAGGCAAGAGAGAGAGGGGCGGAAGAAGAAGGGATTTATAGGGCAAAAACTGGGAGTGACGAGCCAGGACAGGATTGGTTGGGAAGGGTACTTCGAGAATATCGTATTAACTCTCGTGGGAACTGGCACTAGCCTGAGGGGACATCTGCACAGCAATGGAGGAAACAGAGGCTGCCTCTGATTCTGTATTTATTCAGGCAAAGAGAGGTTGTGATAGATGTTCAAGGTCATTGAATCTATTGTCAAGTGTCCAGATTACACCTACAGTTTCTATTTGAGGAGATGTCAAAGTGAAGGCTCTAGGGCTGGATTTAGTGAGCTGAAATTCTGTTTTTGAATACTCAACCATCTTGTGCATATATGTAAAAGATATTCTAAGTCAATGTTAGTGCTTTTATTTCTTCTTCTCTAAAATTTCTCTACATATACGCACACACATATATATATATATGACATATTTAGATTAAAAATTAGCGAGAGAGATACAGAGAAATAAAAGCACACTGCTTAGCTCTAGTTTATGGTAGTGCCAGGGATTGAACTTGGGACCTTGGGACTGGCATGAAAGTCTAGTATACACTGTGCAATCTTCCCAACCCCTAATATTTTCTTTTATTTTTTTAATGAAAGAAAGATAGGTAGGTAGGTAGATGGATAGAGGTAGGTAGGGATGGAGGGATAGACAATAGCACTGGTCGGCTCTGATTTATGGTGGTACTAAGGATTGAACCTTGGACTTTAGAGCCTCAGGCATTAAAGTCTTTTGCATAAACATTATGCTATCTCCCTAGTAGTATGATTTTATTTTATGATTATGCCTATTCCATGGGCTTTGTCACTAGAGTATATACTCTAAGACAAAGGAATCTTTGTCTTTCTTGTTCACCAGTGCCTAGGAGAATCATTGTTACATGATGATTCTCAAATAAATAAGGCCAAGTGAATTTGAAAAGTTACCAAAAATTAGTCACTTACCTGTCAATGAACATCCAAATGTGAAAAGCCAGTTGGATACATTTTTAGGGACCTAGAGCAGCCAGGTGGCACACTTGGTTGAGTGCACATGTTACAATGTGCAAGGACCCAGGTATGAGTCTGTGATACACATCTGTAGGGGGAAAGCTTTGCAAGTGGTGAATTTGCAAGTGTCCCTCTGTCTCTCTCTCCCTCTCTATCTCCTCTTAATTTCTGGCTGTCTATTCAATAAATAAAGAAAATAAAAAATAGTAATGATGATAGTGGGCAGCCCTATCTAGTACCTGATCTAAGGGGGAATGCTTCCAATTTTTCACTATTGTGTATGATATTGGCTGTAAGTTTGCTTTATACAGACTCCACTATCCTAAGGAATTTTCCATCTATTCCCATTTTTTTGTAGTGTTTTAATCATGAAGGGATGTTGGATTTTGTGAAAGGCTTTATTTGCGTCTATTGATATAAACGTGGTTTTGGTTTGCTTTGATTGATGTGGTGGATCATATTGATTGATTTACATATATTGAACCAGGCTTTCATCCCTGGGATTAATCCCACTTGGTCATGATGAACAGTCTTTTGAATATTCTGCTGTATCTAGTTGGCTATAATTTTGTTTAATATTTTAGCATCTACGTTCATATTGATATATTGGTCTGTAGTCTTCCTTCCTTCCTTCCTTTCATCCTCCTCCTTCTTCTTCCTCCTCTTCTCCTCCTCCTCTTTTTGTTGTGTCCCTGTCTAATTTTGGTATCAGGGTGATGTTGGCTTCATAGAAGGTGAAAAGGAATATTCCTGTGTCTTCAGTCTTTTGGAAGAGTTTTAAAAGTAGCATTATTAACTCTTCCTTGAAGGTTTTGTAGAATTCATTTGTAAAACCATCTGGTCCAGGACTTTAATTGTTGGGAAGGCTTTTGATAACTGTTTCAATTTCTTTGGCTGTGATTGGCCTGTTCATATTTTCTAGTTCCTCTTTGTTTAATTTTGGAAGTTTGTATGTATCTAGGAACTTGCCCATTTCTTCTGTGTTCTCTATCCTGGTGCCATATAGTTGTGCACAGAACCCTTACATGATACTTTGGATTTCTGTAGTGTCTGTTGTGATATCACCTCTTTCATTTACAATCTCTGCCGGGATAGCCTGACGGTGCTTCTTCCCGAGCAAGTGCTCTCTGGGTTGGAGAGAACTCGACTGGAGCCAATCTAGGCTGCTGCATGGGAGAGGGATCAGGAACTCGTGCTGGGCTAGCATTGCAGGAGAGAGACTCTGGGACTCTCGGAGCTGGAAATCCCATGTGTGTTTAATCAGAAGAGCAGCTGTATTTAAACTTGCCAAGAAGGAAATAGTAGGGTGGAAAATAGATGTGACATAGAGAGGGTGGAGTGAAAAGGGAGTGCAAACTAGTGGTGGAAAACAGGGTGTGACGAGGAGAGGGGTGGAGCAAAAAGAGAGCACAAACCAGTGAGATTAAACCAGTGCCCTGCAGGCAGGGCGGTTCTCAATTTTTTCACTCTTCTGAAGAGCCAACGTTTAGTTTCATTGACCTTTTGCATGGTTCTTTAATTTTTGATGTTATTTATTTCTGTCCTAATTTTAGTTTTTTCAGTCCTTCTGGTTTCTTTTAGGATTTTTTTTGTTCCTCTTCTTCTAAGTCTTTAAGGTGTCAGTCAGGTGGTTTACTTGAGCTTTTTCTTGGTTCCTAATATGTGCTTGTATGGCTATGAACTTTTCTCTCAGTACTGCTTTGGCTGTGTCCTAAATATTTTGATAGCTTGTGAGTCAGACACTTCCTACACTTGTAACCCTCCTTGTATTTCTACCATACAGTTCCTTTCTGTTCTTCTAACTCAATAAGACTAGGATATCAGCTTGACATGGCACCATAGTAGCTCTACATTCTATAGCACTTAACTCTTGTACTAACAGAGGCATTGTTATTCAACGCCACCTCCGCCCAAATGTGCCTACCCTCCATAATGATAGAACAGGAAGAAGACACATGGTGAGAGGACCTTAGAGATGCCCAGGGTCAGTCTGTGGTTCTGCCTCTGCAGTCTCACACTAGGAGAAAGCAATGCAGGTGACTGAAGAGTCTGCAAAGATTATCACATGGTGTAGGGAAAAACTGAAAGAAGAAGGATAAGAATAGAGAATACTAATTAGTTGGGATGGTAGTACTTCTAATTCTGAAGCAATGAAGTGATTAGCAGAACCCAGAGATTGGGTGGGATGAGTGGAGTGAGGTATTTGAGAAGGGACACATCCACTCCTTTGCGATGCCCTGAGGAGGGGGGAGGGGAAGTGGGTGAGGTTGTGGGAAAGGTGACAACTGCTTCTCCCTGCTCCATCTCTCTGATTTGTTGGTAAGGTATCCAGCAAACCCATCTGGAAGCCAGAGGCAAGGAAGTCTGTGTAAGTGCTTCTCCTGGTACTAGAGGTTGAGCAAGTTGTTGGGAATCTGTGACTCACAGTGCCTGTTATTTATGGATATGTGACCCAATTCTCTTAATTATTAAGAACTGTGTATTGGATTCAGTCACATCAGAAATCCTTTGCTTTCTCTGTTGTTCCTATCTCCAGCCTTCAGGGATGTTTGGCCAACATCAGGGTAAAACACAGAAAGTGTATCTAGTACCCCTGAGTTATGCCTACATCCTTGAGGTAAGGTTAGAGTAAATATAAAATCAGATGAAATCATTAGAATTGGAAATAGCCAGTCTGACACTAGAAGAGAGATTATTCAAAGATGTACTCCCTTAAGATTTAAAAAAAAAATTTATTTATTTTTCCCTTTTGTTGCCCTTGTTGTTTAACATTGTTGTGGTTATTATTGTTGTTGGGTAGGACAGAGAGAAATGGAGAGAGGAGGGGAAGATAGAGAGGGGGAGAGAAAGACAAGACACCTGAAGACCTGCTTCATCGCCTGTGAAGCAACTCCCCTGCAAGTAGGGAGCTGGGGGCTCGAATCGGGATCCTTAAGCCAGTCCTTGTGCTTCACGCCACATGCGCTTAACCCGCTGCGCCACTGTCAGACTCCCACCCTTAAGATTTTTATGTACTCTCCTAAGGTATTTATACTTGACATAGCTCTGTACTCACATAATAAGAGAGAATGGCCTGCACAGGCAGTACTTGGTGAAATCTCATCTTGAAAGGAACCCTGCTATCTGCCCCTCTAGATTCTTCTTTCACCAATAATGGTGTGACAAAGTGATTTTTTTTTTCTACCCAGTGTTCACCACAGAAACTCTGATCCAAGCAGCAAGTCTGGAAGGTAGTTTGGGGATGGAGTGGTGGTGGTGGTGGTGTCAAGGAAGATGTCTATCTCATTCATCAGTATAAAGTGGAAATGGACTAGAGGTCACATCTCTAGAATCTAGAATCTCACTGCTTGTACACATGCCGTGACTTCCTGCAGAGCAAAGAATGCACAGAGCCTGGTCCAAAACTTCCTGTGAGCTTCCTCCATTGCAAGACATTGTGCTTAGAAGACAGAAAATTGTGGGTGGATCTAACACTCATTTGTTTTATTATTCTTCACATCCTTAATATAGACTACCAGAAGGTGGCTCTGTTACTAACAGTTAAGTCTCCTGGACATTAGAGATGGGACTTTATTTCCTTGCCCCAATGGTAAGGTGGTTTTGAACACAGAACAACTGCTTCTGTACTCCAGCTGCATGAGGAATCATTATGGGGAATCTTGTGTGGAATCACCATCAGTGCCAATCACTATGCAAGCCAAGGTCAGACTTTCCATCATCCCCTGGAGTAATCAGCATCTCTAGGATAAAACTTTGAAGCATGTACATTAATATTGGGGCACACATCAGCACTCAAGGCATCTGTGAGAGATGAAATGCCCATGGGCTTCATAAACATTGAGGGGAGAGAGAGAGAGAGAGAGAGAGAGAGATTGAGGACGTGAATTCCCATGCACAAAAATTGTTGGTTTAAACTACAAGGACTATGATCAGTCAGCTTTTTATAAGTGCTAAATGTGGCACAGATATTTGAGTTTGTCAGAAATTCTGCTTCTAAATTTTGAATGTTCAGTTAGAGAGCAGCTGTGGAGAAAGACCTGCATGCAGGGGTGCATATGCACACATTCCCATACGAAACATGCACATGTGCTCAAACATACAAACACAGGCTCACAACGTGGGAACATCAATTAAAATGATTACTGGGACTGCACCTGGAGAAACACTATGTATAGCACAGTAATTAAAAGCACTTTCTCTGTAATAAGGCAGAAGTGAGTTCAAACCATAGCTCCAACATTTTATTTTTTCCCCCCTTAGAACCCTGCCCATCTCATAAAGCCCACCAAAGTACCTCTTCCTTCATTGATTTTTTACTATACCTAGCCCTATCCCCACCCCTAACTTTATCTCCTCCTCTGAGTTCAAAGTCATCCACACTGCCTTGTTCAGAGCACATTTTGCATTCTGCTTGTAGGATTTTATTATCTGTCCCCACCCAAGACCCCGGTACTCAGGAATCACCTCTTACTCAGCTGGGGGACCCTCTCCGTCTCCCAGCAGCCCTGTTTCTCTCAGGCAAGTGACACAGCCTCCCGTCAATTGGCTTAATAAATGTTTGTTGAGCTTAATTGAATTTTGTGGGTTAAGCAGTGACAAAGGACCATAGTTGTCTGACAAGGGGGAACTTTGGTCAGATGAGATGACAGCTTGGGCTTGGCATTTACCTTCCCAGCTGGTGGGGCGTGTACATGACAGCTCTGGTGACCTAAAAGCTCCCTCATGGCTGTCATGATTTGATTAAAGCCCAGTTTCTCCATAGAACAGAAGCACCATGAAAGCAGGAATCATTTTTCCTTCGTTTGTCATTTTATTGGAGGTTTAATGGTTTACAGTGCAGTTTTTGACACAGAGGTTCAAGTTCTCACCTCCCCATGATATGTGTCTGCAAAACACTCTCACCCCCAACTTACGTCCTTTTCCACCATCATGCACCAGGACCCCAAAGCTCCACCCCCAGCCCCTCCCTGCTCTTCTTGCCCAGAGTCCTTTGCTTTGGTGCAGTACACCATTTAATATGATTTCTTCAAATTCCATCTTTAGATGAGGTGAAGGAGATGACTTCATAATTCTTAACAACTGAGTAATATTCCACTGTGTGTATATATATCTCATAATTTTCTTATCCACTCATCTGTCATTGGGCACCTGGATGGTGTAGAAGTTTGGGCTGTAGGGGTTGGGCAGTAGCACACAGTTGGTTAAGCGTACATGGCACAAAGTGCAAGGACCAGTAAAGGATCCTGGTTTGAGCCTCTGGCTCCCCACCTTCATCAGGGGTCGCTTCATGTGGGGTGAAGCAGGTCTGTAGGTGTTTATCTTTCTCTCCTCATCTGTCTCCCCTCTTCTCTGATTTCTCTCTGTCCTATCCAACAACAACAACAGCATTGACAACAACAATATTAATGACAACAACAAGGGCAACAAAATGGGAAAAATGGCTTCTAGGAGCAGTGCAGGCACTGAGCACTGAGCCCCAACAATAACCCTGGAGGCAAAAAAAAAAATGTTATGCTATGAACATACAGCAGATAAAAGGCTAATAAACAAAGTATTTAAAGATCTCACCAAATTCAGCAATAAAAAAGCAAATGACTTTATGCAAAAATGGGGAGAGGGTATGGACAGAATTTCACCAAAGAAGAGATCCAAAGGGCTAACAGATTTGTGAAAAAATTGCTCAAAGTCACTATCAAAGAAATGCAAATAACAGCAGTGAGGACTCACTTTTTTTCCTGTGAGAATGTTATACATTAGAAAAGATAGTAGCAACACATGTTATCAAGGGTGTGGGGGAAAAGGAACTCTTCTACACTTTTTTTTTTAAATTTATAAAATGGAAATATTGATAAAACCATAGGATAAGAGGGGATAAGTTCCACACAGTTCCCACCACCAGAACTCTGTATCCCATCCCCTCCCTTGAAAGCTTTTCTATTCCTTATCCCTCTGGCAGTATGGACCCAGGATCATTATGGGGTGCAGAAGGTAGAGAAGGTCTGGTCTGGCTTCTGTAATTGCTTCCCCACTGAACATGGTCGTTGACAGGTTGGTCCATACTCCCAGCCTGTCTCTCTCTTTCCCTAGTGGGGTAGGGATCTGGGGAGGTGGGGCTCCAGGACACATTGGTGGGGTTGTCTTTCCAGGGAAGTCAGGCTGGCATCATGCTAGCATCTGGTGGCTACCTTGTGGCTGAAAAAGAGTTAAGATATAAAGCCAAACAAATTATTGACTACTCATGAACCTAAAGGCAAGAATATTGAAGATGAAGATTTGGGGGTCTCCATTTTGGAAAAAGCTCGTAGGTCTACTTTAGGTCTGAGTCTGGCAGTTAAAGGTGGACCCAACCTTTAACTGCAAATAGCTCTAACTCCTATGGAGAGAAGTTTGGAGAACTCTCAGAAGGCTAGAAATGGGCCCACCTTTTGACCTGGCAGCTCCTCTCATGGGCATATAGCCTAAGGAAATAAAGACACCCAGCCAAAGAAATCTATGTATGACTATGTTCATAGCAGCACAGTTTGAAGCAGGAATCTTTAAGAACCTCTGTCTTCTTTGTGTTTACCTCTGTGCTGGCATGGAGTAGGCCCTCCAAAAACATCTGAAGAGAGCTGAATCCAGTTTAACGGAGTCCTGTCTCATCTGATCTAACTGCATGGAGGCTAAAGGAAGGAGGTGGTCATGTCACACACATTTTCCACTATACCTCTCAGTTAACTGACTCTTGTCAGGAGGGATACTCCAAATATAAAGAAGGCAGCAGAGCTTTCACAAGGAAAGCTTTTTTTTTTTTTTTTTCCATCATAGGAAATGCCTCCCATGCAAGTACTAACCAGGTCCTACCCTGCTTAGCTCCCCAGATCAGACGAGATTGGGCATGCTCAGGATGCTGTAGCCGCAGACCCAAGTAGTGGAGGCAGTGCTCCAGGGCCACAAGTATTGTCTTGCTGAAAGAAGGCCTACCAGAAGGCCCTTTTGTCTTTTCACTTTTTCTTAAAACACTTTTAAATGAGGGACTATATTCAGATAATGAACTTCCATAATAATTCACTAAGAAAAGAAGTAATTTTTGGAGGAAGCTGACTAAATCACTATTAATCAAATAAAAATTTTAAGGTCACTCACAATATCTTCCCAGATGCTCAGAATATATTATCTCATACTAAATATCACTCCTGTTCATCACACGTTCATTAGGTGACTTTTATGTTCTTGTCACCTCTCTGGACCATAGAGTTGGAGGTCATTCAATCCTACTTGGCCAAATTATAAATATAGAGATTGATGATCTGTGACACCTCACCCTTGACCTCCATTAGAATTCTCATGTTTTAGCATGAGTACTCTATTGCTTTTGAGCTTGGAGCTATTTTATTATAAGGAAACCCATTGAAAGACTAATTATGTCTGGAAAAGGTTGTGCTACAGTTATCTTTTTGTTTGTATAGGTTTTTGACAAGCTAGGCTGGAGAGACAGTATAGTGGTTATGCAAAAGAGTTTCATGACTGGGGCTCCAAGGTCCTAGGTTCAATCCCCGACATCATCATAAGCCTGAGAGAAATGTGTTTTTTTTTTTTAAGTTTTTTTGTTATTTTTTAAAATTACCTTTATTTATTGCACAGAAACAGATAGAAATCCAGAGGGAAGGGGAAGATAGAGAGGGAGAGAGACAGAGAAACACCTGCAACACCAGCAGCCCTGATTCACCACTTGTGAAGCTTTCCCCCTACAGGTGGGGACCAGGGACTTGAACCTGGGTCCTTGCAATTGTAACATGTGTGCTCAACTAGGAGCACCACTACCTGGCCTCCCGTTTTTTTAAGGCTAAGAGGTACAAATAAAATAGACATAGAGTGGGAACGTGGGAGATAGCTCACCTGGTAGAGCCCACACTTTCCCATTGTGTGAAGACCCAGGTTTGAGCCCCCTGCCACCACATGTGAATGCCATGCAGAAGGGAAGCTTCATGAGGGGAGGAACAGAGCTTTGGTGTTGCTTCTTTTCTCTCTCCCCCTATCTCTCCCCCTCTCTGTCTCTCAGTCTCGAAAAATAAGTCTACTGGGTGTGGTGGAATCTCAGAGGCAGGAAGGTCTTGCAAAAGTATGGAGGTAAAAACAACAAAAAGCAAACCTTTAAAATAGAAAGCAGTAGAAGTAGAGTGGGTAGGTGGTAGATTCCTGGAGACAAGAGAGACTTGAAAGGAGAAGGGATGATGGAGGAAGGAATACTGACAAAATTGAAACTAGAGGCCCAGGGACCTTGCACTGAGCAGTACAGCAAATACTTGGAATGTGTGAGGCTCTGGGTTAGGTCCTGGCACCACGATCGAATAAGAAAGACAAGAGCAAGCTAAAGACAAGCTGGTGGCATTTATTTTTATTAAAGATAAATGGTGGTGGCATAGTGCTCTAGTCTCTATTTTATGTACATAAATATAAAACTTGAATTAGAAATAAAAGAGAATAGAAAATTTCAGTGACTTAAGTGTTTTCTTTATTTCTCTTATAGCTGAGACAATTAAGAAACTTGTCTGAAATCTTAGTAAGCACAGTTGAAAATAATTTAAAAAAAATTCGTTTATTTTAAAAGGTATCATATTACTTATTTATTTGAATGAAAGAGAGAGAAGCAGAGACTGAGAGAGATCAGAGTTCTGCTCAGCTCTGGCATATGGTATTGCTGGAGATTGAACCTGGGGCCTCAGATCCTCAGCTGTGACAATCTTTTACATAATCATGCTTATTCCTTTTCCTTCCCTTCCCTTCCCTTCCCTTCCCTTCCCTTCCCTTCCCTTCCCTTCCCTTCCCTTCCCTTCCCTTCCCTTCCCTTCCCTTCCCTTCCCTTCCCTTCCCTTCCCTTCCCTCCCCTCCCCTCCCCTCCCCTCCCCTCCCCTCCCCTCCCCTCCCCTTCCCCTCCCCTCCCCTCCCCTCCCCTCCCCTTCCCCTCCTCTCCTCTCCCCTTCCCTTCCCTTTCCTTTTCCTCCCTCTCTCTTTCTTTCTTTCTTTCTTTCTTTCTTTCTTTCTTTCTTTCTTTCTTTCTTTCTTTCTTTCACAGAAAGGTGTGTGTGTGAAGTGAAAGAGACCACAGTACCAAAACTAGGATAAGAATACAACCCTAGTTTTTGAAACACATGCTTAGAAAATGATAGTAAAATAATCAAAATGTTAAAAATAGAATTTTTAAATTATTTTTCTTTTCTTTTTAAAAAGATTTTATTTATTGATTCATGAGAAATGATAGGAGAGAGAGAAAGAACCAGACATCACTCTGGTACATGTGCTGCCAGGGATTGAACTTAGGACCTCATGCTTGAGAGTCCAATGCCTTATCCATTGTGCCACCACTGTAATTATTTTTCTACAAGCAGATGGCTAAGGCTGTAAATAATAATAGCTACCATTTACTGAACACAGACTGCACGGGAAATACTAAGAAAGACCTAAAACATTTTTTCTCTGATTTAATTTGCACAGAAATCCAATAGTAGGAATTCAGTTATCTGTATTTTATTATTTTTTTTTTTTTGCAGCTAAAATGGCTGAGTGGTAGTGAACATATAAGGTCACAGAGCAGAAAGGAGTCTAAATCATCTTTTAACCAGCATCTGTTTGGCTTCCAGCAAAGCATCCCTTTTTGCTACATCATGAAATAATGGTGAGAATGTAGTAAATAATGTAGTGAGAATTGGTCTCAATGCCAGGCTTTGAACTCAACTTTCTTTTTAAAATTTCCTTTTAAAATTATTTTATTTATTTCATATGAAGCAGAGTTCCATGAGAGAGACAAAGAGAAGTCAGGGCACCACTCTGGCACACGCGGTGCTGGAGATTGAATTGGGAGCCTCGGGCATGCAAGACCTGCGCTCCACCAGCTGAGCTGTTTCTCCCCACTGGGATGTCTATAGACTCATAAAGTAGCACTCAGAGACCAGCTGTAAAAATGAAAATCTTAATGGTCACGAGTTGTGATGTGAACAGGGAGTAATAACAGTAACTGCTGTTATCATTTATTAAATGATCGCCAATGCTGAGAAGTTGCTGAGTATGATCTCATTTAAACCTCATTACCCTGCAGCAAACTGAGGGCATTAATAGCCCCAGCTCATTCTCTCTCCTTGTGTCCACGTTCTCTGCAGGTAGTTTTGTAGCTGCGGCCACCATGTAGTTATGTTGTTATGTAGCCTTTCTATGGGGAAAGATTTCTGGGTGAACGCCTGGTGATGGAAAAGCAGCAGAGCAGGAGGAGAGCTGGGAAAAGAAGGGGCTGGGAACGTGGGCAGTGAATCGAATTGTGGAGTCATTTTATGTGAAAATACAAGCACACATCTGGGCACCTAGGGTGAAGGTATATGACCTAGGTTCAAGGTGGAGGGACCCAGGCCATCACTGGAGCTTAGACACAGTCTGTTGTAAGGAGCCAATCGAAGCCTTTTCACCCAATGGTCCACGTGGCGGGTCTGCAGCATCCTCACTTTCCTCTGCACCCTCTTCATCTCTGTTTCTAGACCATCTCCTCAGACTTTCTGCTATTTCCCTGAATTATGGCATTTTTTTCTCCCAATACACAGTCCTTTTCTGTATAAGTTATCTGGAGACAGCGTTTGCTTTGTGGGTAGTGCCAACCAATAAGATTTGGCTTAGAGAGAAGAGCAAGTTTGGTTTTGGGCACAAAGGGCTGGCAGGATGTCCATCCCTGCTTTGGGCAGGCAGGCAAAATTGTGGGATACAGTGGAAAGTGGGGGTGTGACTAGATGATTCCTGGTGAAGCTGTAGGGATGACTCAGGCCCAGAAGGGCACCTGGCAGCTCATCTGTGGAACTGGCAGGTGGGATACGCAAGGAAGAACCCGAGATGGTGAGTTTAAGCCAAGTCTAAAAATAGCTGGTAAAGGAAGTAGGAGCAGAAGAGGAGCCAGGGTGGGTCTCATCACCAGAGGCAAGGTCTGTGTGAGGATTGGCGAGGCCAGAAGGACTTTAGGGTTCAGGAGCTGGGGAGACTGTTGGTGTAACCTGAAGACAAAGTATGGGTGGGCTGGCTTTTGGAGGAACAGGAGGAAGTACAGACACAGAGCCTCCTATAGCTCTGGGGAAATGGAATTTCAGGGGGATGTGGAGAGCTGTGACCTGTGGGGTTGGCCTGACTCAGCTCTCGGCTTCGTCTCCAGCCCACACTGGAGCTACCCTCGGGCTTCCCCATTCCCACTTCCAGCTTAACCCAAATCTGTGGCTTTCTCAGACTCTACTTCCATTCCTGGCTTGTGACAGCTGAGGAAAGGGGGCAGGGACTTTTTTCCCCCTTTGGCAGCACCTCTGCCCTGAAGTTTGAGAGACACAGTCAGGAAAGCTCCAGTTCCCTTATCTTGCCCCACCCTCAGCGGAGGCCAGGCCCTTGAGTTCAGCATGTTCCCAGGACATGCAAGGCTCAGGAACTTGCAGAGTTGGGTATCTCTTAGGTTGTATAGTTTTTTTTTTAATGCTTTATTTTTTAAAGTATATTTTACTTATTTTTAATGAAGGAGATACAGGGAGAAATACAGAAAGAGAGATATACAGAAAGAGAAATACAGAAAGATAGAGATACAGAAAGAAAAAACAGAGCACTGCTCACCTTTGACTTAAGGTGGTGCTGGGGATTGAATTTGGGACCACAGGAACCTCAGGCATGAAAGTCGTTCGTATTAGCATTATGCTATCTCCCCAGCCCATGGATTAAAAAAATTTTTTTATTATTAATATTTTTAGTGCCACCAGGGTTATCTCTGGAGCTCAGTGCTGTTAATACAAATCCATGGCTCCTGGCGGCGTTTTGCTTTCTTTTTTTCCCCTTCAATTTTTATTAGATAGGATTTTAAAAAAATATTTATTTATTATTTATTCCCTTTTGTTGCCCTTAGATCAGATTTTTTATTAGAGAGAAATTGAGAGAGAACAGAGAGATAGAGAGGGAGAGAGAAAGACCTGCAAACCTACTTCATCACTCATAAAGCAGACCCCTTGCAGGTGGGGAGCAGGGTCTCAAACCTTGAACCCTTGCGCTTGGTAATATGTATGTTTAACTGGGTGCACCACTACCTGGCCCCTTGAATTTTTTTTTTTAATTGAAGTGAAGTTCATGTAACATGAGCTTAACTATTTTATTTCTTTACATTTTTTATTTCTTTATTTTTTAAATTTTATTTATAAAAAGGAAACACTGACAAAAAACACAGGATAAGAGGGGTACAACTCCACACAATTCTCACCACCAGAACTCTGTATCCCATCCCCTTCCCTGATAGCTTTCCTATTCTTTATCCCTCTGAGAGTATGAACCCAGGGTCATTATGAGGTGCAGAAGGTGGAAGGTCTGGATTCTCTAATTGCTTCCCCGATGAACATGGGCGTTGACAGGTTGGTCCATACTCCCAGCCTGTCTCTCTCTTTCCCTAGTGGGGCGGAGCTCTGGGGAAGCGGGGCTCCAGGACACATTGGTGGGGTCATCTGCCCAGGGAAATGCAGTTGGCATCATCTTAGCATCTGGAATCCGATGGCTGAAAAGAGAGTTAACATATAAAGCCAAACAAATTGTTGACTAATCATGAACCTAAAGGCTGGAATAGTGCAGATGATGAGTTGGGGGTTTTCTGTTTTGTAGATAGTAGGCCTATTAGTTCCAAAAGGCCCATGACTATATTAGTTTTTATTCTTTTTCTGAGCCTGGTATCTGATATGCAGGTAGACCCAATTATTGTCTGGGGAGATGATGTCATGGCTGGAAAAAGGACCAGAAAGCTGGATCAGGGAAGAGAGTAGCTCCCAAATATGGGAAAGGTGTATAAATATTGTTGACGGTAAACCCCATTGATTTGATGTGATCTGGGGCCTATATTTGTTTTTATTTTTTTTTGCCTCCAGGGTTATTGCTGGGGCTCAGTGCCTGCACTAAGAATCCACTCCTCTTGGTGGCCATTTTTTCCATTGTTGTTGCTATTATTGTTGTTGTTGTTGCTGCTGCTGTTGTTGGGTAGGACGGAGAGAGAGAGAGAGGGTAGGGGAAGACAGAGAGGGGGAGAGAAAGATAGACACCTGCAGACCTGCTTCTCTGCTTGTGAAGAGACCACTCCCCCGTAGGTGGGGAGATGAGGGCTGGAACCCAGATCCTTGTGCAGGTCCTTGTGCTTTGCTCTATATGCAATTAACCTGGTGCACTACCACCCAGCCCCTTAGTTTAACCATTTTAAAAGTGTACAGTTCCCTGGAAGTTAGTATACTTAAATAATTGTGAAACCACAACCTTTATCTAATTTCAAATTTTGTTTTTAAATAGGAAATTTTATTGGATGAAAAAATACAATGTTTTGTATCACATTATATTATGCACACTTTAACATACTTAAAATATATTTCCTAGTAATTTCTCTTCATGTTTATGAGCAAATAGATTTCCAGGCTATCAGGCGGTAGTGCAGCGGGTTAAGTGTAGCACAAAGCGCAAGAACCGGCTTAAGGATCTCGTTTCCAGCCCACGGCTCTCCACCTGCAGGGGAGTTGCTTCACAGGTGGTGAAGCATGTTTTCAGGAGTCTATCTTTCTCTGCCCCTCTCTGTCTTCCCCATTTCTCTCTGTCCTATCTAACAATGACAACATCAATAACACCAACAATAACTACAGCAAAAATAAAAAAACAAGGGCAACAAAAGGGAAAATAAATAAATATATATATAAAACGTTTTCCAAAAACATTAATAGATAGGACATCATGCAATTCAAACCTAGTAGCCATCCCCTCAATTGAACATCTCACATGTTGTATTCTGAAATTGCTGTGATGAACACATTTGAGATGAGCTTAGACTGGAAAATTCAATCTATATTCATTTGTTAATGGAGTTTGAATATATGAATGAATTTTTTTAAAGAAAAAAAGTGTAATATATGATAAGAAAGATCACCACAAAAATGACTAGGAAGGTGTACTGTACACTTTAATGGCCTTCACCCTATGGCCAAGTTTTTTTTTTTTTTTAATCATCTTTCTTTTGCAGAGCCAGAGGTTCATTTTTTTCATACACACACACACACACACACACACACACACACACACACACACACACACATTCTCACTGTGACAAAGTGTTCATTATACAGGATGAGTTATCTCCTGACCTGTGGCCCCAATTTTTGTTTTATATTTTGAGTGAATGAGGGAGAGAGAGAGAGAGAGAGAGAGAGTTGTTGTGGCGGTCTGGTGTCAGGCTGCACCGCGGAGAAGAGAGTGGACGTCCAGAGCAAAGGGGTACACAAATCTTTATTATAGGATGGGGGGGTTTGGTTCAGACCACGTGGGGCCAGCTGGCAATGGCCGTCCCCACTGCCTGACCACGGGGGGAGAGAGGGGAGCGAGATCTAAGAGAGGGGGAGCTGAGAGCCCAGAGAGGGGGGTGAGGGGGCTTTTTATTGGGCGACAGCCAGGGATGACGTGTGGGGCCAGGATTGGTTGAAGGGGGCACTGCTAGGATTTCGCGGGGCGTAGTAAAACCTGGCGGTGGAGACTGCATCAGAATAACTCCTCAGCAACATCTCCTCCTATCCCTTTATATCTAAATGGACACAGTAAAGAAAAATGGAATGGAGCAGGCTTAAATGTTTTTAAGGAATGCCGTGCTCAGGTGGGAAGATGTAGGACTTTCTGTGGAGGAGAGAAGGCTTAAATGGCTGCCAACCTTGTGAGATTTATGTGTCCTCCTGTGCTCAACCCCTCTTTAGAGAGAGAGATTTACCTGGAGAGACTCATCTCATAGGTTTAAGTGCAGCCTGCTCAACCATCTCTTCACAATATCTCTACATCTTTTCTATCTTTCTATCTAGTATTGCATAAGATGTACAAAGTCTGTAAAAGACTATCATGGAGCAGAAACCTTTTGGGCATAAGCCTAAATGATATAACAAAACAGGAAGGACAAGTAGGGGAGTAGTAAAAGCCAGTGTGGTGTGAAGGGAAGGATTAGTGTGTAAAGGAACGTTCCCTGCTTGGGGTGGGGGAAGGGCAAGGGTACATAAAAAGGGGGAGGCAGGAGGACATGACCCACCAAACAGAGGGGCTATTTGGCATTGTACAGTCCTCAAGGCAACAGTCTGTAAAGTCTATGAATTACTCAGGATCAGTCTATAAAAAACCAGCAGCGTGAAGGGAAATAAGCTGCTTTAAAATTGTGTAAAATGTATATAGGGTATGTCGGAAAGTCTGATACAAGTCTCAGTCCGAAGTAGATGGCTAGGGGAAGAATGACAGGGGATGTGATGCTGCATGAGGGAGGTCAGCCGCTGGAATTGAGGGAGGTCAGCCGCTGGAATTTTGCTTTTCTGTAGATAGCCAGCTGGAACCGCCAACACGTGACAGGCAGGTCAGAAGCAGGAACGGCAACCAGGCATTAAGAAAGTTCTGTCCTTGGAGTCTGTGTATCAGGTTCTTCAGATCACGTTGAGTGACATCTAGGGTTTCGGGGAGTGTGCCACTGTAGTCGTGCTATCTAGTGGGTGACGTCAGGGTGTGCAGGGGTTCAGATGGTTTTTCTGGGATTCCTGTGAAAGAAACACAAACAATCTGCTTCTTGTGGTTAATTTGAACTTGTAACAAGTTATAGGTTTGTTATAGTTGATACCTCAATGATTATAATTGGTTTAAAATCTCTTTATGATTTTATTTAAAGGTCATCTAATGTGACCTCCTGTAGCAGCCTCTACTGCAGGATCTTGAGACCAATTTTAGCTAAAATATGTATTTTAAACAGACTCAAATTGCTTAGAGAGTTAACGCATATTCGTGACAATGATTTTAACGTTTACAGTGCCAGGTTGATGCCAGATCTGTTGTGGAATAATTTCCACAAGATAGTTTATAGGGCACCTTTGGGGGCCCTTCAAAGGTGTCCTGTATATAAAATTTATATAGTTTAGTTTTGGGAATGAATAGTCATGTTAAACATTTAGACTTTTACCTAAATAGTTAGTTACCTTAACAAATTAATTTTTACCTTGTCTGGTAATAGTGTAGCTGTAGGGTTACACTTTTGACCGTTAAGTTAGTGTTACCAAACTTGAGACATACCCATAAACATTTCGTTATAACAAACTGGAGGAAAAAGAACTTTTGTTATAAAAACACATTATTTAAAAAACAAATTTATATCTGTCATTAGTCACACAGTTTAAGACTAAACACTTACATATATACCAAAACTATATATAAAAATCAAAAGAGGGAGAAAGAAAAAAATTTTTGGAATGTTTCTGGACGTCTCCAGAAACTTTGGCTGCGTCCAGCATTTTTATATAAAGCCAATTACCTTTTAGAGTACTCCGAGCAGATGGGTCATGCAAAAAAAAAATTTTTTTTTTTTGTCATTCAACACACTCACTCACAAAAACAACTGGCCAGTTATAACATAAGACATACAGGGAAAGGGTAGGAGAGAGGTCTCTGTGAGCCAGATTTTGTAGGTTCTGCCATGTTGTATTACGGGTCCTGGGATGTATCCTGCATCTGGTCCTCTTGTAGTATTTCTTGTTCTTCAGGAATAACAGCGCCATCCTGCGGGTATTGTCGGACATGGCGGGCAGGAACCCAGACAGGTTTAGAGAAATTTTGAGGGAAAATGCATGCGAGACCCCTTCCCATGGTCAATAATGGGTCAGGCCCTTTCCAAATTTTATCGAGTGGGTCTCTCCATTTGACCTTAATAGATGGGAGGGTAGATGGTGTTTGCCAGTGAAGAATAATAGGGGGTAAGGCCAAGTTATTGTAAATATTAAAGAGACTTAACATAGTTAAGGCTTTTGCTAGCTGGATATTGGGGGGATATGTTCCTCCTTTATCTTTATTTAGTTGCGCCTTCAGAGTTTGATGGGCCCTCTCGACAATGCCTTGTCCCTGTGGATTGTAGGGAATGCCCGTGGTATGAGTAATATTCCAGAGGGAACAAAAATCTTTAAATTTTTTGCTTATAAACATAGCTGCATTGTTTTCAAAAATAATGGGACAACCCATAATGGCAAAACAAGAGAGCATATGGCTTAAAAGCTTTTTAGCGCTTTCTCCTGTCTGAGCTGTAGCCCACATAAATTTAGAAAAGGTATCAATTGAGACAAACACATATTTTTGTTTGCCCAAGTTTGGTATGTGGGTGACATCAATTTGCCAAATAGCATTAGCTTTTAAACCTCGGGTGTTAACCCCAAGGGTCTGGATAGCAGGTGTCTTTATGAGACTTGCACAAGAAGAGCATGTAGCGAGGATATGTTTTAACTGTGGTACAGGAACATCAGGGAATCGAGCTCGAAGGCCTTTAAGATTAACATGGGTTAGAGAGTGAAAATTAGCAGGATCAGAGACAGAGACTGGGAAAGACGGAGACTGTGGAGGCAAGGCGGTCAGCTGCAGCATTCCCTTCGGACAGGGAACCAGGAAGAGGGCTGTGGGAATGAAGGTGTTGAATATACAGTGGTTGGGTATAGAGGCATAGAGCATAGAGGCAATTTGAATCAAGAGAGGGGAAAGTGGGTTGTCATCAATTTTCACATAAGAACGAGCAAGCCATGGAAGTAAGTTAACAGTATACACACTGTCAGAAAAAAGGTTGAAGGATTGTGGTACAGCTTTTAGTGCAAGGAAAACAGCATAAAGTTCTTTGTACTGAGAGGAATTCTCAGGAAGCTCAGTAAAGAGAGGTTTAGGAGATTGTTTGTCTGGGTAATATATAAGGGCAGCAGCTCCCCTTTTTCCACCATCAGTAAAGATTGTAGGAGCAGAGGGAATGGGATCCCGAGAGAAAAGTTTAGGTGCTAGTAGAGGCAGAAGAGGTAAAGAAGCTATCAATTTATTAGAAGGAAAATGGTTATCTATTTGTCCTGGAAACCCCACGAAGCTTATGGCAAAACGGGAATGATGGCGTATAAGCCACTCTGTATCTGTAAGAGAAAAGGGCAGAATGATTAAATCCGGTTCTTTCCCTAAGACCTGCACAGACCTATTTCTCCCTTTGTGAACCATGAATGCTAATGCATCTATCTCAGTGAGGAGTCTTGGAGTTCCTCCTACTGGCGTGTGAAGCCACTCGAGAACCCCATGGTCTTGCCACAGTGCCCCTACTACTGTGGGGGTGGAGTTGAAGATTAGAAGGTTTACGGGAGAGGAGGGGGAGAATCGAACAAGGTGCATGTCCTGGAGGGCCTGGTTAACCCTTTCCAGTGCCAAGGAGGCCTCGGGAGTTAACTTACGTTTTGAAGAGGGCTGTTTGTTTCCTTTCAACAGGTCAAACAGTGGTTGGAGGCAGCTTGTGGGCAGATAGAGATACTGCCTAAGCCAATTTAAATTTCCTAGAAAACTTTGTAAAGAAGCAAGAGTAAGGTTAGAAGGGAAGGTAACATTAGGTTTTAAGGGACGAATTTGCGTTAGAGAAATCTCTGAACCTAGGAAGGATATTGGAGGGATTAGCTGTATCTTCTCAGGGGCTACATTAAGGCCGCTTTTCTTTAATGCAGGAATGAGAAAATCACGTAAGGAATAGAGATCTGTATCTGATTTTCCCCATATTAAAATATCATCTGTATAATGAAAAATATTAAGGCCCTTATGAATATATGGGACAAGGGCAGATTTAACAGCCTCCTGACAAATAGTAGGACTATTGGCCATACCCTGGGGCAGCACCACCCATTCAAATCTGTCAGCAGGGCTGGCGTTATTAATAGACAGAACAGAGAAGGCAAAACGTTTACAATCTTGCGGATGCAAGGGAATAGAGAAAAAACAATCTTGTATATCAATAGCTATGATTGGAATTCCCATGGGAATTGCAGCAGCAAGAGGCAAACCCCTTTGGGGGGAGCCCCAGACTTGCATGGTTTTATTTACTGCACGGAGATCTTGAAGGAGGCACCATTTTCCCAAGCGCTTTTTAATCACAAAGACAGGAGTATTCCATGGGCTTCGAGAATGACGAATGTGTCCCAAGGACAACTGCTCTCGGACAAGCTCTTTGAAAATTTCTAGCTTATCCCTAGGTAAAGGCCACTGTTCCACCCAGACAGGCTCATTAGAAAGCCAGCTTAAGCGGGGTGTTTGGCTACGAACAGTGGCATTTAGTATTGGGGGTGCCGAATAGACCTGGTATAGCGGGAACGAGTTTTACGCTCTGCAGAGGCATCTGTGGATATCCTAACATCAAGACATTCCAGAAGATCCCTGCCCAGTAGGTTGGTGCTAATATTAGCTACCAAAAGGCAGAAGTGTCCAGTAGAACCTTCCAGGTCTTCCCACATGAGCGAGTCTCGTGTGCAAAATGATGGGGTCATTCCTCCTATTCCATGTATACTGGGTCCAGGGATATGTTCCCAATCTTGGGGAACCTCTTCTTGCCTTAAAATCGTCTTTGCTGCCCCCGTATCAGTCAAAAATTTAAAAGGAATATTGCCAATCTTTACTAGAAGACAGAAGGGTGGTCATAGAAGGGTGGCCCCGTTTTAAAACAGGAGTGGTCCACAAAATCTCAGGCCCCGAATTTGTACCATTCAGGGGCGAGCCATCTTTATGAAATTGGGACCAACAATCTCTCTTCCAATGAAACCCCTTACGACATTTTGGACAAACAGTACGTGGTCTCTGGCTCCCTGACTGAAAGCGGGGTTGCTCTGGCTGGAGGCGTGGTTTCCCTGACTGGAGGCGTGGTCGCAACTTATCAGGACATTGGTTATGCCAATGTCCTTGGCGACCGCACTGAAAGCAGGCCCCGTTTTGCTTATGTGGGGCAACTGCATAGACCTGTGTCGTAGCAGGTGCCCCATAATTGCCTGATGTAAGTTCCTGTGTCGCTAGAATCCAATTATCTGGGTGTAGGTGTTTAAGATTAAGGCGTGCCTGACGGAATTGTGGTGTCATGCCTTCCCAAGCTTCTCTTCACCCTTGAGATGAAGCTCGCCAATGATTCATCAGAGCCTTGGTGAAAAGAGTTAATGGGAGCTGACGGATCTACATCAGGTGTGGTCACCCTTTCCCATGCTTGTGTTGCACAGATGCGTACCTGTTCAAAATAACCGGTTGGAAACCTGGCTTCTGCCTGCTGAGCTCCAGATTCATAAGCTCCTGCTCCAAACAAGGCATCAGAATTCCATTCTACCTGTTTGTTACTATTTTCCTGCGATTGTCTAGAGCACTCATCGCGGAAGCATGCCTGCCACTGAAGATAGAGTGGGTCTGGATCTTTCTTTTGCAGAGCCAGAGGTTCATTTTTTTTTTCATACACACACACACACACACACACACACACACACACACACATCCTCACTGTGACAAAGTGTTCATTATACAGGATGAGTTATCTCCTGACCTGTGGCCCCAATTTTTGTTTTATATTTTGAGTGAATGAGGGAGAGAGAGAGAGAGAGAGAGAAAATGAGAATGTGTATGAGAGAGCCCCCAACTCCCTGATCCGCTGTCCATGGAGTCCCATTTGTTTTTGTCTTTGTTGCACTTATATAGTGATATGCATACAGGGTCTGTACTCTGCCACTGAGCCCAAGACAGTCTAATGTAAGTGCCTAGAAGGAATGTGTCACTAGCACCTCTGTCCTGGCCACACACACCCAGGCTGTGTATGCCTTACTTCCATTGCAACGAGTTGGTAGCCAACAGGGAGTCAGGGTAAGTGTCCTGGAATGGTCTTACTGGGAATTCCCAGATCAAGATTCTGTTCCTGCCATGGTTACCAGGTAAAGAGGTCATCTTTGATTTTGGCCATACTCCCAGGGAGGGAGAAACAGTAGGGAGAAGATGACCAGAGGGCTCTGAACTCCAACTTCATCAGGAGCCAGAGAGAAGAGGAAAAAGGAAGGGACATTTGGATGTAGTAACAGGTGTATGTGTGACTTGGAGAGGAAGAGAAGATGGGACCATAGGAAAAAAAAGGGGCAGATATACACAAATATAGACAGAGAGTTGTAGAAATAGTAGTTAACCCGGGAGTTGGGCTGTAGCGCAGCGGGTTAAGCGCAGGTGGCGCAAAGCACAAGGACCGGCATAAGGATCCCGGTTCGAACCCCGGCTCCCCACCTGCAGGGGAGTCGCTTCACAGGCAGTGAAGCAGGTCTGCAGGTGTCTATCTTTCTCTCCCCCTCTCTGTCTTCCCCTCCTCTCTCCATTTCTCTCTGTCCTATCCAACAACGACAACAACAATAATAACTACAACAATAAAACAACAAGGGCAACAAAAGGGAATAAAAAAAACTTATTTATAAAATAAAAGATATCGACAAGACCATAGGATAAAAGGGGTACAATTCCACACAGTTCCCTCCACCAGAGTTCCATATCCCATCCCCTCCATTGGAAGCTTTCTTATTCTTTATCCCTGGGAGTATGGACCTGGGGTCATTATGGGGTGCAGAAGGTAGAAGGTCTGGCTTTTGTAATTGCTTCTCTGTTGAACATGGGCATTGGCAGGTTGATCCATACTCTGAGCCTGTTTCTACCTTTGCCTAGTGGGGCAGGGCTCCAGAGAGGTGGGGTTTCATGGTACACTGGTGAGGTTGTCTGCCTGTGGAAGTTAAGTTGACATCATGCTAGCATCTGCAACATGAGGTCTGATAAGCGTTCAGGCAAAAACTAGTAAAGTCATGGGGCCCTTAGAATATAACTAAAATAGACCTACTAGATTTTTCCAAAATGGAGACCCCAAATCTCATCTATTATATTCTCACCTTATGTTAAATTCTCTACTGATATATGATTCTGGGGTTTCTTGTCTACCTGTCTTCCTCCCTTCCTCCCTCCCTCCCTTTTTTCCTTCTTTCCTTCCTTCCTTCTTTCCTTCCTTCCTTCTTTCCTTCCTTCCTTCCTTCCTTCCTTCCTTCCTTCCTTCCTTCCTTCCTTCCTTCCTTCCTTCCTTCCTTCTTTATTGGCTCGAGATAGAGAGAAATTGAGTGGGAAGGGGGAACTCATGAAGCTTTCCCTCTGCTGTTGGGTACTGGGGACTTGAACCAGCATCTTTGCACATTGTATCATGTGTGCTCTACCAGGTGAGCCACTCCCAGACTCCCATGTTTCTGCTTTGAATTTAGGAGTTCTTCCTCTCTTGCTTTCTTGTCACCACTGGCCTCCTCCCCCCTCCCCCGCCTTTGCTGCTCCACTCTGCATTTCTTACTGTAGAGACTTAATGACAGCCTGAGGCCCCTGAAGCAGACATGCTGGTGTGATTGGCTGGTCAGTGGTCTCAGCCAAGGAGCATTGGCAAACTCACATCCCTAGGCTCTCAGTTTGCAGTTCTTTTTACTGAATCAATACTCCTATCTCTTCCCTCCTATGAACAAGAGGACATTTTCTTTTGTCTCTTCTCAAAAGCATAGCTGACCAGAGTTCCCTCACTTCCAAGAAGATGGTCATTAGGGCCTTCCTGGGTTTGTGTCAGAGAGTGGCTGCAGTTGCAGAGATAAAGGCAGTGAAACAAAATGCTACCAAGGCTTCCTCTAAGCTCCCTGTAAACGGATTTACATGTAGGCAGCCAAGGGCTGACTGCACAGTAATTACAGGGAATTTAAGTTAAGTCTTAGAAAGATTGGTCACTGGCCATTAGTGGTTCCATTGGCTTAGTAAACTCAACATACTTATAATTAGTATATGCCAGCTACAAGTAACCTCTTGTTAAGATGCAAATTATTAAAACATCTATTACCAAATGCAAAAAGTTAAAAAAGAAAGCATTAGGGATTCTAGGCACAAGAATGTGTGGTGAACTTGATGCCAATTATGTGCTTCACTGAATTAAAATGAATTGGTGTTATTAATAAAGACTCGAATGATCTACCCAGCCAGCTCAACCTCTCACCACCTCGCATTTCATTAGAAACAAACTTTTCAATTAAGATCTGTCACCCCACACTTACCAAATTGCATTTTCCAGACTTTATGGTTTAGTCACCAAAGCTTAAGGAACAAGGTGGGGTTTTGGGGTGCATATTGGGGTGATAAGTCATGCCCAATTTGCTGTGACAGCTTGCCACTCTCTAGTATAATATTTTAACTTCTTGCAGAGAAATGTGGCCCTTTGTCTCAGTCCCTGGCATTGAATAATTTATTTAATAAAAATGGTGCAATTTAAAAGAAAAGCGAATGAAGATGTTTACACTGGGTGGCAGCTCTCTGAAATAATATTTGCAGTTAAAATTGAAATGAACTTGTCATTAACTCTTCTGGTCAGAAAGGAAGGAATAGATAGGAATAAAAATGTGTAAAGACGCATTATTATTTTCAACTTAGTTTATCCTGTGGAGTACTTAGCCATGCAAATGAGAAATAATTCAATCTGAAATTTTTTCTAGAAGCTACAATGATTCTTATGTTCAATATAGTCTTTATTTTCATATATCAGTAAATCTAACTTAAAAGCAAGATTAAAACATTTTTTTCTTATTTGTTTTAAATATTTATTTATTTATTTATTCATTCCCTTTTGTTGCCCTTGCTGTTTTATTATTGTAGTTATTATTGTTGTTGTTATTGATGTTGTTGTTGGTGGATAGGACAGAGAGAAATGGAGAGAGGAGGGGAAGACAGAGAAGAGGAGAGAAAGATAGACACCTGCAGACCTGCTTCACCGCCTGTGAAGCGACTCCCCTGCAGGTGGGGAGCTGGGGGCTCCAACTGGGATCCTTAGGCCGGTCCTTGTGCTTTGCGCCACCTGCATTTAACCTGCTGCACTACCACCCGACTCCCCAATTTAAAGCATTTTTGAAAAGAATTATGAGTAATGTATTTACTTTGATTTGGTGATCTTTTTAACATGGCACATTATTACTGTTATTATTATTATTATTATTTGCCGCCATGGTTATCACCAGGGATCAGTGCTGCCATGATTTCACTCATCCCTGGTGGAATTTTTTCAATATAGAATGATATATACATATATATGCATATATATCTGTATATCATATATATATATATAGAGAGAGAGAGAGAGGAAGAGAGAGAAAGTGGAGAAGGGAGACATCTAAAGCACTGGTCTACCTCCTGTGAAGCTTTCCCCTTGCAAATGGGGGGTTGAGGACTTGAACCCCAGTCTTCATGTGTATGTTCAACTGGTGAATCATTGCTCAGTTCCCAGTTTTAATTAATTTTTCTGTAGTACAAGGAATGAACCCAGGACCTTATGTATGCCTCTGTGGATCAATTTTGATTCTGAGAGAAAGAGAGAGAGACCCACCCAAACTCCACCTCACCATCTATGGAACGTTCCTCCAAGGGTTGTCCTTGGTGCTCCCTCTTATATGGTATCAGGGATCAAACCCAGGATATACCACATCTGATAAGGCACATAGTTTTTCTCATTGAGTGATATAAAGGTCTTTCTCCACCTTCTTCATGGGCCCATAAAGGTCTTTCTCCTCCTCCTCCTCTTCCTCCTTCTTTAATCTTGACCTTACCAGGGGATTCTGAATTATTCCTCCTCCCCTCCCCTCCCCTCCATTCTTCTTCTTCTCCTTCTTCTTCTTCTTCTTCTTCTTCTTCTTCTTCTTCTTCTTCTTCTTCTTCTTCTTCTTCTTCTTCTTCTTCTTCTTCTTCTTCTTCTTCTTCTTCTTCTCCTTCTCCCTCCTCCTCCTCCTCCTCCTCCTCCTCCTCCTCCTCCTCCTTCTTCTTCTTCTTCTTCTTCTTTTTCTCTTCCTCCTCCTCCTTCCTTTGATTCTTTAATCTTGACCTTACCAGGGGACTGTGAATTATAAAGATAATGTGACAGTAGAACAGGCTGCTTTCTGTTTATGTAACTACCTGTCTCTCCTGGGCCAGATTCAGCTGGACAAGATTTGAGCGGTAGTTTTTTTTTTTTTTTTTTTGTATCACTTCCCTTTAAATTATATGTGCCTTTCACTGCACTACTGTGTTTTCAGTAAGATTTCTGTCTCTGTTAAGTGAGAACTGGTGTGTTTCCTGTTTCAGGGTAGCACCCTTGTTTGTTTTGCTTGCTGCTGAGCACCTATTGCTGTGAGCAGTGCCTGGTGCTCAGTGCCACATAACCCTCCCCTCTTATGTAGGTCCCCTTCCTTACCCACCACCCCTCTGCCTGCATCCTCTGCTACCTCTCATCTATGATCTCCAGGGCATCTCACACCCCTGCCTGAATCTGCTTCTGACTTAGCCTGCTTCCCTGCTCTTCTATGTCTAGCCAGACCCTCTCAGTGTCCTGCATGGAGATCCATTTGTCCATACTGATCTCAACTTTTTTACCCTTAAATTTCAAATATGGCTCCCCCCATCTAATTTTATTTAGGAGAGTGAAAAGAAGAAAATGACTGTATGTAGAATATTGACATCCAATGGGCTCCTTGAAATAGCTGACCTTGGAGAAAGGCACAGAGATAATTAGCAAAAGAGAATTGACAGAAACCCTCTGCTTCCACGATAGCACCAGGGTCACACTCAAAAGAAGGGCAGCAGAAACTGAACAGACAAGCTGATCAAAGACTAAAGCTTGCCAAGAGACCTGGGCTTTTAAAGAAAACCACTGGGGTGCCTATTTCTCATTCAGTAGTGCTGGGCTAGCTTCGTGGGTGGGAGACAGACGACCAGGGACTCATGGCTGAGCTGGACCGCAGTATCTCTTTATTCATGTGGAATGCAGCGCAATCTAAGCCATCTCTAATCACAATCCTGTCCTTATATATACTCGCCAAGTAAGGTGGAAACAGGATGTGACGTAAGAGGGTGGAGCAAAAAGACAGTAATGGAAATCAGGGTGTCTACGAGAGGGGGCAGAGCAAAAAGACATTGTGAACCAGTGGGGATCAAACTAATGCCCTGCAGGCAGGGTGGTGCTTAGTTAACAGTGGTTATGTAAATAGAATACAGTGTTAAGCAGGGGGGGGATTAAACCAATGAAACAGAAGGAGTCTTAGAAGCATACCAACACTATAGTCCTTCTGCAGCACCTATTGAGTAGCTACTAGGCCACCTACACTTCTGTAGGCTCCTGCTTCGACAGAGAGACAAGACAGAGAGACAAGACAGGGCCTTGTGATCTGCTTGCAGACTAGTGGGATGGATGTCAGGGAAACACACTGCTTCTAGGAGAAAAAAAATGATGAGTTTTATTTTGGATTTATTGTGTTTGAGGCACCCATAGTCAATCCAGATGAGATGCCAGTAGGGGTTGAATTCCCTACTATAAGCTGTTCAGGATGACACTGCACAGACATCTGTGAGTGACCTTGCAGGAGGGATGGACCTTTGGTCCAGATGAGCTCATGGAGCACATGACTGATCCTGTATTTATTCTCACAATTCCTCTCTGTGAGCTGATGGAAGAGGATGGATGATTCTGTAAGTATCTGAGCCCTTGGCTACAATGCCCTCCTCTCAGAAGCAAAACACACAAAGGAGATGTCTCCTTTCTGTAGTCAAGGTGATGGAGGCAATTAAAATGTTCCTTGGCTTATTTCCTGCCTTTCTAGACCGCTTTGCAGATTGACATCTGAAATGGCCTCCAACCTGGCAGCCCTGTTGTAATTATTTGAAATGAAAGGGGGGGGGGGATGTTGTACCTCTTAGGAGAAGAGCACACACAACTCGTTCAAATAAGCTATTGAGGGAAAAACAGGTTCACCACTCCAATCAATTTAAAACAATAACTATTTCCCTTGTTACCGAAATACAAAACCATCACAGAAAACTCAGGCAATGCAGTTAAGGAAAACAATGTAATGAAACTCTACCATCCTGACATAAAGACAGCTAACAACTTTTTGATTTTCTGATTTCTCAGAGCTAGGTGGTGTATGTTACCAGGAGTGAGGACCAGGAATCGAGCTCCCCAGTCCTTACCTGCAGAGGGGAGACTTCAGTAGTGGTGAAGCAGTGTGACAGGTGTTCCTTCCCTTCTTTCTGCCTCTCATCCTCTATTGAAAAAGAAAAAGGAAATGAAAGAGGCCACCAAGAGTGGCAGCCAGCCTAAGCCACAATCCTGGTCATAAGGAAATGTCCCCCATGAACATATTGGTATTTATTTCCTGCTGTGTTCATACCATGCTTATATTCTATAATATGTTTTTTTTCCATTTAATACTCAGCATGTTCTGTTTAACCAGTTTGTATGTACAAAATAGGTTCCCATTATTTTTTTTAATTTAAAAGACCTTTAAAACTCATTTTCATTATGATAAGACAAAGAGAAATTGAGAAGGGAGTAGGAGGGAGAGAGATACAGAGAGACACTTGCAGCACTACTTCACTTCTACTGGAAGCTTCTCCCTGGCATGTGGGGACCAGGGGCTTGAACCTGACTCCTTTTACATGGTTATGTGTGCACTTAACCAAGTGTGTCACCACCCAGTTCCCACACTACTTTTATTACTTAAGTCAAATTAACTTATGATTACTTTTAAAGATTATTTTATTTATTACTTATTGGGTAGAGACAGAAGGACATTTAGAGGGCCTAAGGGAATTGAGAGGGAGAGAAAGAGACATCTGTAGCAATGCTTCAGCACTTGTGAAGCTTCCCCCATGAAGGTGGAGACTGGAGGCTTGAACCTGGGTCCTTCCTCATTGGAACATGTGTGCTCAATTAGGTAGACCACTACCTGGCCCTCAACTTGTGACTCTAAATACATAGGAATGTTTCTCCCTATCATTTGTGTCTATTTTGCCATTCTGTAATTCTATCTGCCTGCCTGCCTGTCTGTCTATCTATCAATCTATCATCTTTAAAGTTTTAGTTCACACAGTATGTCTAAAATACTCAAGAATATTTCATTTAATCCCAGGACTTATCTACCCATGGAGGAAGCACTAGAAAATCTGAATACTTTACAGAATAGTCCTATGTTCTCAACCGCTGTTGTTCCTCCCACAGGATGTTGTAGCTGATAGCTACCAAAAGATCTGTGGTGATTTATAGACACACATCCTATTGACAATTGTGGTCCAGCAGTCTGGGGTGATCACTGACCACTGGGAAAATTCTCTGTAGACAGATGCACGTGTGAGCTCTGGAATAGTTTCTCAGGATACTGTTGAAGGGGAAAGTAGAAAGCATTTTTCTGTGTTATTACATTCAGTTGTGGACTCCCTCCTACCCCAACACACACTTGCAGATTGGTATTTTTAGAAACAGACATAAGCTGGAACTTGGGATGTATGATACTTATTGGAGACAAACATGCCAAATATGACATGTCATCTATGAAACCAGTGGGGAGAAACTTTTCCTCTGGTGCTTCTCTGCAGTGAGGATCAGGGGCTTACAAATCAGGAAGCTTGAAGTAGGTGAGAGCAAGTTTCTTTGGAATGCTTGTCTGAAACTGCCATAAATTTTTAGAAACATCCATTTGGAAAGCACATCAGACATATCTTTTCTCCAGCAAGTTGTCACATTTCATCACCAGAGCTAGCGTTTCTATTCTTGGCTTTGTTTCCGCTAGCAGCTGTATTCTTGCAGAAGAGAGGCCTCGGGGCTCTTGGCAGAGGGTGACACCTCAGCCTCAGGTGAGACGTCTTTACCAGAAGCCTGAAACCACCAATCAAGTCTTTTGTTTGCTTGTCTGTTTAAATAAGATCATACATTGTTCTCCCAAATGGTTTGCCTGTTCCCCCATCCCTCCTTTCACACCTGCTCCAGCAGAACTAACAAAGTGTGACATAGATGGCTTCAGTCTAGTCTCATATGGATACTCACCCTTTATACCATAGCTGACTCACCGAGAAACCTAACGTGTCTAGACATTGTGGTTGTCCAGATGTCATTGGCTAAAATGGCTTAAATTTATGCTTTCTAGGGATTTGATGTTGTTTAGGCTCTAGAATTATCTTCTTCTTCTAGCGTTTGCCCTTCTTCCGTAGCCAGTCAACAGTGTCAGGTTGAGCCTGATGTAAAGTTTCGAGACCTCCTTTGAGTCTGGAGAGGTGGCAGTCATTGACTATGTGGGTTATAGTCTGTCTGTAGCCGCAGGGGCAGTTCGGGTCATCTCTGGCTCCCCAGTGATGGAACATAGCGGCGCACCAGCCATGGCCTTTTCGATAGCGATTGAGGAGGGCCCAATCATAACGTGCTAGGTCAAAGCCGGGTTGACGCTTGCAGGGGTCTGTGATGAGGTGTTTGTTCTTGACCTCAGCTGACTGCCAACTCTGTTTCCAAGAGTCTGGAACAGAGAAGTTCAGTGTAGGCGTAGGGGACCAGATTGGGTGACGAGATGTCAAGCGTTAGACAGGGTGGGCGAAGATATCCGCATATATTGGCAGGTCCGGTCGAGCGTAGACGTGGGAAATGAACTTAGATGATGCCGCATCCCGATGAATATCTGGCTGGGCGATGTTGCGAAGAACTGGCAGCCATGGAACTGGGATGGAACGGATGGTTCCAGAAATTATCCTCATGGAGGAATATAATTTGGAATCGACCAAGTGGACATGGGGGCTATGGAACCATACTGGGGCACAGTATTCTGCAGTGGAATAGCATAACGCCAGAGATGATGATCGTAGTGTGGAAGCACTCGCGCCCCATGAGGAGCTGGCCAGTCTTGCAATGATGTTATTCTTCGCGCCCACCTTTGCTGCAGTTTTTATGAGATGTTCGTGAAATGACAGAGTGCGATCGAGAGTAATGCCAAGGTAGACTGGCTGGGCTTCATGCTGGATTCTCGTATCGCCAAGCTGCACATTAAGCTCACGCGAGGCCGAGGCATGGTGTAGATGGAAAACAGATGATACCGTTTTTGCAGTGCTAGGGATTAGTCGCCATTTTTTACAGTAATAAGATATCAGAGACATGTCTTTCATGAGTGTTTCCTCGAGGATGTCGAACTTGGATGCCTGAGTTGCACAGCAGATGTCATCGGCGTAGATGAACTTCCTTGAAGAAGTTTCTGGGAGGTCATTGATGTAAATATTAAATAGCGTAGGAGCCAGAACAGAGCCCTGGGGGAGGCCACTTGAGACAAGTCTCCATCTGCTAGACTTGTCACCCAGATGCACCCGGAATCTTCTGTTTTGGAGAAGAAACGATATAGTGTTGGCCACCCATGGAGGCAGGCATCTTGAGATCTTAACTAGGAGACCACGGTGCCAGACAGTGTCATAGGCTGCTGCTGTGAGAACAACAAAGACAGCACCCGTCTTTAAATTCTTCTGGAATCCATTTTCAATGTAAGTTGAGAGGGCCAGGGCTTGTTCGCAGGTAGATCTTCCTGGGCGGAAACCAGCTTGGGCAGGTGATAGGAATTTCTCTGTAAGAGGAGAAATACGTGACAGAAGCAGCCTCTCGAGGTTGTAACACACGGAGAGGAGAGAAACTGGTCTATAGCTGGCGGCCAGTGTTGGGTCTTTCTTTGGTTTCAAAACCGCTATTATCTTCGCACGACGCCAAGCTTTGGGCACAGACTCAGATTCCAAGATGTGGGACAGGAATGAAGCGAGCCACTTCTTTGCCACAGGACCCAGGTTAAGAATGAGTTCTGGGGTGATGTTATCATAGCCAGCAGCTGTTCCTGGTTTAACCCTCTTCAAAGCGTCTTCCAGTTCAGACAGTGTAAAGGGAGAGAGTTTTGGAGATGGACAAGATAACCGGAAGTGGGATGACCACTCATGGGAAATTTCTCTTTTCCAGACTGGGTCGATCTTAGCACGTCCAACTTGAGTTAGGTGACTGGCCACTGAGTTTGGAGATACGGGAGGATGGGAGATGGGAGGGGGTTAGCTACCGGCACCCAGTCTGTGAAGAAGCTTCCAGGCCTTCCTACTTGAGTGGGTGAAGTTCAGACTTTCCGTGAGTTGTTGCCAGAGGGCTTGGCGTGCTGCATCCAGGGAGGCAATGAGATGGTCAGCCACATCTGGGTCGCCTGACTCATCATACTGCTTTAGTAGTTGCTCGCATTCAGCATCAAGACAAGGTGTATAGTTAGCATGTCTCCCACGAGGAATGGCTTGGGAAGCTGCTTTGAAGATGGCTTGGCAGAAGTGCCTGTAGGAATCTTCAGAGGGGATAGAGTTAATTGGAATTGCAGGAATAGATTTGTTGGTAAGATCACTGAACAGATGCCAGTTTGCTTTCCGAAAGTTCCATCTTAGTTTCTCCAAGCACAGAATCAGTGGGAGCTGGAGACCAATGTGGATGATAGCTGGGCAGTGATGACTGTGCGGGAAGATCTTGAGAACTTGTCTCGTAGTGGGAAAGGCTTGGCCGTTGACTAATCCAGCACAGGTAGGGTGACGAGTCTTTATTCCATCTAGCACTGTGAAAAGAGCCTGGCTGTTTGGGATCGTATAATAGGGAGAGGTCATTCGCTGAAGCCCAGTCGGCTAAGATAGAGCCGTCAGCACGAGTGGAGGAATATCCCCAGTCTTGGTGATGACTATTAAAGTCCTCAACGTAAACGGCTGGGTGATTCGGGCTAGGCAGGACCTCATTATCCCATGAGGCACTGGGAGGCTTATATACATTGACGAGCTGAATAGTTCCAATAGTAATGGAGTCGTAGAAGGTCGAAGAGGCCGTGTGGTAAACGTCCGCAAGACACGATTTGGCGTAGATGGCTCGGCCGTGTTTAGGATGGAGATTATAGCATATTAAATCGAATCCACTGATGGTGAATCAAGCAGCTTCATCGACTGCTATATGTGTTTCTTGTAGGCAGATAACATCTGCCTGATGCTGTATCGCCAATTGACCAATAAGAATGCGTTTGGCAAAGGACAGCCCCTCAACATTAAGTTGGAGGACTCGAAGAGCAGGACCAACAGCTTGAAAGCTGTCAGGAGCTGCTTGTTGCTGGCTTTGAAAGTGACATTGTGGTTGTCCAGATGTCATTGGCTAAAATGGCTTAAATTTATGCTTTCTAGGGATTTGATGTTGTTTAGGCTCTAGAATCATCATAGAAAAGGAACAACAAAAGGGGGAAGAAAAAAAGAAGCTAAGGCAAGAAAGACAAAAACAATCCCTCCTCCAGACAAAACAAAACAAAAATTAAAGCACTGGGAGAAGAACTCCAAATACAAACTTTCTAAGCTTAAAGTGACTGCTTTGAGGGATTGGGTGGTGGCACACTTGGTTGAGTGTATTTGTTACAGTGTGCAAGGACCCAGGTTCAAGCCTCTGATCCCACCTGTAGAAGGAAAGCTTTGCTAGTGGTGGAGCAGGGCTTCGGTGTCTCTCTGTCTCTCTCTCCCTCCCTATCTCCCCCTTACGTCTCAATTACTGGCTGTCTCTATCCAATAAATAAAGATAGAAAAATGCTTAAGAAAAGTGCCTCATTTGAAATCAGCATTTGTCACCACCTTAAGGCATGAAGTCATATAACTTAGGAAATTCATTATTTTATACCTTTATATCTTTCTCATCCACCTCCAGCCAATTGTTAAAGCACTGAGCATCATCTAGTGTATCCAAACCTGTATTGGGCATTTCCATGAGATTGCCAAGCTTATTAATCAGTTAGAGAATTTATGATGCCTTCTTTAGGCCCTTCTACCAGGATCCCAAGCTTCTTAGACCTAAGTCTAATCACAGAGTGCTATTAGCACTTTCACTTTGAGTTATATAGTGTTGCCCCTTGCTTATGGATACATATACACCTGCCCTCCATACCCTAGGCCCTAGCCTGTATCTACTATCTGTAACTTTGTTAGATAATGAATCATCTGAAATGGAACTATGTAGTCCTATGTGTTAGCAAAGATCTCACTAGATTAGAGGAGTTAGGAGGTTGATGTCTCAGGCTTGGTGCCTCTGATGACAATCTGCAGTAACAAGTCAGTAGCAGCATTAACGTGGCATGGTGGCACTGGTAATGTTGATTTAGTTGAGGTCAACAGAGATGGTATGGCAGTGAGGAATCAGAAGAAACCTCAAGTAATATGGGCATAGTCCTAAAGGTTCCAGGACTAGGAGAAATATGGATCTTAAAGAGAATGAGATGGCTACCTTGTAGTCTTAGAGTTTAAAATAGTAATACAAACATCCCATTCTTTTTTTTCCCCTTTTTTTATTGGGGGATTAATGTTTCACATTTGACAGTAAATACAATAGTTTGTACATGCACAACACCTCCCAGCTGTCCATACAACAATACCTCCCCCCACTAGGTCCTCTGTCATCCTTTTTCAGGACCTACACACACACACACACACACACACACACACACACACACACACACACTCAAACATCCCACTCTTTTTTTGTTTTTATTATCTTTATTTATTAGATAGAGACAGTCAGAAATCGAGAGGGTAGGGGAGATAGAGAGGGAGAGAGAGAGAGAGAGAGAGACACCTGCAGCCCTGCTTCACCACTTGCAAAGCTTTCCATCTGCAGGTGGGGACCAGGGACTCAAACCCGGGTCCTTGAGCACTGTAACGTGTGCTCAACCAGGTGCACCACTACCCAGTTCCCCTCTTCCCATTCTTTATGAAATAAACAGAGGGCTGATTTTTAGAACTGGAAGAATACTTTTTTAAAAAAATTTTGTTTATCAGAGCACTGCTCAGCTATAGCTCATGATGGTGTGAGGGATTGAACCTGGAACTTCAGAGCCTAAGGCATGAGAGTCTCTTTGCATAACCATTATGCTATCTATCCCCCTTTTATAGCATTGCTTCATGCATGGTCATCACAATGCGAGGAGCTATGAAGTTTCTTTCTGCTCAGAGAATGAAGGCTCTCTTAGGAAGGTGGATAGGGGCTTCCAGCTTCAGCATTCTGGTTGAACGTAGCATGTTTAGAAGGAATTGACTGCAGGGGCTGACACCTGATGGGTTTAGTATGTGTGCAATGAATGAGTGTGTGAGTGAATATATAACTTCCTGATAGTCTGTAATAGCACCTAGTGACCACCCTCTTGGGGTGGGCTCAGTCAGTAACCCCCCAGGTACAAGGATTTTATCTGGAGGTCAAGAAGTTAGGAAGTAGCAAGCAGACACAAAGTGGTTTTCTCTGAAATCAGTTTTTTTTTTATTTAAATCTGTCACCGTCACTAACTTTCTCACTTTAAATGGAACTGACACTACGACCGCATAATTGGTGGTAATTGCAGGCCTGCTGTCAGATTTAATAAGCCACTCACATGGCAAATCCTCAGAAGATCTAGTTAGTTCTTCTCTCTCACAAGATAGAACTTTTGCGTCTGTTAGCCCCTGATTACTGTTACTTGTATTTGTCTTCAATATAATATTTCGTGCTTTCTAATAAAAGAGCTGTCATTTCTAATAAAGAATGAAAAAAGAATCACCCAGGGAAATAACACAATTGATGCATATCATAGTCCGAAACATACCGAAGAAATGCCCATCTTCAAAAACTTGCAATCGAATCTTGATTCCAAGTTGGGCCTTGTATAGGGCTTGTGATTCACTATGTGAAGTGGGAATATTTCTTTTATTTTTTTATTTATAAAAAGAAAACAGTGACAAAACCACGGGATCAGGGGGGTACAACTCCACACAGTTCCCACCATCAGAATTCTGTATTCCATTCCCTCCCCTGATAGCTTTCCTATTCTTTATCCCCCTGGGTGTATAGACTCAGGGTCATTATGGGGTGCATAAGGTGGAAGGTCTGGTTTCTGTAATTGCTTCCCTGTTGAACACGGGCATTGACAGGTCAATCCATACTCCCAGCCTGTCTCTCTCTTTCCCTAGTGCAGTGAGGCTCTGGGGAATTGGGACTACAGGACACATTGGTGGGGTCGTCTGCCCAGGGAATTCTGGTTGGCATCATCTTAGCATCTGGAACCTGGTGGCTGAAAAGAGAGTTAACATATAAAGCCAAACAAATTGTTGATGAATCATGAACCTAAAGGCTGGAATAGTGCAGATGAAGAGTTTGCGGGTCTCCATTTTGTAGATAATTAGTAGGTCTATTTTGGTTATATTCCAAAGAGCCCATGACTATACTAGTTTTTTTCCCCCCTGAGCCTGAAATCTGATATGCAGGTGGATCCAAATTATTGTCTGGGGAGATGATGTCATGGCTGGAAAAAGGACCAGGAATCTGGATCAGGGAAGAGAGTAGCTTCCATATATGGGTAAGGTATATAAACATTGTTGACTGCAAACCCCATTGATTTGATGTGACCTGGGGCCCATATTCAGCTTAGGAGCCTGTGTGACCTCTGCATTCCTGTAGATCTGAGCTCACATTCTGTGGTCATGAGTAGGAACATTCCAAGCTGCCCCAACATCAGGACTCATCTTCCTCGGGTGGAGCATAGAGTATGTTGTCCATCCTCCATTCAGAGGATGGAACATTCTCTACTGTTGTTGGTCAAAATTGAGGACAAGGTTCTATGGGGGTCCACAAAGGGGTCTGTTTTGTTGTTCCTGATAGAGATGGCCAGTAACAATGGAGAGAAGGATTTCTTCAAGGTCTAGGCCCATCATATCTATTTGGGAATCTCAGGATCCCTGACTAGAGCCCCAGGTGATGGGGTGGCCTGATAGTGACTAAAGAGTCATTATGCCAGTCTCTTGCCCTTAGTCAGCTTTTGCAGTCCTTGCTTTGAAAAGGTTAGCTTTGTAGTGAGTGAGGGAAGTGTAATAGGAAGTAGGTAAGGAGGGTATCTAAGTCTCAGTAGATAGTATTTCATTATGAACTTTATACTGACTCACTGTAGACTATTGTGTACTTTTGCTTTCAGGTATATATTTTGCCCTAATTTATAGATACATGTGAACATATGTTCTATCTCATGGGACCTGGTATATATCTAGGTTTTGGGACTTTATTAGGAAGTGAACCACCTGAAATGGAATTAGAGAATCCTATGAAAAGAAAGGTCTCACCCAAGTATTGAGGCTGAAGGGTTGACAATCCATGCCTGACGTCACTGTACAGTCTTGCTTACTGCAGTGGTACTTGTTGATGAGGTTGAGATTGGCAGATGCAATATCATTTGGTATGAATTGAGAGAAGCATGCAGGAAAGTGAGTCCCTCCCTAAAGGTTCCAGGACTGGGGGAAATGTAGGCTTTATAGAGGAAGCAGGAGGTTCCTGTTGTCTTAGGGTTTAAGAAGGCAATAGATCGTTATTGCTATAATCAAATTATTTGGCAATTGGGTTAATTTTGAAATATCCCTTTGTTAGGATTTGCGGTATCTTATACAACATCACCATAATTTAAGTCCTTTGACATTATTTGTATATAGCTGTGTCACCGGTCGCTTCTGTTCCCCCGGTCTGAGCTTTTAAGAGAGTCAACATATCAAAGATTCAGCCTATGGTCTGTGCATTAAAGAGTTTGAGACTACTCTCTTCCCTGATCCAGCTTTCTGGTCCTTTTCCCAGCCATGACATCATCTCCCCAGACAATAATTAGGATCCACCTGCATATCAGATTTCAGGCTCAGGCAAACAAACAAACAAACAAACAAACAAAACCACTAGTATAGCTACAGTCCCTTTGAAATATAAGTAAAATATGCCTACTAGCTATCTACAAAATGGAAGACCCCCCAACACTTCATCTGTACTATTCCAGCCTTTAGGTCCATGATTGTTCAACAATTTGTTTGGCTTTGGATGTTAACTCTCTTTTCAGCCACCAGGTTCCAGATGATAGCACGAAGTGACCAGACTTCCCTGGACAGACAACCCCACCAATGTACCTTGGAGCTCTGCTTCCCCAGAGCCCTTCCCCACTAGGGAAAGAGAGAGACAGGCTGGGAGTATGGATCGACCTGTCAATGCCCATGTTCAGCAGGGAAGCAATTACAGAAGCCAGACCTTCAACCTTCTGCATCCCACAATGATCTTGGGTCCATACTCCCAGAGGGCTTTAGAGTACAAAAGCTATCAGGGGAGGGGTTGGTATATGGAGGTCTGGTGGTGGGAATTGTGAGAAGCTGTACCCCTCTTATCCTATGGTTTTGTCAATGTTTCCTTTTTATAAAAAAAAAAAAAAGGAAAGCTATCAGGGGAGGGGATGGGATACAGAGGTCTGGTGGTGGGAATTGTGCAAAGTTGTACCCCTCTTATCCTATGGTTTTGTCAATGTTTCCTTTTTATAAATAAAAACATTTAAAAAAAGATACAAAAAAGTTTGAGACATTAAATCAATTTTCCCCTTTAATATTAATTAAATGGTGATTTATATGACTACAAATTAATAGGAGTGTACATAAACCTCATTCCTACCACCAAAAGACTGTGTCCCATCCCATCCTCCCCCCTCCACCCCAGTGAAGCCGAACTTCTGCTCTTGCCCTTAACCCAGAGATTTTTACTTTGGTGCCCTACTCCAAATCAAGTCAAATCCTGCTTTGAGTTTACTTTTCTGTTCTTCTTTCTTAGCTTCTGTTTATGAGTGGGATCATAGATGTGTTGCCTGTTTGCTACCAAGAACCTTGGCCAGCACACCAGGAGTTGGGAAGGATCCTGGTTTTTCTATTTTGCTTTTTGTTATTTATTTTAATTTTATTAGTGACTTAGTACTGATTTACAAAATTGTAAGACAGCAGGGGTATTATTTTCTACTGTTTCCACCACCAGAGTTCTGTATCCCCATCCCCTCCACTAGAAGCTACAGTAGTTTCCCCAAGGTCATAGATATGGGTTGACTATTATTTCTCTCTCTTTTTTTTTCACTGCTCTTTGAGGGCACTTTTTCCATATTATTGGACAGGACAGAGAGACATTGAGAGAGGATGAGAAGATAGAGAGGGAGAGAGACATCTACAGACCTGCTTCACTGGTTGACCATTATTTCTATAACTATCTGTCTATATTTATATATATATTTGCCCATTTTTTTCATGGCCCCATCTTCTTTTCCTTGCCAAGTCACACCTACACCTATTACTACTTCTGAATGTCCTTTCTTTCTTTCTTTTTTTCTCTCTAGGTGCTGATGGAGTTGGAGATCAGAGCCCTCTGGCTCATTTCTCCCCCTCGGAATATGAATAAAAATTCTTTATGGGGTGCAGAAGGTGGAAGGTCTGGCTTCTGTAATTGCTTCTTTGCTGGACATGGGCATTGGCAGGTTGATCTATATCCCCAGCCTATTTCTATCTTTCCCTAGTAGGGTAGGACTTTGGAGAGGTGAAACTTCAGGACACATTGGTGAGGTCATCTATCCAGGGAAGTCAGGATGGCATCCTAGTAGCATCGGCAACTTGGTGGCTGAAAAGTGGTAAGATATAAAGCAGGAAAAATTGTTTAATAATCAGGAGTCCAAAGGTAGAAACAGAGCAGATGAAATCAGGGGTCTTCATGTGGGAAGAAGCTTGGAAATCTACTTTAGATGTGTCCCATGGGGCACATGATTTTTAGTAATTTTTGCCTGAGCCTGATGGCTAGCTTGCAGGTGGGCTAAAAGTATTGTCTGGGAAGATGGTGTCAGAATTGAGAATAGGACTAGAAAGTTGGATTAGGGCAGGGAATAGCTCCCAATCTTGAAGAAAATCTATGGATAAAATTAACTGCTTACCCCATCACCTGGTTTTTGTTTTGCAAGGCTTTGCAGTATATGTAACACAGTCCTAAGTTGCCACCTCAATTCTCCTAACCTCTCTGTGCACAGGAGAGCAGAGTGGGTCCAAGATCTCACTTCACACTGTGGGTTTTTTCCTGTAGTGTGTTAGCCAGAGGATCACAGGCAAGCTGTTTAAACCTCTCTGGGCATCAGTTTCCTCCTGTGAACTTGGAGCTAAAGATAGAACATGCTATAGTGTATGTAAATGTATTAAAGTAGTAGCCATCAATGATAAATTCTTATTAGGTTTTTTTTTTTTTCCTTTAAAAAGAAGAGAGGCTGAGGATGACATGCTTCCTTGTGGTGTAGCAATGACCTGGAGACTTGTCTTCACTTCTTGGCATAGATGTGACTAGTAGAGCTGGGGGGTCCCTCTTGGTTTCTGGCTTTGCAGAGTCTCAGGGCCTTTTATGAGTTGATACGCAGTAGTGGCTTTTGTCCTCCTCATCTATATTGTTATTCTAACGGTCAGGTGCAGATTTTGAAGATGTTCTTCTTGAGTTGGAGGGATGGAGTTCAAACTCAGATCCACTGTGGTAAATATAAGAAATGTGTGACTGGGTTCTCTTCCTAACATTTATTTACTTCTATTTTTATTGATTTAACCTTGATGTAAAAATGCTATAAAATTAGGGGAGGGCCCTGGAGGTGACCTAGTAGGTAAAACATTGGACTGTCAAGCATGAGTCCTGAGTTTGACCGCTGGCATCACATGCGCTTTTCCTCTTTCTCATAAACAAACAAACAAACAAATACTTATTCAATGTTTTGGGGGGCATATAACCTTTATATCAGTGTATGTGTAGAAGTCTCACCACATGCTTTAACAGAGTTCCAGCACCATCATACCAGAGACCCCTCTACTTTGATCCCTACATTTCCCCAACAGTCTATCTGCCTCTGAGAATATGGCCTGCTGTTTCCAATGGAAGTTGTGTTCTGTGTGTAAATCGCAAGGGGTGGGTGGGTGGGGAAGGCTAGTCAGGACTACTATATAATCTTATTGGCACTACCGTGTGGGGTTTTGATGGTGGGTGTAGAAGGGTGTGTTATGAGCACATATAAAGAAAGGAGTAGCCTAGAGCCAGGAAGCAGCAGAGAGAAGACTGGAGGTATGCAGGCACCTTTGGGGATGGAAAAGTCCCGAGAAGTTGTCACTTTTCTTTCTTTCTTTAGCCTAACACTTGCTGTAATGGCCTTGGAAGTTGCTAAAGCATGCATAACAACTTGACCCCCAACTCAGGTTTGTGAAATATCACTTATTTCACATCCTGCAATGGAGTGTTACTCTTCTCCTGAGAGCTAATCCTCAGTCATTCTGAGAATTCCCTGCCTCCAGCGAGCACATTATGGACTTATAGGTCCATGTTCTAGAGATTACTCAATGACAGATTTGGGCTGTGGGGAGGTTCTGGAAGGTTGGTCATTCATCTCTAAACGGAAACATTCTGTGTCTTTGAGTCCATAGTCTTTGCTGCTGTTAGGGTGTTGTTGCTTTCTGAGCATGCTGGAGCTCTGGGAATCTTTGCTGAATCTGTCCAGAGGGTGCCCTGTACCCAGAGCGTTCCTCTCAGGGTCCTTCCCTCTCCCTGGCTATATCATCAGGAAGTGGGCATCTGGGTTCCTGCTGACTTGGAGCTTAGTCCTTCCTTCCTGTTTCCTGCATCTGAGGATCCAATTCCAGTCTAAGAGAAGTCTTCTCCTTCCCCATTTTCCCACTCTTTTATTTCTCTGTTGAATCTCCTTAACAGGTGTATATGTGAGGGAAACCCTCACATATACACCTATACTTTCTGTCTTACTTTCTCTGGAAACTTGTGGTTTCCCCCCAGAGCTTATTTTGTTTTGTAACTGCATGTCTTTCCTGGTGCAATGAGCAGAGAGCTCTGCTTCTTGCCTGGGTAAAGGGAAGGGGAACTGTGGAGGGATTCTCTAGCCTTACTCATAAATATTTCCAAAGGATTCCCAACCACCTGAGCAAAACTGACTGAGACACCCTGTAGATTAGTGGGAGACAGCTCCATCCTGGCCAGTCAGTTCCTGGACAAGTCCATTTCTCCATTGGTGCCTCAGTTTCTTCATTCTCACATAGTGTTCCTGCCAAGCTCAATGAGGATGAATAGATTAAGAGATGTATTTTTTTTTTTTGCCTCCAGGGTTATTGCTGGGGCTCAGTGCTTGCACCATGAATCCACTGCTCCTGGAAGCCATTTTTCCCCCTTTTGTTGCCCTTGTTGTTGTAGCCTTGTTGTGGTTATTATTGTTATTGTTGATGTCATTTGTTGTTGGATAGGACAGAGAGAAATGAAGAGAGGAGGGGAAGACAGAGAGAGAGAAAGATAGACACCTGCAGACCTGCTTCACTGCCTGTGAAGCGACGCCCCTGCAGGTGGGGAGCCATGGGCTTGAACCGGGATCCTTACGCCAGCCCTTGCACTTTGTACCACGTGCGCTTAACCTGCTGTGCCGCCACCCAACCCCCGGAGATGTATGTGTTTTAATAATAGAATGATCGACTGCCATAAATATCTAGAGTTAGTAGATGGAAGGAACCTTCATGACTCAGCTGAATGCTGGAATGCTTTGTTTTGGCTGTAATATTTTGCTGTTGAATTTGTGGACAAATACAATCATTGAGGAGAGGGCCAGGGAAGTGAAGAATGAAAACAAAACCCCATACAAAAAGATAATAATGGTGTTTCTCATCTCAAAATCATCTCCAAACTGCCTGTTTTCCTCCCATCAAACAATTGATGGGCAATGAGACTGTGCTTATTTGCAGTTAAAGCTATTGTAATGTTGACAATTAGATGTACATGCAGAACAGAGTAATGGAGCAGTCCCATTTTATTACCAGTTCTAGCCATTTTCTCCACAGGGCACAGAGAGCACGTGGGAGAGAGCTCTGTGTTCTGCGTGAGTTGCATGTAAAATTTATCCTCGCTGCAGCCTGGAAGTGCTTCAGTGGGGTCAGGAGTTTGTGTTGGGCTGAGGTGGGTGTGCTGCTCACCATGAATTGCTCTGATGTTGGCTTCACCGTCCTCCTCATCTCCTTAATTCACTAAAAATTCTACTGGTGTGGAAAAGCAAGTACTTCATTGTGGCTATCAGGCTTTACAACCATTGGGCTCAAACATTTCTTCATTAATGACCTTGAGACTCCAGCCTTCCATCTTAGAGGCTCTTAATGGTCATAGTCACAGGAGTAATCAGGAAGAGGAAGCATAACAGGTTCTGTTTGTGCCCTGCCCCTACTCTTCAGCTGACCTGGGCTCATAATCTGATCCAAGCATCAGTTGCTTTCTACTCTAAGCACCTACTTCATTTTTTGCTCTGCTGGAAAACTTACTTTGGTATGACTTGGGTTGGCTTCACTTATGCAGGGCAATCTGTGTATGGGAGTTAATAGTTTCTAGAGACAATTCTTGAGCAAAGGAAGATCTCAATCAGTAGTAGAGAAGGCAGTAGGGAGGGCCCAGCCTCCCATCTGTTAGTGCATTGTTTCTCAAACTGTAGTCCTTGGACAGACCGTATCAACACTGCCTGGAAATTGGTTAGCAATACAAATTTATCAGGCCTCACCTCATGCCTACCAGATGGAAGACTGAATGGAGCCTGTCTGTGTGAACAAGCTCTCCAGGAGTTTCTTTTATATCCTCAAGATTGAGGACATTTCATCGTGCGATGAATCCAAGCTGTCCTCTACACATTTTGTCCTCTCTCCCTTCCTTTCATCCTTCCTTCTCTTTCATAGTTATTGCAGAGGCTCAGTGCCAGCACTACAAAGCCACTGCTCCTGGCGTACATTTTTCCATTTTATTAGTTAAGACAGAGAGAAATTGAGAGGGGAGAAGAAGATAGACACCTGTAGACCTGCTTCACCACTTGTGAACCCCCCCCAACAACCCCACAAATGGGGAGTCAGGGGCTTGAACCTGGATCCTTGCACAGGTCCTTGCACTTAGTACTATGTGCGCTTAACCAGGTGCATCACTGCCTGGCCCCCATTTTCTCAGTCAGTCTAGATGATCTTAAACTCAGTTGTGCACAGTGGTTACCAGACCACTAATCTACTTTTTATTGACTTTTCTCCTTTCATCTCTCCCTTCCCCCATTTCCTTATTTGTATTACCAATCCATTGGGCAAGCTCCAAGTAAATTGCTACATGAAAATTCTTTTTCTCAGGGTCTACTTTAGTACCTAACAATCCCAGGTTGAAAGCCACTCTATGCTGAAGACTGCCATGTGTTGGATACTTTACACATGTAATCTCATTTAAACTTTAAAAAAAATTCTGTAAGTTTTTAAACTTTGTTTACTTATTTTATCTGATAGAACAAAAAGAAATTGATAGGGAAGGGGGCAGGTAGAAAGGGAGAGAGACAGAGACACACCTGCAGCCCTGCTTTACCGCTTGTGAAACTTTCCCCCTGCAGGTGGGGACTGGGGGCTTGAACTAGGGCCCTTGTGCATAGTAATACATGCATTTTACCAGATGTGCCACCACACAGCCCCTTAATCTCATTTAATCTTCAGATGAGGACACTGAGATCCAGCAAAATTAGTTAATTTGTCTGAAGTCGCTGGTTGTAAGTGCTAGGATCAACTTGTATTTAGTTATTTTTTTATATTTTATTTCTTTTTTTTACTGCCTTTGTTGTTGTTATTGTAGTGATTATTGTTGTTGTTATTGATGTTGCTGTTGTTGGATAGGACAGAGAGAAATGGAGAGAGGAGGGGAAGACAGAGAGGGGGAGAGAAAGATAGACACCTGCAGACCTGCTTCACCACCTGTGAAGCGACACCTCTGCAGATGGGGAGCTGGGGGCTCGAACCCGGATCCTTATTCCAGTCCTTGCACTTTGCGCCACATGTGCTTAACCCGCTGCACTACCGTCCGACTCCCATTTTTAGTTATTTCTATAATTATTTTATTTGGTTTTAAGCTCACCTTGGCTTATAAGATTATAAATGTTATAGAAATGCAGTTTTACATGTCTTCAGGATGTAACTACACCAGACCTGCTAAGGAAGTACCAACATATCTCCACCAAAGTCCACTGCACCCTTCTGCCCCTTGCTTGCAAGCTGCTCCTTCCTCACTGCCTTTGGCAGCCTTGGCTCTGAGGTCCCGAGTCCAAAGGTTTGTCTTCATAAGGTTTTTCTTCATTTGATTCCCCCCCTTTGTTTTGTCTATTTATTTTTAATTTACTACATATGGGTGGGCTCTTTCAGTATTTTCCATCTATATAAGAAGCCCCTTTAGTGATTTTTGTAGGACTAGTTTAGTGGTGATGAATTATTTTAATTGTTGTTTGTCTGGAAAGCTCTTCATGGTTGGGGGTAGATAGCATAATGGTTATGCAAACAGACTCTCATGCCTGAGGCTCTGAAGTCCCAGGTTCATTCCCCTGTACTACCACACTACGATCATCCTCTCTGGCATTATGCTATTCCACTGCAGAATACTGTGCCCCAGTATGGTTCCGTAGCCCCCATGTCCACTTGGTCGATTCCATATTATATTCCTCCATGAGGATAATTTCTGGAACGATCCGTTCCACCCCGGTTCCATGGCTGCCAGTTCTTAGCAACATCGCCCCACCAGATATTCATCGGGATGCGGCATCATCTAAGTTCATTTCCCACATCTATGCTCGACCGGACCTGCCAATATACGCAGATATCTTTGCCCACCCTGTCCAACGTTTGATGTCTCGTCACCCAATCTGGGCCCCTACGCCTACACTGAATTTCTCTGTTCCAGACTCTTGGAAACAGAGTTGGCAGTCAGCTGAGGTCAAGAACAAACACCTCATCACAGACCCCTGCAAGCATCAACCCGGCTTTGACCTAGCACGTTATGATTGGGCCCTCCTCAATCACTATCGAACAGACCATGGCCGGTGCACCGCTATGTTCCATCGCTGGGGAGCCAGAGACGACCCGAACTGCCCCTGCGGCTCCAGACAGACTATGACCCACATAGTCAACGACTGCCACCTCTTCAGATTCAAAGGAGGTCTCGAAACTTTACATCAGGCTCAACCTGACGCTGTTGACTGGCTACGGAAGAAGGGTAAACGCTAGAAGAAGAAGAACCATAAACCAAAACTGAGCAATGCTCTGGTAAAAAAAAAAAAAAAAAAGAAAGCTGTTCACTAATCCCTTTACATATGAGTGACAACTTAACTAAATAGAGTAGTCTTGGTTGGGCAGAGAATTTTCTTGTTCAATTCTTTGAATATATCCTGTTCATTAGTGTTTGTGTTGAGAAATCCACAGATAGTCTTATGAGAATTCTCTTATAGGGAACACTTTGACTTTTCTCCTACTGCATTTAAAGTTATCTTCACCTCCAGTCTTTACCATTTATAATTATGTGTCTTAGTGTACTTCTGTTTGGGTTTATTGTGTTTGGAACTCTTAGGGTTTCCTGCATCTGATTGCCTAGCTCCTTTCTCCATTTGGGGAAATTCTCAACTACTGTTGGGTTGTTGGAAAAGTCATGAGATATTTTTTGCTTTTCCTTTCTTTCTTTCTTTCTTTCTTTCTTTCTTTCTTTCTTTCTTTCTTTTTTGCCTCCAGGGTTATTGCTGGGTCAGTGCCTGCACTACAAATCCACTGCTCCTAGAGGTTAATTTTTCCCTTTTGTTGCCCTTGTTGTTTATCATTTGTTGTTATTGTTATTGTTGTTATTGCTGTCATTGTTGTTGGATAGGACAGGGAGAAATGGAGAGAGGAGGAGAAGACAGAGAGGGGGAAAGAAAGATACACACCTGCAGACCTGCTTCACCGCTTGTGAAGCAACTTCCCCTGCAGGTGGGGAGCCGGGGGCTCGAACCGGGATCCTTACACCTGCCCTTGCACTTTAGGCTTCACACTTACTTCACTGTGCTGCAGCCTGGCCCCCTTTTTCTATGCAAAAATGCATCATGACTTTTCTGACAATCCAATATGTCTTTTTTATTTTTATAAGTCATGACACAGTCAGGTACCATTATTTTTTAATTTAATTAATTGATTTGATAAGGACAGAGAGAAATCAAGAGGGAAGAGGAAGAGAGAGGGCGGAGAAAGAGAGACACTTGCAGCCCTGCTTCACTGCTTGCAAAGCTTTCCCTACCGAAGATGGGGACCTGAGACTTGAACCTGGGTCTTTGTGCATTATAATGTGTGCTCGACCAGGTGTGCTATCATCTGGTACCTCCACCCCCCATATATCTTCAAATAAGAATTATATCCTTTTTTCATTCGTCTCATTCTGGCATCCTTCTGATGTGAATGTTAATTTTCTTGATGTTGTTCCAAAGTGCTTTAACATTATTTTTCTCTACTTTTTTTTTTTCCTTTCTAGCTTTGAGTTTGCTACACTCAGCAACCCCTACATTGTTGTAGGTGGTCGTTCAGATCATACACGTGGCTAGAGTTTTAGTCTAGATAGTGACATTTCTCCACACTCTTTGGGACTGGTAGATAACAGAATCTGACAGGTTGTGAGCTGGCAATGGAGTGACCCTCCTTGAGTTCACCTGTTACTATGGGGACTGCATTTTGAAATGGTGTTCATCAGAGCTCCATCAAGCTACTGAGGTCATGGATAGGGCTACCACTACATATTATCCTGTACCCTTTTAAAGCTTTTATCTTCCCATGCTACATTGTTGTAAAGTTGTAGGAATAGGATTGAGATGCTGAGAGTCTGGTACAAACTGTTCTCTACTCCCCAGATTAGAATTCCACACCTTATAGAGCTCTTACCATGATGGATGTTGCTGGGTTTGTTGCCATGTGGGAGGACTTTGTTCTTCTTCTGGGAGGGTGGTTCTGTGCCTGCATGTTAACTGCTCGTCTCTTGATGTGGAAAGCCTATTTCTATCCAGGTTTTTACATGTGTAGTTGTGGGTTTGCTACTGATGCCACAAAGTGGGAAACACAGTTCGTCTGTATTTGACCATCTTGGCCCCATCCTAAAGTCAGCTTTTAACCTTTGTCTGACTTTAAAGCCCACACCCCCTCCCAAAGATAGCAAAGACAAACAAGCCATAAAATCTACTGGCTAAGTCAATGTTTGTGCATTTAAAAGTCAATCCTACCATGTCCTAATTGTATAACCTTGGGGAATTTTTCTCATTTCTCTGAACCTTAGTTTTATTTCTGTGCAGAGATATTTATGACCAATACACAGGTGAATTCACTACACTATTCATAGCACAGTGGATCCAGGACACTGTGGTGGCAACATGTGATTCCATTTGACATCCTGAGATAAGTGTTCTTTTCACCCTCATTTTAAAGAGAAGGAAAATGAGTATCTTGCATTTGGTTTTCCAATTGTTCCTGGCAGGTACTTGAAAACTTTCAAGTAATCATTATTTAACACAAATGTTAGTGTATATAAACAGACTTATATATTTCTTTTAATTTGTTTTAAGTTTTATATTACAGAATTACATGTCGACAGGGATTTGAATCCACACCGTTCCCACCACCAGAATTCTGAATCTTCACTCTCCCCACTGCAATCCAACACAGTTCCCCTAAAGTTTTAGACATGGGCCAACCATCTTCTCTACAACTGTCTGTCCACGTTTATACATAGTTGCCCCTTCTTTTCCTGATTCAATCCTCTCTTTCCCTCTAAGCCATTCATGACATCATAACTACCTCCATATGTCCCTCTCCTTTTCCTTCTCTCTCTCTGGGTGCTGATGGAGATGGAGTGCAGAGTCCTCTTATCTTCAGCCTATCACTTCTCCCCCGCTGGGAGTATGGATCAAGGTTGTTTATGGGGAGCAGAAGGTAGGCTTCTGTAGCTGCTTCCCCGCTGAGCATGGGCTTGCTCATTGACAGGTTGATTCATACCCCCAGCAACAGGCTTATATATTTCATCAAGAATATTCTGGTAAGATGAGCATTCCACTCTTACTACCAGGAGGAAAGAAAAAAAAGTCAATACTCAGGATCATCATGTAAAGTTAGTAAGCAGCAGACAGAGACATTGCTGTTTATACTGACAGACAAGAGCCCAGGCAAAAAACAAAACAAACAAACAACAACAACAACAATACCACCCAAACCAAAAACAAACAACAACAAAATAGGAACTAAGAGCTGGGGCAGAGGGAGGATTCTTCAAGATAACTTGGTCTAAATTTCCAATGTTTTTAAAAGCATTACTGGGAAATGAACTCAGGGACTTGTACATATGCATTTCCCCACCAGCCCCCTTTTTCTTCTTCTTCTTTTTTCTTTTTTTAATTTGGGGAGTGGGATGGTTGGGGAAGGATAGAGGAAAGGAGAAACAGACAGGAGAGACACCTCAGCACCACACCACCATTCCTGGAGCTCTTCCAGGGCCATCTGTGGTCCTCCCGTGGAGTATTGGGCTCAAACTGAACTGTAAGGCATGTTCTCTATTGGGTGAGCTATCTGATCCTTAACTGCCCCATCTTATAGGTGAAGACAAAGAAAGACATAAAGGAGATAAGTTGTTTGTGCAAGGCCAGGTTTTATTTAGTGCACTCAAAGGAAGTCCTTGTTGGACCAAGGGGAAGGTAAACTAGGATTGCATCTAGATTCTTTTCTTGGCCTGTGTCTGGTTTGTGAAACCTACCTCTGCTATGTTGATAGCAGCTATCGAAAGTCCCAGTGCAATAGAAAGCAGAAGTTTGTTGCTACGGAACTACTTTTACTATTATCTTTGCTTCTACCTCCAAAATTATTCCAGCAGAAAACTGGAATTCAGGACTAAAGAGCACCACCCAGGTAAGCCTCAGAGCCTCCCAGTATAAACAAGATAGCCCAAGATCTACTCCTTCCCTAGGTACTGACTGGAACCCGGAAGTTTTTCTTTCCTTGAAACACCAGCATGGCCTGGGGCCTCTAGCTAACTTACTCCAACTTCTTAGAGACTTGTAAATCCTGTAGAGTTTACTCAAATTCATGAGAAGAAAGGAACCCAATGCCCAGCAGAGTCTTGTCTCTCATCATGCCTGGATGCTGCTGTAAGTTCTGCAGTGTCCAGCCCTGGTTGAAGAGGGTCTACTTCCTACAACATTGAACAACAGTGAGTGGCCCCCTGGTAGGTTCCTTGCAAAGATGGGTCATGACTCTTCCCTCTTTCAGGCAGACAGGACTGTGGGCTAGAGAGGTATCAGCTGCTAAGAAAGCAACAGTCTCAACTTAGCCTGGTTTGTGCCAAGAGCCTTTCCAGCTGTATGCAACCCTGATTGCCTTCTTCACTCCCTTTTTGGGATGTTACCAGGGGTGGAGGTCACCTCAGTTGTGTTGTCAGAGCATAATTAACTTGTTCTAAAGCAGGGTATAAATTGGAACTGTAGCACTGTGATTATTAATTTAGTTATGTGCTGTGTAGTGTTACCAAACACATTGACAATGTAAAGGCTGTGAAAAATTTCCATTTGAGTCAACCCACTGAAAATTGAAATGTCTATTAGCGTAGAATAAAATACAGAATTTCTACATATAGCTAAGCATGAATCAAGAATTATGTATGCCATCAGAAATCTTACTGGAGAGTGAGGTTAAGGGGTAGTAAGGATGAATTTCAGCATAGGAAAGCAAGGTTGGGGGTGATCATGATAGAAAATGGCATTATATGCAAGCAAAATAAAAAGCCAGCAGTGGCTTCACCATTATAAATTTGACCAACCCTTATTGAATCTATTTCTATTTCCTGCCTGCACCTTCTCCTGGGGGTAATGAATTCTACAGATTTATTACCTGCTGTGTGAAGTAATATTCCCATCAAGTGCACTGGGAAACCAACTCTTTCAGCCAGGGAAGTTGAGTGAACTTTCTGCTGGTTATCTCTGCTTATTAAGTGTGGCAGGGCCATTTGTGAAGTGGAGGGATTTTCTGACAAATTTTGTCATTGTGATGCATCATTTCCATAAATTATGTTACTATGCAGATTTAGGAAGCTGAGCAATTGGTATAATTTTATCTTAAGGACACTGAATTTTATTTCCAGCTTTGGAATGACTGCTAGAAGTGCAGAGACAATTTATGGCATGATCTCTGGCGAGTTGAGCTCCATTGTATGGAATTTTTAGTATTAATCTTATTTATGACACTACCTTGTGACTCTTTTTAAATTTGGTTTTCCTCGAGTCCGTGCTATCTTGGCATATTGTCTGCATATTTGTGAGATGCAATATTCCCCCCCCCCCCGTTTACAATTTTTTATTAAAAAACAGAAATACTGACAAAAACCATAGGATAAGAGGGGTGCAACTCCACACAATTCCCACCACCAGAACTCCATAGCCCATCCTCTTCTCTGATAGCTTTCCTATTTTTTTTATGCCTCTGGGAGTATGGACTCAGGGTCATTATGGGGTGCAGAATTGAAGGTCTGGCTTCTGTAATTGCTTCCCCGATGAACATGGGTGTTGATAGGTCAATCCATACTCCCAGCCTGTCTCTCTCTTTCCCTAGTGGGACAGGTTTCTGAGGAAACCTGGACCTCCAGGACACATTGGTGGCGTTGTCTGCCCAGGGAGGTCTTGTTGGCATCATGGTAGCATCTGGAGCCTGGTGACTGAAAAAAGAGTAAACATATAAAACCAAACAATTGTTGATTAATCATGAACCTAAAGGCTGGAATAGTGCAGATGAAGAGTTTGTGGGTCTCCATTTTGTACATAATTAGTAGGCTTATTTTAGTTATAGTCCAAAGTGACCATGACTATACTAGTTTTTTTTTTCCCCCTGAGCCTGAAGTCTGATATGCAGGTGGATCCAAGTTATTGTCTGGGGAGATGATGTCATGGCTGGAAAAAGGACCAGGAATCTGGATCAGGGAAGAGAGTAGCTTCCAAAATATGGGTAAGGTGTATAAACATTGTTGACTGTAAACCCCATCGATTTGATGTGACCTGGGGCCCATATTCAGCTTAGGAGCCTGTGTGACCTCTGCATCCCTGTAGATCTGAGCTCACATTCTGTGGTCATGAGTAGGAATGTTCCAAGCTGCCCCAACATCAGGACCCATCTTCCTCGGGTGGAGCATAGAGTATATTGTCCATCCTCCATTCAGGGGATGGAACATTCTCTACCGTTGTTAATCCAAGTTGAAGCCAAGGTCCTATGGGGGTCCACAAAGGGGTCTGTTTTGTTGTTCCTGATAGAGATGACCGGTAACAATGGAGAGAGGGATTTATTCAAGGTCTAGGCCCATCATGTCTATTTGGGAATCTCAGGACTCCCTGACTAGGGCCCTAGGTGATGGGGTGGCCTGATAGTGACTAAAGAGTCATCGTTAGAGTATGCCAGTCTCTTGCCCTTATTCAGCTTTTGCAGTCCTTGCTTTGATAAGGTTATCTTTGTAGTGAGTGAGTGAAGTGTAATAGGAAGTAGGTGAGGAGGATATCTAAGTCTAAGTAGACACTTGTTGGTATGCTTCTAAATTCTGCTTCTAAGACCCCTTCTGTTGCATTGCTTGACACTGTATTCTATTTGCATAACCACTGTTAACTAAGCACTTCCCTGTCTCCAGGGCATTGGTTTAATCCTCACTGTTTTGCACGCTTTTTCCTTCTCCCCACCCCCTATCCTACGTACATCCTCTTCGCATCTGACACTTCCGCCTCAGGATATATAAGGACAGGATTGTGATTGGGGATAGCCTAGATTGCACTGCATTCCACATGAATAAAGACTAACTGCGTACCACTCAGCCATGAGTCCCTGGTCGTTTCTCTCTCCCGCCTGTGAAGCTAGCCCGGCAGACACTATTTCATTAGGAACTTTATGGTGTCTTTTTAGGTCTTCCTACTTGCTTCCTACATATACTGGCTCACTGCAGACTATTGTGTACTTTTGCTTCCAGGTATATAATTTGCCCTAATTTATGGATACATGTATATATCTGCCCTATCTCATGGGACCTGGTCTATATCTAGGTTTTGGGACTTTGTTAGAAAGTGAACCACTTGAAATGGAATTAGAGAATCCTATGAAAGGATTTGTGAAATTCAGTATCCCCTTACCCCCTTTTTTAATATGAGGTGAGGCATGGAAGAGGTTGAAACAGAAGCAGATACATACAGAGGGAGACGAGGAATGGAGAGGAGACAAGATGGAGTTCTGACAGAGAAGGGGACTAAGAGCAGTCTGAAAGGGAGAGTGGAGTATCTAGTCTCTTTATGTGGAACCTGTGGAATCCCTGTTACTAGTAATCTCATCAACTTCATAAAACTGACATTCTTTGTTGACTGATTCAGAATTCAAAGTCTCAGTACATTGATTTCTGAATAATGACCAGAAAGAAATAAACTATTTTAATTTTTCAATCAATGTGGAAAACCCATTAGTAGTCTTAGGAAAAGCAGAATATTGCACCTTGTTTTTTTTTTTTTTTAATTAAGTCAGGTGTATATCAATTTTTCTTTTAAAAATATTATTTATTTATGAAAGAGAGAACTAGAGTTCCACTCTGGGGATTGAACTTGAGACCTTCTGCTTAAGAGTCCAACACTCTGTTATCCACTGTACCACTGGGTTTGATTTTCCCCTTTGTTCTGCTGTAGCAGCAAATACATCATCTCACTCTTTTGGAAAAGCAAATCTCCTGAAGAGGAAGGGTGGATCCAGTAAGAAAAGGAACAGGGTGTAGATCAAATGGCAGGAAGGAGGTAGCATTCTACATGAAGTTTCCTTGCTCTTTCAGTGTTTTGTGAAAACTTTTCTGAAAGGAACCAAGATGTTGAAAGTAAAGGCTTCAACTTTGCTAAATGGAGAAAAGAGACTACTAAATGATGGCTTTAAAAACCTCTGCTATGGAGGGTAGGCGGTAGCACAGCTGGTTCAGCCCAAGTGGTGCCAAGCGCAAGGACTGGCTGAAGGATCCGTGTTCGAGCCCCTGGCTCTCCGCCTGCAGGGGGATAGCTTCACAAGCAGTGAAGCAGGTCCTCAGGTGTCTTTCTCTCCCTCTCTCTGTCTTCCCCTCCTCTCTTCATTCTTCTCTGTCCTATCCAACAACAATGACATCAATAACAACAACAATAAACACAACAATGACAAAACAACAAGGGCAACAAAAGGGAAAAAAAAAACTTCCAGGAGCAGGAGCAGTGGATTTGTGGTGTAGGCACTGAGCCCCAGCAATAACCCTGGGGAAAAAACAAAACAAAACAAAAAACCCTCTGCTATGTGTGCTTCTGCGTCAGGAAAAAAAAAAGTAAAGAGAGACCATAGACAGACCTTACTTTTGCCAGAGTGGCTTTCTGAAAACTGTCATGGAGGGAGTTTAATGTCTTTGGGATTACATTCTTTTCATTATTAATTTCCATTTTGTACATATCAAGCTTATTTATGAAATTTAATAAATATAATATTATATGTAACAAGTATTATTTAGTAAATAATAATAAATATAATATTATATAAGTTTCAGGAGTGCACCACTGAAAAATCTGTATGTGTAAGTGCTACATTAACTTCAGCACTAAAAATTCAATTATTTTTTCCTTATAATCTTCTTTTTTTGTCTCAATTTCCCTTACCCTTCTGGTAGCTACTAATTGGTCTTATGGTTTCAATGTTTATTTTCTACGTTATTAATTTATATGTTCAGTTCTTTTCTTTATATTCCACGTAAACATAAAGTCATATAGTTTCTCTTATTTATCTATTTAATGTCACTGATCTTAATATCTTATAGGTCCATCCATGCTGTTGTAAGTGGCAAAAAATATTTTCTTTCCTTTCCTTTTCCTTTCTTTTCTTCTTTTCTTGTGGCATCAGGGTGTTAAGCACATATTAGTTCATGACTCCTGGGTAGACTTTTCCAGAGAGAGAGACAGAGAAACAGAGAGACAGACCACAGTACCAGAGCTCCCCCCCAGTATTGTGGTGCTTATGTCGGCAGAATTAGAATATGGATTGACCTCATCACAAGACACGTCTTACCTGGTGAGTTACTTTCTGGCCTGATTTTATCTTTCGTACAGCTGAACAGAATCATTTATTTTATATATCAACAGCCACAGGGCTCACTGACTGATATTATATATGTGCATCTTCTTTATCTGTCAGTGGGCTGTTTCCAGTATTTGCATATCGTGAAAGAATAATGATCTAATAAACAGGGGAGTGCACATATCTCTTCAAGCCTTTTAAATTTTATTTGTGATTTAACAGGGGTATAATTCCATACTGTTCCCACCACCAGAAGCTGTGTCCTCATTGCCTCCATTGGAAACTGCAGTAGTTCTCCCAAGGTCACAGATGTGGGCTGACTATTATTTCTATAACTATCTGTCTATATTTACATATATTTGCCCACTCCCCCCCCCCCGTAGTTCTGCCTTCTATTTCTAGGTCCTACCTAATCCTATTATTACTTTTAAATGTTCTTCCTTTTTTCCTCTTCTCTCTCTGGGTCCTGATGGAGATAGAGTTCAGAGACCTCTGGCCATCTTCCCCTGTCATTTCTCCCCTTTGTGGGGTATGAACCAGCATTCTTTATGGGGTGCCTCTTGTATTATTTTGAAGACTTACAGAAACAATTTTGAGTAACCTGGGAGGTGGCACAGTAGATAAAACATTGGACTCTTTAAGTAGGAGGGTCTAGGTTTGATCCCTGGCATTACCTGTGCCAAAATGACGCTCTGGTTCTCTTATCTCCTTCTCTCATAAACAGATACATTTTATAGAAACAGTTTTGATGGCTTAAAAAAAGTGATTACAGAGATATGGGAAGGGGGGAGAAGGTATCTGTGGATCTATCTTTAACAAAGTCATCTCTCCCAACTGATGTAGCTCAGACTCTAAATAGATCACTGCTTTGTGTTGTTCATGGTAGTGAATGGTACGTCTTCTACGGAGAACCGTGATTACACAAGAAAGGCCTCTCTTGTTCAGGCAATACCAGGGAGATTGAGTCACTTTCTCTTAACCTTTAATGCCTCCTCCACCTCTCTCCTGATGGAGAAATCACGGCATCTTTTCTGCACTCAACACCATTCATGCTCTCTTTTCACTCCACCCCTTCCCGCCAGCCACCCTCACCTCTATCCCGGATGACTGCAATCACCGAATTATCTTCCTCTTACCTACCTTTTAGTCCATTAGTCAGAGTGACTTTGAAATGCCCAGATTAGGTAGTGCCACTCCCAGGTGTGAAATCCTCCAAATGACTTTTCACTTAACACAGAATGAAATTGAAATTTCCTGCTACAGCCTGCTAGCCCTGTACAATCTGATGCCTCTCCTTCCCATCCCTTCGGCCCCTGGCTGCCTCAGCTTAGCCCATAGCCCTCTTTCTGACCAAATTCCTTTCAAGCCCAGGGTGTTCCTCTCTCCCTTGGTCAGGGATCTTTTCTTTCTAGGAATTCAGGTCTTGACTTAACTGAACCTCCTGGGAGAGTCTTTTCTGGCCCCATTGAAGAAGCCCACTCTCGTAGTTTCTGTTACACCCTCCCCCATTTCTCTTATTGCTTATTGAAATAAGCAGTTATTTGATTTATTTTATTGTATTTCACTAGATTATAAAGAATAGCAGGTGCCCTTTATTTATTCATTTGCTTCCTATTTGATAGAGACAGAAATTGAGAGGGGAGGGAGAGCTAGGGAGGAAAAGAGACAGAGAGACACCTTGTAGCCTTGCTTCACTACTTGTAAAGCTTTCCCCCTGCAGATTGGGGACCAGGGGCTTGAACGTGGGTCCTGACTCACTATGATGTTTGCGCTCAATCAGGTGTGCCACCACCTGGCCCCATAGGTGCCTTTTATAGAGTAGTTGCCATGCTTCATATAATTAACGTGCTCCTCTCTTCCTCTCTCTCTTCCCTCTCTATTTTGCTCTGTCTCTATCCAATAAATAAAGAAAGAAAGAAAAATAAAGAAAAGGGGACTGGGTGGTGGTGCACCCAGTAGAGAGAGCATCCATGTTACAATATGCAAGCCTCCATCCTCACATGAAGGAGGGAAGTTTCAGAAGCAGTGAAGCAGTGCTGCCACTTTCTCTCTCTGTCTTGCTCTCTCTCTCTCTCCCCACCCTCTCTGTCTCTATCCTATAAATAAATAAAATTTAATTAATGTGATCAGCATAACAGCCCTATAAAGTAACAGATGCATTATCACCAGCTCACATGTGGGGAAGCTGAGGCATAGAAGGGGGGGGGAAGAGAATATCTTGCTCAAGCTCAAACAAGTGCAAAAGTGACAGACCCAGGCCTCTTGCTGAAGCTGAACACAGGCCTGTTGTGTGGTGCTGCAGGAAGTCAAACTCTCTTACATCAGCTTTTGCAAGAAGGGAAACGGCTTTATTGTTGCCTATACCCACAGTTGAAGGATGGAATCTAATACCCTGATCTACTTCTTTGCCTTCCAGAGGTAGCCAGAGTTAGCTTTTATGCAGGTGGACTTCAGGGAAGACTGGAAAGGCAGGAGCTGGGCTTTGGACCAAGCAAGGAGGGACCCACTTCCTTTCTCTTCCCATTTCCTGGACCACAGGCCCCTCATACTTCTTCCCAGAACAAAGCCTATTCTCTCTCCTAGGGAGTCCTATTATTTTGAAGGCACTAGGTAAACAGGAACTGGATGGGGTTTTTCTAGCTCCAAAGGATGTTGTTTTGTATGTTTTATTTATTTTTATCTGGCCTAATGTGGTGTGGAAGATTGAACCTGGGACACTGGAGGAGGCCCAGGCGTCACAGTCTCTCTGCATAATAATCATTATGCTCTCGACCCCCACCCTCGTGTGTAAATTTTGTGTCTAGCATATTAATCAGTCCTTTGCAAAAGTGTTCCTAGAGTTTCATCAGCCTGAGGGTAACTGCCCCCCCTGCCCCCCCAATCACAGGCCATACCAGACAGTCGGTCTCCTTGCGGCATGGTGTCAAGAGCTCCAGTGAGGCTTGTTGCCTCTGTGATGGCATATGTGACCTTCTGTGCACACTGGCTGTACAGAGGCTGATGTTAGGACATCGGCTTAACACACACACACACACACACACACACACACACACACACACACACACACACACACACACACACACCCCCTCTGGAGCAGAAGAAGAACCAGGCAGATGTACGTCCTCTGGGCTGAGTCAGCTCAGTACCCGTCACCCGGTTGCCCCTCAGTAGGACACCCCCACTGATCCCCCGTGAAGCCCCAGGAAGAAGGAGGGGGAGATATTAGTGTGTAAAGCAGTGGTCAGCAGATGTCCTTCCCATCGTTATGTGCTAAAATTGTGCCATAAGCTGTATTGTTTTAGAGCATCTATTTATCTATCTATGCCTATTTTCTTTTCTCCTCCTTTGCCAAAGATGATCATCAGGAAGGCTCCTGGGCATCAGGGGTGGCAGAAAGGGACACCAGTGACTAATGGGGCCATGGAGAGGGCAGGTGGAACGGGGAGCTCCTGCAGGCAGAATGAATCATGTGTAAGCAATTTCCTGAGCACACATCGCCCTGTGTGTTGGTGTGCCTGTGCATTTGCAGAGTCTGAGCTCTTAACATGAAAGGCTGGGGACTGGAGTCAGCCATCCCACTAGAGTTCACACTGCTAATATGATTTCACTGCTGCCATAGCTGGTGAGGCCGGAGGACCTTTCTGTAATTCTTTCATTCTACCAACATTTGTTCAACACAGGCCTCTTGAATACCTACTGTGTTTCAGGCACTGTCAAGGCACAACAGATGCTGAATAGCCCTGACACTGAATCCCTTGGCCTTAGAGAGCTTGCAATGTAATGTATCTCATTGCAACTCCTTATAATGTAGACTGTGTATGAGCCTGAAAGACAGGAATGTATGAACATGTAAATAAATGAGTGAGAAGTATGATGAGCTCTAGGGTAGCAGGACGTACCCAGTACTTTGGGATTGCCAAGGTTGCAGCACCTGGGTACAGAAAATATTCTGGAGAAGGTGATACTTGATATGAATCTGGGCCTGTGATAGATAAGGAGGAAGGTGAAGAGGGTCTGGGTAGAGGCGCCATAGTCATGAAGGAAAGAAACGTGTGGAAACTGTGGGTACTGGGGCCAGGTGGTGGCGCACCTGGCTAAATATATGTGTTACCATGCACAAGGACCCGGGTTCAAGCCCCTGGTCCCCACCTGCAAGCGGCGTGCTTTATGTATGAGCGGTGAAGCAGGACTGCAGGTATCTCTCTGTCTCTCCCTATCTCCCCCCTCCTTTCTCAGTTTACCTCTGTTCTAGCATATAAGATAAATAAAGTTAAAAAAAAGGGAGGGAAAAAGAAACTGCGGGTACTGAGCCGAGCAGCAGAACAGAGTGTTGATCTGCTACTAGACAGGAAGGCGGAAGCCACAGCACTGGCACTTTGATGGGTGTGGATTAACAGGGGCACTGGGGATCCAGTGATTTGCTTCCCTCTTCCTCTTTCTCCTTCTCCTCCTTCCCCTCTTCCAGTGGCATATGTGTATACTTTGTTAGGTCCCAGTGAAGTGGTGGAGGCTGGTCCAGATTGCACTGAGCTGCTGAAAGAGTAGTGGGTAAGGAGGTAGAGACACAAGTATGGGTGACTTTTTCCTGAGGAAGAAAGGTTGAAAATCAGGGAATACTGTCTTGAAGGAGTCTTTCCTTCCCTGCTCTTTGCAGCGCATTTATTTTAATTTCTTCTTGTTCTTCTTTTCTTGAGTCTCTCTTTCCCTCCCTTTTGTCTGCCTCTTATTCTTTTTTCCTCTCTCCATCACTTCTTTCTTTTGTTCTTTTCATAGTGAGACCTCTAAGGAGGTAAGAACAGCAGGGATGGAAGCTCCGTGGGAAAGATTAGTTCTGTCACTCATGTTCCAGGACCCAGATTCCTAGCACCCCGATTTTGAAGACTTTCTGGAATATTTGAAATTGTCCAAATAGCATGCTCACCAGTGTCCACTCAGCTTTCTCCCCCACTGGCCCTTAGGGAAGCAGCTTCCTTCCCCATTGTCTCTCTCAGTTAATGCTTACTGTAAAAATTGTTTTGAATTCTCTTATTCTTTTCTCTTATTGTTTACTTACCTTGATGGAGGATAGTTTCTCTTACTAGAAATTATTTGTTCCTTGGTCATTTGGGGGGAAGGAGGCATTTTTTTCCCCCTAAATATCAGCTCTTCTTCATCTTCTTTGACCAAAGAAGAAGCATTTCACTGAACTCTTCTTTCTGTTTTGTGCTCCTCATGATTTATCCTCTGCTTCCTCATCCTGAAAACACGTGTAGTTCTGTCTCCAGAGGTCTTGGTGTGGGAGTGGAAATGTAGGTGGTAGGCTGAGTTTACCTGGGGATTTGTTGAATATGTGTGGCAGCCTCCTTAACACCCCCATGAGATGACTTAAACAAGTTCACAAGCATTCTGCCAATTCATAGTGCTAAAACTTGGCTGACATGGAGAGTACTTCACTCGATTGAGAACCCATAAAACACTGCTACTAGGTAGGTCATTGCATCTGAAGACAGCCAGATGGCAGAACCAACACAGATAGCTTGAGAACCCAGCAAAAGAGTAAAGGGAGGGTGTGAGTGGTGAGGTGACTCTTAACTGGACAGGGAGAATGAACTACAGAGCCATGCACGCACTGTGGATGGAATTGTTTTGAAGTATCTTATTCTTTTCTCTTATTGTTTACCTACCTTGATGGAGGATTGTTTCTCTTACTAGAAATTATTTGTTTAAAAATAATTCTTAAAAAAGTCTTAAAAATCACCTGTATTTGGGAGTTGGGTGGTAGCGCAGCGGGTTAAGCACACATGGAGCAAAGTACAAGGACTGGCATAAGAATCCCGGTTTGAGCCCCAACTCCCCACCTGCAGTGGAGTCGCTTCACAGGCAGTGAAGCAGGTCTGCGAGTGTCTATCTTTCTCTCCGTCTTTCTGTCTTCCCCTCATCTCTCCATTTCTCTCTGTCCTATCCAACAATGAGAACCTCAGTAACAACAACAATAATAACCACAACAATAGAACAACAAAGGCAACAAAAGGAAATAAATAAATATATATTTTAAAAAAATCACCAGTGTTCTCATTAATGTGCTTTGTGGTGGTTCTGAGACTTTTGTCCCAAACCCTGAGTTCTCACTTTTTTCATAAGAGTCAGTGAAAAGAGTAACACAGCAGGGGAAACTTTATAGGCCCAGAGGTCACAGCTGCTGGTTCAGCAACTAGAAACTCCTTTAGCTGTTTGGATGATGGAGTAGGGGTTTCTAAAACACCCACAAAGTCCCAGGGACTATGTTTCTTCCTCCAGATTTATTGAGGTATGCAGTTGGCAAATTTGTAATGTATTGAGAATATGCACTACAATGAATTGTTGACAGATGCTCACTTTATGAAAGGATTCTCATAAGCGAGTCAACACAGCCATCCAGTCACACAGTGTGTGCTTTTAGACTTACCCTCTCTTACTTTTTTTTTTTCAAAATTTCCAAATACGCAGTATTATTTTCCTTTCTTTTAAAAAGTCGATTTATTTTTTATTGGATAAAGACAGAGAGAAATTGAGAGGTGAGGGGGAGATAGAGAGGGAAAGAGTCAGAGAGACAGACACCTGCAGCCCTGCTTCACCACTTACTTATTTATTTTTTTTAGTATTTTCTTTATTGGGGGGGATTAATGGTTTGCAGTTAATAGTAAAATACAGTAGTTTGTACATGCATAACATCTCTTAGTTTTCCACATAACAATTCAACCCCCTCTAGGTCCTCCTCTGCCATCATGTTCCAGGACCTGAACCCCCCCACCCCAGAGCCTTTTACTTCAGTGCAATACACCAACTGCAGTCCAACTTCTGCTATTGTGGGATAACAGGGGTACAATTTATACAGTTCCCACCACCAGAGTGCCATATCCCATCACCTCCATTGGAAGGTTCCCTGTTCTTTATCCCTTTGGGAGTATGGAACAAAGATCCATCTCTATGGGGCACAGAATGTAGGAAGTCTGACTTCTATAATTGCTTCTCTGCTGGACATTGACAGATTGATCCATACCTCCAGCCTGTCTCTACCTTTCCCTAGTTGGGTAGGGCTCTGGGGAGGTGGGGTCCCAGGACACACTGGTGAGGTCATCTGCCTAGGGAAGTCAGGTTGGCATCATGGTAGTATTTTTGAACTTGTGTCTATGAGCGAGGTCATCCCATATTCACCCTTCTCTTTCTGACTTATCTCACTGAACATGATTCCTTCAACCTTCACAAGATGAGGTGAAAAAAAAGTGAAAGCTTCACTACTCTTGGGCTTTCCCCCTGCAGGTGGGGACCAGGGGCTTGAACCTGAGTCCTTGTGCACCGTAAACGTGTGTACTTAACCAGTTGTGCCACCACCTGGCCCCAATATGCAGTGTTATTAACTGTAGTCATCATGCTCCATTTGTCAGAGCTTCAGGTTGAATCTCTTTACTGAAATTTTTACCCTCTGGTCAACTTATCCCCTCATCCACTCTGTAATTATGAGTTTGCCTACTTTTCAGAAGTCCTATGTTGGTGATGTTATACAATTATCAGTCTTACTTGATTCCTTTAACATAATACTTTCTAGGTTCATTCATGCTATTGCAAAAGACAAGATTTCCTTCTTTTTAAAAACTGAATAACCAAACGGCACATTCTGCTGGGTATACATACCACATTTAAATATCCATTTATCAGTCAATGGACACAGATTTTGCATGTTGGCTATAGTGATTCCTGCTGCAGTGAACACAAAAGTACAGCTCTCTCTTGGAAAGAATCATTTAATTTTCTTTAAATATGTGCCCAGAAGTGAGATGGCTGGATTACATGGTAAATCTGGTTTTGATTTTTTTTTTTTTTTAAGGAACTGCCACACTGCCTTTCATCTTATTTGCACCAATTTACATTCCCACAAGGGTTACTCCTACTGTACACCCTGCCAGCGTGCTGTTATCTCTTGTCTTTTGGATAATAGACATCCTAACAAGTGTGACATGTTATCTATTTGTGGTTTTCATTTGCATTTCAGGAGACTGGTTTTGCCGCTGCTGTGCTGAGCCATGTTTACCACATAGCTCAATGCGAATGTAAGAGGCTTGTAGAATCTTAGCACTGGGAGGGGCCTGGATGCATTCTCATGCCAGT